>NC_133648.1:307594938-307963842 GCF_009905375.1 Apium graveolens | reverse complement strand
TATGCTTTGCTGTATCCGAAAGATTCACTACAATTTGAAATCAGCATCATAGTCCTTCTTATTAAGATTATTTATCAATAAACAATATTGTTGGTAATAATTTTGTAAAGATAGATTATGGAGCTTTTGAAATGAATGAGAATTGCTTAGACTTTACCCTAAGTGAACAATGCTTTTACAAAAACTCATTCATATTAAAAGACAAAATCTTTCTTTCTCTTCTTAATACTGCTAGGTCATCAGTCTCAGTCTTTTCAAATCATTTATCTTTTTAGGCATAAAAACAGACTTGTGCACTCGAACAGTTTTAGGAGAAAATCAAACTTCTTTCTACAGTGGTGATTGCTTATTTCATTAAAATCTTTTGAAATCACTATTGTACATCATTTCTCTCAAAAGATTAAATGTATATTTTCATTCATTATAGATCTTAAGTGCATTTTATCTCTATATTGCCATATGTTCTATGATGCAGGTTCAGCCTCCAATGGCTCTCTTTCATTTGATAGTCATGAGGTTGAAACCCACAACTTCTATCCCAGACTGTAAAGACAAACACAGAAACAGAACCAACCAACACTCTCTTACCAATAAAATGAATATGAATGAGCGTGAGGGAGAAAGTGTCTTAGTGCACCACATAAGGAAGGTTCTGAAGTCAACCCAGTAGCTCTGTCTCCTACAAAGTTGAGTAGTAGTTTTAAAACTGAGGCAACTGCTAGCCCCCGTACATCTTCTCAAAAAGATGTAGTGGCTGAAAAGGCACAAAAACAGTTACTAGATTCATCCTCTCAATAGGGTACGTCTATTGAAATTCACCTGTCGGCCAGGGTATCCGATGTAGTGTTACCACCTCAAATATAAACAATTCTTGATGCATAAGGATAGGTTACACACGCAAAGGAAGAGTTGACGGAAACAAGAGTTTCGACCATTTTACTGCCAGATTCGATTGTTCAAGGTTCTTTAATGAACCAATTGCCTTTATATGTGTTAGGAGAGGATACTGATCCAATAGCCTTATGTCAGTGGTCAGTGTCTACCTCCCCAGGACTAATAAACCTGGATACATCTGCGGATAATGGATCTAACATAGGTGCAGATCGGCAACTTGTTGACAATGATTCAGATTTACCTGATGAGTCACAAGGAAATGTCTTCACAAATATTAGAAGGGAACTTTGATCTTTATGCTAAATTCTTTGGATCATTGTTTACCTTCCCAGAGTTCAAATCTGGCACCCTAAAAGGGAAACTAGCAACTTGTAGATTATAACTCAGATTCATCTAACGAGTCTAACAAGGATGGGGATTTGCGAACTCCCATTGCACCACCTGTGACCTCCTTAAGGATGGATAAGGTAATTTTCCTTGCAGATACAGCTGGATTTTGGAGCTATAAGAGGAGTGATACACTTGTGAGAATGAGTATAAACACGAGGGGAGAGAAGAGTGAAACACTTGTGAGGTACACGAAACAGAATCACACACTCACAGTGAGGAAGAAAGACAAAACCCATATCCCATTCCCTATCCCTAAACACTGGTTCTTGATACTTCGGGTCTCGAATCTGTTTATGATTGGAATCTAACTCTTAGGAACCTAACATTTACAGATTGGATTAGAATACTTCGAGACCTAACAAGTTGGGAGCTAACAACTGATAACAATTGGTGATCTCACATTTGGGAGGTATAAGGAGTTGGGAAGATTGGTGAACATGATGATCAACAGTGAAGTCATTCTTGCAACATTTAAAAGGACATGGTTGATCAGACTTTGACTTGTTATTTCTTTTCCAACCAAGTAAAATATGAGTACTCCTTCAGACAACAGCATGCATTCCTTCTCTAAGGGGGAGATAAAAACTTATATAATAGTTTGGAGGATTCCTCAACTAAGGGGGAGAAATAGCGGGGAGGAAGAAAAAGGTAAAGCACATGTACACTACACCACACTATTGTTGTTTGTAACTACAGATCCTATTGTATGGGAGAGGTGGTAAAACACAAGGTGATTTCCTAGTGATCAGAAGAAGTGGTTTGGTTCATCACTATTCTTCATAAGGGGAGAAGCTGTTTTCCAAAAGGGGAGTACCATTAGTTCTTATCTGCGGATCCTATTGTTTGTGAGAGGTGGTAAATGAAGGTGATCTCCTTTAAGCAGTTGATTCTCATAGGGGGAGAAGCAAGAGAGATACGCGCTTCTCAACAGGAAATGTGGTTGTACAAAAGAAGCTGCTGATAATTACTTCAAGACTAAGAAATATTATTTGGCAGAGATTTGAAGAACCAAGGAAATGAAGATAAAACTTCTTGAAGATCAGTTCAGTGCTAGAGGAACAAGCATCTTTCATTTCACTTACTCAAGAAATCTGGAAATGCAGCATTTGATCCAGAAAACTAGTAGCATTATTTACAAGTCCTGGTACATTACTCTTTCTAGTTGTTAGTTGAGTTATCCTCTCTATTTAATTTGTTTGTTAGGTTTAACAATCAAATAGGGGTAGATTGTTGGTGAGACTGTGTAGCTGTATGTACAGTTACGTGATAACTCAACACGATAACAACACTAGAACAGGACAGGTTAATAGTACTACGTCTACACAAGAAATTAGGAAGAATGAAGACAAGACAAATACAAAGAATCAGAAGATTAGAAGAAGGACTGAAGTCTGTCTACAGGTCACTGAAAGAAGTTCATTAATATGATCATGCCTTAGTGAAGAACAAAGGTTAAAGACTTTCAGGGTTTCATAAATGTTGAAGATTCAGTATACAAGTGCTACCGGAAGATTTCAGTGTATTGGCATTGATTGAAGATAGACAGTGTTTGAACCATAGGAATCTGAAGAATTGAAGATAGGGTATAGACAGAGGTTAATGAAGACGTTGTCTAAAGTACCAGAAAGGATTCCAGTGAAAGTACAGTTGTTTATTGACATTCAGTGTCTAAAGCAAATAAAGTTGAGGCAAGCTTAACAATGTAATCAAGGCTATAATACGAAGACCTGAATCGGGGTTAGTCGTATGTGAACCAGACCAGTTACACTAGGCATCAACAGCTCGTGAAAGGAATCTGGGTATTATTTATAGAAGAATTGTTAAATTAAGGAACGTACTTGGATTGAACGTTTATCTATTAAAGTACGAGAAGAGGTGCGTAGGGTATATAACTAAACAGCTCAGGGGACTGGCGAAACTCAAAGTTTAATTGTTAAATTAAATAAATTATTTAATAGACTTTAATATAATTTATTTAATAAACTTAAAATGATTTATCTTATAAACTTTAAATAAGTTTATTTTATAAATCTAAATTAGTTTATTTATATAAGTTATATTTAAGTTAATTTTATAAATTAATTTAGTTTCAATTTAAACTTAAAAAGGAAAAACAAAAAGATGATAAAAAGAAAAAGAAAAACAAAAAGAAAACAAAAAGAAAAAGAAAAAATAAAAAAGAAAAGAAAAATCAAATAAAGGAAAAAGTAACTAGGGTGACATAATGTCGCCACATGTGTATATTGAGTGTTAGTTAAGTACATATTCATGTACTTGTAATAACCTGTCGCCACACAACCCTCCTGTCCCCCTGTCGCCACAGAGCTTCCTGTCGACATAGAAGAGTTTTAGTTGATCGCCACAGAAGTGCCTCTCCTCAGCCACACATTTTATTGGATAAAGTCTACACTTTACAGCAGAAGAAAAGAGAGCCATTCATTTTTGGATCAACTTCTGTTCATCTTCTCTCCCAAAAGAGAAGTGAAAATGGCAGCAATGATTTACAGAGAAGTTCAAGCATTTTGTATATCCGTTTAACTTCTCACCGGAGTAACGTTATAATGCCCGATTTAATTCTTGTATATTCTTAGGGGCATTATAATCGTTACCCGATAATTAAATCCTTAGACAAACAAAAGCTAGATTATTGTATAGGATTTGATTTGTAAATCTTTGTAGAAGCTAGGAACTTTATTGTTCTTAGATTGTAGCCGCTTAATTTATTTACCGGAGTGTAGCAACACCCATGAGGATTTATATACGAATATATATTTCCCCAAATATCTTGTGTTCCTTGTTTTTATCGTTCCAAACACTATTCCTCTCAAGAACACGTAAACAGTAACTGAGCACTAAATATTATATCCGCTAAAGATTCGAAAGAATTTTTAATTTAGTGATTATCGTATTCAACCCCCCTTCTACGATAATTCGGGACCTAACAATGTGGGATATGTAAAATCAAACTTTTGGTGGGAATATAAGTAAACAAGACTTGCTGACTAATGGATAGGCCTGTTGTACCTTTGCTTCAATAAAACGTTTTGTGCTTGTACCACCAAAGTTTGATATACACCAGTACCTTTCCTTTCTAGTATTGTCATCTACTTTACTATTCCTATTTTATCTTACTGCACCAGTTATAAACTCTTGTGATAACATGTACCCTTTTCCCCTTAACTGTTTACATTCTGTAAAGAAGCATGCAATTTACTTAGTTCAATGATTGAAAATGTTTTCAAAAAGAGATGTTTCTGTTTTACAAAATCTTTTCATAAAAAGGATTTGATTTAAAGGCTAAATAAGTTGTTTGATTCTTTACATAAAATGCCTCCTAGATGAAACACCCGTGCTACCAACCAAAATGAAGAAACCAAGAACAACAACAACAATACCCAAGGAAGTAATAACCAAAATGTGAATCCAGGTCCCATAGACCCAACTGTAGCCCAGATTCTTCTGATCTTGGCCCAACAGACAGTCCATCTGAATCAATAGCAGCAGAGGCAGACTAACCCTCAGGTAACCTTTAAGACCTTTCAGGAGGTGAATCCACCAGAGTTTAAGGGTTCTGTAGATCCAATTGAGGCAAGGGTTTGGTTGAAGGAGATTGAGAAGGCATTTGCCTTAGTTAAGGTGAAAGAGGAGTAGAAGACTGAATTTGCAAGTTATTATCTGAAAAATGAAGCCACCAACTGGTGGGAAACTGTTAAAGTGTTGGAAGGTATTGATGATGTTGCGTGGGATAGATTCAAGGAGTTGTTTCTAGAGAAGTATTTCCCTCAGATTATTCAGGATCAAATAGAATTGAAATTTCTGGAGCTCAAGCAGGGGAATATGTCAGTGGCAGATTATGAAAGCAAGTTTGAGGAATTGTCTGGTTTTGTGCGGTCTTATGTGGACACTGATAGGAAGAAGGCTAAGGGGTTTCAACAAGGACTCAAGCCATGGATCCGTGGGAAGGTGGCAATATTTGAATTGGACATGTACGCGGGTGTTGTTTAGAAAGCTATGATTGCGGAGACAAAAAGTGAAATGTCTCAGAAAGAGAAGGAAGGTAAGAAGAGGAAGTTTGAAGGGAATGAAGGGCAGTCTCAAGCAGGGAAGTTTCCAAATTTCAATCAGAGGAAAGGCAAGTTCCAGCCCGGAAGAAATTTTAACAGGAAAAATCCAGGAAATGGAGGACAAGGTAATTATGCAGCCACTGGGAACCAGCCAACCCAGCAGAGGCCAGCTATACCAAATTGTCAAGTCCGCGGGAAGAAACATGGTGGAGTTTGCAACAAATTGAATGTGATCTGCTTCAGATGCAACTAGAGGGGGCACTATTCAAGGGAACGCCGTATTCAGCCAGCCAGAGAGCCAACCAATAAGGATCAGACTACCAGGAATCAGGCAGTAAAAGTTCCAGCAATTGGATATACATGTTTTAAGTGCGGAAAGCCAGGGCACATAGCAAGAGATTGCAAGGCACCAGTTCCAGTCAATAATACACTATGAATCATGGGAGCACCTCCAATAGTGAATGAACCTCCCAGAGCTGGAGTTTATGACATGTCTGTGAAGGATGCTATCATTGATACTGATGTTGTAGCAGGTACGCTTACTGTGAACTCCTTATGTGCTAAAGTGCTAGTAGATTCAGGAGCAACTCGATCATTTATTTCTCAAGATTTTTTTGATAAGTTGAATTGCCCAATTGAATTGTTAAGTGAGATAATGACGGTAGAATTAGCCAATCAGGAGCATGTATCTGTGAACCAAGTGTGTAAGAACTGTGAGATTGAGATTTCTGGTAATAGGTTTGATGCTGACTTGAAACCATTTAAGTTAGGAGAGTTTGACATTATTTTAGGAATGGACTGGCTATCTAAGTTGATGCTCAGATAGACTATCACAATAAGAAGGTAATTTTGAAGACGTCAGATGAGAAAGCGGAGACGTTTAAAGGTCAGAAGCAAATAAAGAAATTCTTGACGATGATTCAAGCTAAGAAACTATTACGATAAGGATGCGAGCATTTCATTGCCTATGTGATAGACAAAAGTCAGGAACCAGCAAAACTGGAAGATATTCCTATGGTGAATGAATTCCGGACATATTTCCAGACGAACTACCAGGATTTCCTCCATATAGAGAAATTGAGTTTGCAATCGACTTAGCACCTGGAACGGAACCAGTATCTAAGGCCCCGTACAGAGTGGCTCCTGTTGAAATGAAGGAATTGGCGAAGCAATTGCAAGAACTATTGGAGAAAGGAGTGATTCGACCCAGTGTATCCCCATGGGGTACACCGGTATTATTTGTTAAGAAGAAAGACGGAAGCATGAGGCTATGCATCGACTATCGAGAACTTAATAAGCTTACGATCAAGAACAAGTATTCATTACCACGAATCGATGATTTGTTTGACCAGCTGAAAGGAGCCAGGTACTTCTCTAAGATTAATTTGAGATCTGGATATCACCAATTGAAAATCAAACCTGAAGATATACCAAAGACAACTTTCAGAACAAGGTACGGTCATTATGAATTCCTAGTGATGTCTTTTGGATTGACCAATGCCCCAGCAGCATTTATGGACTTGATGAACAGAATTTTCAAGGAATATTTGGAAAAATTTGTGATTGTGTTTATCGATGATATTTTGATCTACTCCAAGTCAATGGAAGATTACGCGAAACATCTAAGGACAACTTTGGAGATTTTGAGGAAAAAGAAGTTGTATGCAAAGTTTTCAAAGTGTGAATTCTGGTTACAAGAAGTTCAATTCTTAGGGCACGTAGTGAGTTATGAAGGAATCAAAGTGGACCCGGCGAAGATTGAAGCTATTACGAATTGGGAAAGGCCTAAAACACCAACGGAAGTGAGAAGTTTCTTGGGATTAGCGGGATATTATCGACGATTTGTTCAAGATTTCTCAAAGATTGCGACGCCTTTGAGAAAACTTACCAGGAAAAGTGAGAAGTTTATATGGAACGAGAAATGCGAAGAAAGTTTTCAAGAATTAAAGAAGAGATTGATCACGACACCTTTCTTGTCACTCCCAGATGATCAAGGGAATTTTTTTATCTATAGTGATGCTTCTCATAAGGGATTAGGTTGTGTTTTGATGCAGCATGACAAAGTTATTGCATATGCGTCGAGACAACTGAAACCTCATGAGCAGAAGTATCCTACTAATGACTTGGAAATAGCGGCGATAGTATTCACCTTGAAGATTTTGAGACATTACTTATATGGAGAAAAGTGCGAGATCTATACTGATCATAAAAGTTTGAAGTACATATTCACGCAAAAGGAGCTCAACATGAGGAAAAGAAGATGGTTGGAGTTGATCAAGGACTATGATTGCATGATTAACTATCATCCAGGAAAAGCGAATGTGGTGGCAGATGCATTAAGTAGAAAGGAAAGACTAAACATGCTGACGATACCTAAAGAATTGTACAGGGAATTTCAAAAATTAGAATTGGAGGTCAGAATTTGCAAACCTAGTGAAGTAAAGATGTATAGCATGACGTTTCAGCCAGAATTACTAGAGAAAATAAGAAAATGCCAAGAGGAAATAATGGATCCGGATATCAACCGTTTGGTTGGAGAAGAGTTATGCACTCAGAAGGACGCTCAATGTATTCTTAGATTTTCATCCAGAATTTGGATACCACCAGTGGCAGAATTGAAGAATGAAATTCTACACGAAGCTCACAATTTAAGGTATTCCATTCATCAGGGAAGTACCAAGATGTACAGAGATTTAAAAGAAAATTATTGGTGGCCGGACATGAAAAGAGAAATTGCGGAATGGCTCAGCAAATGTTTTGCGTGTCAAAGAGTTAAGGCAGAACAACAGAGACCAAGCGGATTATTACAATCATTGGAGATTCCAGAATGGAAGTGGGAGCACATTGCTATGGATTTTATAGTCGGATTACCAAGAACGAAAGCGAACCATGATGATATTTGGGTCATAGTGGATGGACTAACCAAATCAGCTCATTTCTTGCCTATCAATGAAAGATTTTCACTGGATAAGCTGGTTCACATGTATTTGAAGGAAATAGTAGTTTGTCACGGAGTCCCGGTGTCTATTATATTTGATCGAGATCCACGATTCAATTCGAGATTTTGGAAAAGTTTTCAGGAATACTTGGGAACCAGGTTAAACATGAGTACGGCTTATCATCCGCAGATGGACGACCAAAGTGAGAGAACAATCCGGTCTATTGAAGATATATTACGTGTTTGTTCTATTGACTTCAAAGGAAATTGGGACGAGCATTTACCCTTAGTGGAATTTGCTTACAATAACAGTTATCATGCCAGTATTGGAATGCCTCCCTATGAAGCTCTTTATGGACGCAAATGTCGATCACCAGTATATTGGGACGAAGTCGGAGAGCGTAAAATACTTGGACCTGAATTGGTGCAGTAGACAAAAGAGGTTGTGAAAGTCATCCGGGAAAGGCTAATTGCAACGCAGGATCGTCAAAGAAAGTATGCAGATCAATCCAGAAAGGACATGAAATATGAAGACGGAGATCTAGTGTTATTAAAAGTGTCACCTTGGAAAGGATAGACTAGATTCAGAAAGAAAGGAAAACTCAGTCCTAGATACGTTGGACCTTTTGAAATTCTAAAACGTGTCGGAAAAGTAGCTTACGAATTGGCGTTACCCCCGCACATGGAGCACATTCATAATGTTTTTCACGTATCAATGCTTAAGAAATATAACCCAGATTCTAAGCATGTAATCGAGTATGAGCCGATAGAACTTCGGGCAGATTTATCATATGTAGAGAATCTGATAGAGATTCTAGAGAAGAGAGAGAAGATACTGAGAAATAAAGTTTTAAAGTTAGTAAGAGTATTGTGGAGAAACCCAAAGGTTGAAGAGTCAACCTTGGAACTAGAAAGTGATATGCGAGAAAAGTACCCTCAGTTATTTACTTAACAGATTCTGAGGACAGAATCCTTTTAAGGGGGGAAGGATGTAATATCCGGGATATCGCGTGTAATTATTTTTATCAATAAATGAGTATTATGTGATTATTATGTGAATTTTGGTGAATTATCTGTTGTTTGATAATAATATTTAGAAGAATATATGTGATAAAATGTGAGTGTGTTAATTTTATTATGTCTGGAATAAAATATAGATAATTAAGATATTTTTCTGGTAATTTTTGGAGTATTATATTATTTTATATTGATTTATGAATTTATTAATATATTAATTATTTTCTGAAAAATTAGAAAATTATTTATT
Source organism: Apium graveolens (assembly GCF_009905375.1). NCBI lineage: Eukaryota > Viridiplantae > Streptophyta > Magnoliopsida > Apiales > Apiaceae > Apium > Apium graveolens. The sequence continues at coordinate 307,954,289 of NC_133648.1, read as the reverse complement.
AAATCCGGTAATCGTCCAACCTCAACCCTTTTTACGTTTTTACAACCCGAAACTCTTCCGAAAACTCCTTCCTAATCTAATTTGGTAATTCCGGACATTTTCCGTGTTTTGACTTTTTGGATCCGGATTACGGTTTGAACCGTACGCGTCCCGACATATAATTTTCGATACGATAATTGTTTCGATATATCAACAAAACCCGTATTCTCGAAATACGGGATAATATTACATTATTTTCGTATAAAGTATTTTATAAAAGACCCGGTTGGGATAATTATCCAATATGGGTATTAAATCGGATCATTTTTGCAGTTACTTAGCGGCTAAGTAACTAATTTAACGATCCAGAACGATCCAACACGAACCAATATTCCATAAATATATAGCCCTTTTATTATTTCATTTTATTCGTAATAATCATAATTAATCAGTAAACAATAAGAAATACAGAGAAAAACCCTAAAAACGATACGTTCTTGAAAATCAAACGTACGAACGAAGGCGTTATCGAACTCCGATTCGGGCGTGTAACATATCAAAACGAAGCTCTCGAAAACCTCTTCCTGAGTCCACCATCTGTTTTTGCCCAGAAATTAAGGTATTTTTCTGATTTAATTATTTTATTTCGAGTTATTTATGAATTAAAATAGGAATTTTTGTTCTTGATGTTGTTTGTGTGATTTGATGGCATAATCATGTAGATAATTTTCTCCTGATCATTTTGGTATATTATATGTTGAATTTGGAGTTTAATAATATATAGAAAATAAGGTTTGATTCTCGGATTAATTGAGTTAGGGTTTTTAATTACTTTGAATGTTCTTAATCAAATTTGGGAACTCTTGATTCGTTGATTCTGGGTATGATTAACTTGTACCAGTCGATAGATCGTGTCAAAAGGAAGTGATTCATGTGTTTGACTTCTCTGTTGGATGCCGGAAATTTATCGCTGGAAAAGCTCGAAGCTTCACCAGCGATAATGGTGTTTTCGCCGGAAAGATTAAAGAGGACTCCATCTGCAAGCATGATTGAGATGGTTGTGTTTCTGGGATACTGGGAAATTGACTGGGCTCGAGAACAGACAGGAATCGCCAGTATTTTAGCCGAATTGAACTCGCCGGATAATACTCAGGTGGCAGGGTTCTTCCCGTTCTTGGTTGACCCATTCGAGTCGATCTTGAATCCGGGATTGACCTGGTTTTGATCCATAAAATCTCAGAAATGTGTTACAAAATCTGTTTTTACAATCCAGCCACCAAAGTTTCCATAAATTTGCAAATTTCTTACTTTTGTTTTAAAAACGTAAAAAAACAGGATTTCTGTTTACTTTATTTTTAAAATGATATTTTTATTATTTTAAAAATCAGAAAAATGTGTATTTAATTATTTTAAATTCAGAAAATTATTTTAATTATTTATTTATTCAAAAATAAATCGAAATTATTTTATTAATTAATTTTAATTAGTTTTTAATTATTTTAATTAATCGATTAATTTTTAATTAATTGATTAATTAATTTAGTTAATTATTAATTAATTTTAATTAATTTAATAATTAGATTTAATTATTTAAAATTGATTTAAAAATTTCGAAAAATATTTTCGAGCATTAAAATATTATTTTCAAGGCTCGATAATTATTATAAAGTCATTTTAAAGTTAGAATCGGGTGTTCGAACCCTATTATTTAATTATAGAATGATTTCGAGTCCCGTTTAAATTCCAAATGTTCAAAAATTCATATTAAATACTTGGAAAATCATTTTAACCCCGAATCTTCTTTGAAAAATTATTTGGATTAAATATATTATGTCTATGTGTTATACGTAATCCAATTGATGTGTAATATGACTGTATGTACATTGTTTGACGGTTTTATTCATAACTTTCGATCCGTACATCGGATTTGGGTGAAACGAAGGGTAGTTAGAAGCTCGTAACGAATAGAATGTGATGAGACGTAGTATTGATAAGTGCATGTGATATTTAACAGAGGAAGCAAGACGTAGAAAAGGAAAGTAGGTAGTCAGTGAGTGGGAACTAGTTGACAAGTGCTAGTAAAGTGAAAGTGGATTGATAAGGCAAGTATTCCTATTCTTCTTGATGATATTACAAGTATTGTGAACTCTCTTCATTATGTTACAACTATTCCAAACCGTTCTTATTTCATATTGCAAGTACTTTGAAGTACTTAACCTAAACCTTGATTCTTATTGATCTCGAGCCATAAGCCTGTTTCTCCATAAACCGTTGATTGTTGAATTCAGATATACAAACCACACCTATACGATACTACTCCACAAATACATACCTACCACATACTGATTCCTGATACGAAATTGCTTATCATACCCACCCTTATATCATGTGTAATAGAAGACCAATTATTGTCACTCTTGAACCCTTGGGTCTTCTGTTGTCTGTTTCTTTCCTTGATTAAAACCCAACCTTTATGATTTCCTGGTTATTTCATGGAATTACAGACCATCCTATATTTCAAAATAAATGTTGCTTATGATTCAACTAATGAGTTACATTGTTTATCATTTTGTAATTCTAGAATTGGATTATTTTTAAATATGGACCAGATTCGTGGTCATAATAGGCCAATGTGTGCCTTTGATCCAGTATATAGGGCAAAGATGGGAGCCTTGCTCGGGGTTAGTGCGTGACTGATCAGCATCCTAACTTTGGTTTTTAAAATGAAAATCAATATCCAATTCTAATCATTGTTTATCAATAAACTTGATTCCTTATATCATTTCAATTGGTCATGGTTAATCTCAGTTACTGTCTTTGTGACTTGCTGAGCTAGTTAGCTCACTCTTGCAAAACTATTTATATTCTTTTCCAGTGAAAAAGGAAACTGGTGGTAGCGAAGATCCCCAGCCAAGTATGCGAGCTAGGTATCCAAGTTGAAATGGAATAGACTGGCGGATGATGTTTGGCTTGGTTATGTTGATAGTGTGTAATAAAGTTTAAACTTCAGTTGTAAGATAAATAAACTGGGTTTTGGTACGTTTGTGTAATAAATAAGATTATGGTAAGTAGGGTCATTTCATATACATTATTATATCTATAATAGGTCTAAATATGGTGCGCGTGTGTTGCGGGCTCCAAACTTCTGACCCGGGTTTGGAGGGCGTTACAATTACTGCCTTATTAAACTTATATCCAGATTCATCATAGCTTCTTTCCCGAATATACCACTATAATAAATTGAAGTTTCTTGCATAAAGCAAATTTGAAGCTAAGATCTCGAGGTGATGACGTGACTACTTCTATAAAACATTATTCTTAAGCCATTTCACTATATTATGTTTAAGATTTATATTTAATACAAAAATTAAAAAGTTTATCTTTTCGCTACTTCGCTTGAGAATTTGTAGAGACAAACAATGGTAATTTCTAATGCTTTTAAGTGCATCAATGACATTATGTGCACTTCAATGAGCGTTAATTTTGTCGCTCATATTCGATTGGTATAACTGAAGACATACATTATCTTTGCATGTGCGATGAATGGGTATCAATAAATCATGTAGATGATAGTGTGAAACTAAGAGACAAGACCATTCTACGAGTCAAATGCTCTATTTTCTCATTTTAAATAAGTTTTCTGCTAATTATAGTTGTTGATGCTTATTATAACATGGGCAATATGTTAGAAATTCTATTCATCTTTCTCAACTCTTTAGGATATCTTTGGCGCCTTTGAACTATTTTAATATAATTCAAATTAAATAGACTTGATTTTAAACTATTTATGTTCCAGTTATCTAACTGAAGTGGTAACTATTTAACAAAATATTTGATAGACAGTTAAATCTGGAGGCAGGGATGAAATAATGGATTCACCGAAATCTTTTTGTTCAATCAAGTTTGTTTTTTCTTAATCTCCGACTCATATTTACTATATCATGTTGTAGTATGTATCCATTTTCTTTCAATTTAAGACGAATTTAAAGGGAAGAACCGATTTGTTGTTGTATGTCTCAATCGAAGCTATATTAATGTCTCATGTTTGGAATTTTTTCTTCTACCTATAGTTGCTTATTCTTATTATAATATGAGCTGACTACTATAGATTTTTTTTCATGTTTTCTACTATTTAAAATAATTTTGGTGCCTTTGAACAACTTTAATTTACTTCACATTGAACATACTTGATTTTAAACTGTTTATATTCTTATTATCTAACTAAAGTGGTAAATACAATCTTTTGGTATAACTATGAAACAAAATTTTTGGTAGGTAGTTAAATCTAGAGACTATGAAAACAGAAGGAATTCACCAGATTTTTTTATTTAGGTTTTTATTTCCTCAATTTTGGATTCATATTTATTATCTTGTGGTGTAGTATTTATCCATTTTCTGTTGATGTAAGACCAATTTAAAGGGAAGAACTGAATTACACATTTTTGATCTTATCTGTTGTTGTATGTGTCATTCCAAGTTATATCAATGTAGCAGGAAATGGTTGTGGGCTCAATTTAGAATATTCATGTTCTCATCCTTCTCTGTATGCTCACTATTTTAGTTGTTTTTGTTGTAGCTTTTTGGTATAAATAACTGTTACTAGCTCCTAATGAGAAGACAAAAAATTAAGTTAGCTCGGATAAGTTCTTATGGTCTCTAGGAAATGGAATGTGAATAAATTTCTAGAAAGACAAGTGGTAGGGAAATAGACCGTTAAATTTGTCATTTAAATGGTTATTTAAGGTAGCTCTGTTTAAGGAAGATACTGTGTGCAAGGTGATTTCAAACTGGAATAGAATTATGCTCAAAGATGGGATGTGGTCGAGACCGTTAAATGTATGTGGTCGAGACCGTTAAATGTATGCTTAAAGGTGATTTCAAACTGGAATAGAATCAAGGTGTTCCTATTTAAATTACATAATGAAATTCTGCCTTCACAAAAGTTTTTAGCTCGAAGGATTCTTATTAATAACATAGTTTATAAGAGATGCATGTAGGGTGAAAAGGGCTGGTAGCATATTCTCTGGGATTGTTTTCATGCAAAGTTGGTTTGATGAAAGGTGTTTGCATGGTGGGAAATTAAATTTATAAATCAAATCACAAGAAATAAGTTTTTATCCAAAACTTTGCAGTTTAGTCAAACACATTACTTTATAAACAGCATGGCACATAGTAGTGGTCATATCTCTTCGGCATCTTTGGAAGGCTAGGAACCTATGGTGTTTCAACAAAAATCTCAGGGATAAATTATGACCTTCAATTTCACCAGGGAAGATACTAGATTTTGGTGTTTGCAAGAGAATTTAATCTCTAACAAAATTGTTAATATATGGATTTGTGATCCACCAACTTTCATTCTTAACGCGGTTCAAGAAAGGAGCGATGAGTTTATCGACATGTTGTTAGTAGCATTTGATCTCGTAGCTTTTTGTGATGGCGCATGGAAAAATATAAAGGGTGGCATAGGTGGTTTTATCTTTATTAAATATAAATCGATTAACTATCTTTGCTCTGGACCTTGTTTTGCTGACAACCCTATTTACAAGCTGAACTGGAGGCCATCAGTCACTTTCAAAAGTGTTATGGGAGGGAAAACGTAGTGCCAAAGCTATTATATGTATAGATTCAAAATAACTAGAATGTTTATTTTCTAAAGACAAAACTGGTAGTGAGGATCATCATGATCTGCGGGAAAAGATCAAATACCAGGCAAATCAATTTGAATCTATACAAATTTTGCATATCCCTCGATATCTACTTAAGAGTATATTTTCTGAAGGATTTTTTACTGTGAATTTACTAAACTACTGACTTATACACATTTTGTACTGTAAAATGTTATATACGTATATATATACATGATTTATGTATCTTTCCGTACATAAAGTTGTGGTTACATGCACAAATTTTCATCTCTTACACTGAATTTGAAATGTGTGGCTGAAATTCAATTATAGATACACAATACATCCAATTTGAACTTCATTGAATTTTGAACTTGAAATCTAATACAAATCTTATTTTCTGATTCTTATTTATCTCCATCATACTATGTCTTTCTCTCTTATTTTTGTATGTTATTAAATTATATGAATTGAATCATTGGCTGACTATGAATCGGATTGTTTCAGATGAAGGGGATGAACAATTGTGAAAGAAAGAGAATAAAGGTGTTGTAAATAGATGTTCCTCCAATTGTTTTATTTTTATTTGACAATCAAGTTTATGGAAATTATAGTTGCAAAAGATATTACATTTCTCAAGAACATCAAAGGTAAACAAGTACTGTATAAGTGGATTTTGTGTTTTTTGAAATATGTATTATATATGTTTGATGTAAGTTCTCACCCAATTACTTTGGTGTTTTTCCTATCTTAGTTCATTGATTAATTTTTTTATGCTCGTTACACATAACAAAAGACACGTCATGTGACATGTGGATTAATGAACTTTAGTTCTTGATCAGTCTCAATGGATATCATCAAAATAAAATGTGAATTCAATGTATTAGTTAAAATTTTAATTTATATATTAATCTTTATAACGTAAAGATTATTCAACCATGAAAACATATAAGTTTTTTCACATCTCTTTTATTAAAAGTTGATTTATAAGCAAGTTATAATATTTTAGCATGGTTCTCTATAGGTCATTTAAGTGTGACATTAGGACCTTCAACCATATTCAACCATAATGAAAAGGTGTCACAACCCCTAGATTTACGGAATGTACAGCTCCATCAGTCCCGACCAAGGAACCGACTTCCGAGGTATAATACTCTTACAAATACCAGTCTCATACTCATGAGTGGATATGATTAAAGCATATCGAGATTTAATATTGACATATATGACTATATATGAGTATGAGTATTTTCTTTCAAGGTTTGTCATACAAATTATTGTTAGTTACTTTCAGTTCAATGTACCTAGAGATCACCCTGTTTTTAAAAAATATTACATCTTCAACGTATATGTAGAATTATCATAAGAAATGATATGATTAGGTTGATAATAGTTGAATTCATTAAGTTAATATCATGGTTCTCTTTTTTTTGGACAAGGTGAATACTTGGGTGTCAACAATAAATAATTTTTTCATAAATATAGGTATAATACTCATACTCATAGTGCAATTTCAATTGTATTTACCTGTCCGATCCATTACCAATTACACTTTCATTGTTTTTGAATTGTGAAGTCTCAGATTATGGCAAATGACAAAGGCATGTTGTTTATGTAGAAAAACATATTTAAATATGTCTTAAAAGTCTGCAATGAATTATATTGGTACTCCAAATATATATGTATATTTATCACTCCAAACTAAAACCCGATTTATCAGGTTTACTACCTGAGAAAAGGAAAGCCTTGTAACATCGAAAAGATATCTTAAATTACCTGTGATTAGATATCATATATTATCCAATGCTTCTAAATTCATACCACATCCTATCAAATTATTTCAAATAACATGCCATGAAAACAACGATTACCTTTCTTAAGGAGATGGAAAAAACAAAGTTGTTGAGACTGCAGAAGCTTATTTCCAGCTTAACATTGACCTAAAGTATAACGATCAACAGCTGAGAGCAACTGTACGACTTTCAACTGCTTCATCAATTTATAAAATATTTTCTGAAGTTTATAATCTATCAATGCTATAAATAAATATTTTTAATAACTTTTTATCCATATGTTATAGGTAAATTTTTCGAAGGGAACTGGACAGCTTGTTAAGGTGGCCGTTCTAACTCAAGGTAGTTACTTTTTTAAGCCTTTGATTTAACTTTTTATTTATGCACATGAAGCTTTAATTCTCGCTCTCATTTGTTATAGCTATCTGCATAGAAAATCAGGGTAATCATGAGTATAAGACAATTATAATACACTCTTAAAAAATCATGATATTGTGATTACTATATGGGCAGTACCTATGTATTCAACAGTTCAAGTCATCATGTTCTGTGAATACTTTTGACCATAAAAGTAAAATTCTTTTAATTTGGAGGCACAAGTTTAGCTTTTGTAATTACGGAGAAGCATTATCATAATAGGTTGGAAGCGTTCCTGCTTATAATTTCAGATTGAACAATTTATAGTTTTTTTTTACAAAATGATCAATTTAACAATATAAAACTCAAGCACACATGTCTTCTTTGTGGCTTGAACCCTTGATCCATTAATACTAAGAGAATAAGAGTATTCGATAGGCTATGAAAAAACCAGTACTTCATCTTGATTTGTTTGATTGTGATAAAAGTGAAGAATGACTAATTGAGTAAGATTTTATAAGCTGACTTATACGTTACTATTCAATTGAATCAGGTTATTCTCATTATATTAATATTATTTTGATTTAGTTGATTTTTAAAATACTAAAGATATTATATGTGAGTGACAAAAAAAGTTTAAGCACTTGATTACTGATTACAGTTGCATAATATCTACTGGTCTGATCTATCCTAAACTAGAGGCACGATTCATATTTGGAAGGGACTCGAGTCAGGTTTGATGCAACCCAGTTAAGTAGTTGAATTCCCTCATTTTCTTCATGCACTATCTGTAACACCATTTCAAGGTAACAGTAAGCAGCCGACACTTGATTCACTTGCGGAGAATGTTACCCCTTGAGTCCTTGACACTGCGGGCATTCTGAGTCCTGGAGCTGTTGCGAGTCTCAGTGATGTTAGGTATGACAATCCCTTAAACTAGAAAAAGAAATATTGTATTATTTTGAGCACTTTGATGTTTTACATTGTTTGATCCTGTTTAAACTCCTTTCTGTTGAGGAATGTAGGTCTACGCGACCTTCATCTTACTCTTACAATCTTAAAGATGGAGGATTTAATGCCTTTGTCCATATGAGTGCTACCTTTTGTGGTTAGATGCATGGTCATTTTGTACATGATTTTCTAATTAGAGAATTTCACTTCTGCAACAGGTTTTTGGAGGTGTAGGATGTGGATGTGCATCATGTTTCGAGGTGTAGGATGGGGAAATGTGTTTTCTCATTGATATCAATTAATACAGGTAATTTATAGATGAAAAGCCTGGTGGAATGTATGAACTGTAACTTCATTTTTGGTAAACAATACTGTATTAGAATAATACATATTGAGTTTTACTTGATAATATCATAGACTATATCTTCAGAAAGTATCAATATATGGCAATCAAAGCATAATATTGTTTGTTTTGTCCAACATATAAAAGATGTATAAATGTATTATTTCCATTTATTTCCTTGGTTTATTAGATTTTATCCGACCAGTTTTTCTATCTCATTTATATATATATATATATATTGTTAGGTAATGAATTACACACCGGGGGGTGAATGTGTTTTTATGTTTTTCTGCTTTTCTTGAAATATTTATGGTTGTGAACAAAGTAAATCAAATCTTATAGTAAAATGTGTTAAGACTGAAATTAAACATGCAACAATGAATAACACAGATCTTCCAAAACTCACTTAATTTTATATTAAAATTAAGAATGTTTTGCTAAAAAAATTCTAGGCTCTTTGTTGATAAAGAACTTAGCTTCTTTCTTGAGAGAATACAAGAATTTCCTGATCTAATTATTACTTCTAACAAAGGACCAGTGTTAAGTTTATATGATAGTTAACTACTGGTTTATACAGTGTGTAATAAGAGATGCTATTTACTTTAGTAAACTGTCACTAATCATTCCATTTTAGGAAAAGTATACCATCCATTTCTGGCTTAGCATATCTTTGCATACTGTGTTAACATTGATTTTCCTTTTGTTAGTTAATCTTCACTCTTGATCTTGCACACTCTTCAAGCTGCTTTTTGTAGACTTATCAATCCAACTGGTTGGATTGATTGTTGATCATTAATCTTGGATATTGAACTGGTTTGCACTTTGTACTTTAAGTTTTACCTCTAGATCTCCAGTTTGGTATATAGAGAACTTGACATCTCGATAAGTATATTGGCTTATCGAGATCTCTCATTACTCTATAGTTGATTTGACTTGTAGAGGTCTCTGAGTTCTCTATAAGAGAATTTAGCTTGTCGAGTTCTCTCCACTTCATGTCTTCACTATGGCTTATAGACATCTCTGAGTTCTCTAGTGACTAATTGCTTGTCGATAACTCAGAATTCTCTGGTGATATTTGACTTGTCGATAACTCAGAGTTCTCTAGTGATAATTGACTTATCGATATCTCAGAGTTCTCTAATGATATTTGACTTGTCGATAACTCAAAGTTTTCTAGTGATATTTGACTTGTCGATAACTCTGAGTTCTCTGGTGAAGAAATGACTTGTCGATATCTCCAATCTTCATGTCTTCAGTTTGGCTTGTCGATATCTCCGAGTTCTCCAGTAGCTTTCCTGACTTCTCTATAAGTCATTCTGGAGTTCTCGAATGACTTCTCTGTAACACTAAATCTGTGACTTGTAGAGATTTTGACTTAGAACATTTTTTTCAAAACAGATTTATTTAACCCCAAGCTTCTTCATAATTCTTCTGAGGCCTGATCTTCTTGATCTTCTTCCAGATAGAATTCATAGGCTTGATACTGTTTATAGAAAAAGACTATAGTCTGCCCTTGATCATTTTTACAGACTTTAAATGTTACAATACAAGATTCAAACTAAAATAACAATACAACTTACTTAGGGTTGTCAATTTTAATTAGTCTTGTTATAGTACATGCATGTCTTGCACAACAATCTCCCAAAATTTGTGAGAAGATTGCTTAACACAAATTCATGACTGTTAATAAGACTAGCCCTAAGTTATAATGGAAACTTATATTAATACAAAAAAGTGACATAATTATAACTTTTATATATTAGGAGATTTACAGAGTTTAAATAATTACAAGCATCAGGTAAAGACTATTTTTGCGTCTGCTTCTTTTCTAATGAGATCCTTTAAGTAATCAAGAATTTCAAGTTCTTCTATAATAGGTGTCCCACTTAGAGCTTCTAAAATTTTGAGTCTGTCTTCCTTTGGATAAATACTGTCTAGTAAATCAATCCTAAATCTTGAGAATTTTCCAGCTTTAATGTTTAAAAACTTTCCATCCTTAGAGATTCTGCTCATTCCTTTTGCCTTGAGTTCTTCTGATCTTTTAATGTACATTTCAATCTCCTCTTCATACTTCCTTATCCTCTCCTCATATTCAGCTTCATTCCTTGCTCTTCTTTCCTCTCTTACAATCAACCATTCAGCCAAAACAGATCTCCATGCTCTTGTAGCGGTATCCTTATCCTTTAATAAACTTATCACTCTCTTGAATTCTGTGGGAGAGAGAGAATCCATTAAGCTGCAGCCTAGAAATGTGAAGGACCCATCTTCATAGTAAATTCTCACTTCTCTTAGAGTTACAACCCAGACTCCAACTATTTCCTCAGCTAGTTGTTGAAAATAATCTTCATCTGAGATGCGCCAATTTAAAGGTAGAAAGTCATTTTGCTTAACAATTCCAGATGGTCCTTTCAGTGACTTCTATTTTTTCTATAGGCTTGGCTTTTTTAGGTTTCCTCCCAACAGACTTGTAATTGATTTTGAGTGATGGTTTTGCAGAAGGTAGATTTATAATTTTCTTGAGAGATATTTGGCTTGTGGTGATTGTGTTAGTGTTTGTGCCCTAGAGACAACACTATGATGTTTTAGTTAAAGATATTTGGATTATTAATATTTATGTTCTATCGATTATTCCCTTTATAATTTATTAATTCTTAATTTACTGCAATATAAATATTAGATTAATAAATGCCCTTGGAATATGATATGCAATTCTATATCTCTAAGTACTTGACTTAGAAATGAGATTATGAGAATAGTATCAATATTCCTAAAGGTCCCTAGTCGAGTATTATCATTAAGGGACAATAATAATGCATTAAGACTAGTGTGTTTGTTGACTGATGATCAAATCTCATTGATCATAGGTATAGTGATACTAAAGTCAAAGACACAGGCAGATGTACATGTACATGGTGCTAGACAGACCCGATGTGAGATTCTACATGTCTGTTGTGTCATAAGTACAGTAATTCTCATAGTGATAATGATGTAACACCCCCAAATCCGGGGTCGGGGATCCGGGTTGTCACGAGTTCCATTTCCCTTAATAACACTCAATCTTAATAAACAATCAACTACTCCGTACTGTGACCCCACAATAAACATACACACCACAAGTTATAGTCTCAGAGATGAATATCCAAAAATAACACGAGTCATTTTATTCCATAATTATATGCCATTACACCTTAAAAGGGTTTCTGAATAAATTTACATTTCTTTGCCATTATTACAATTCATAAAGATACATAAGTCTGGTACATCAAAAGTTGAAAGCCTAGCTATTGGTAGTTCCTACCTCAGCTACAGCGACATCAACGCCTAAGTTCAAAAGATGAAGTTACAAGATACTCCAATATACTTATATCTTTTCCGAATACTACTTGAACTACCACCGTTCAAGTTATAATTAGTTTCAAAAGTTCATCACACTGATGAGACTACAAGATAAGACTTGAATAGATTCAATCTTTGAAATATCATTTGAAAGAAATGAAGTTACGAGATACTTCATTAAGTCCCGATATAGATATACACCTGTATATATATATACATTTCATACACTCCTTGAAAACCTCTTTCATGAAAATTATAAACAGAGTTGCAATATCCAATGAATTTTGGAAAGGAGAAAACCTTGGCTTAAACCTGATATCTTGCTGATCAGGCAAAGATACCAATAAGTAACCTTTTCTACTAGTAGATGGACGAATTCCCCACTGGTCATCACCCTGGCCGCAATAGGACCTTATGCTGGACTGCCACTCAGCCACTTACGCATTTGATGGACTCCCACTGAGCCACTTACACTTTCATGGACGCCCACTGAGCCCATGTTGCTTATGCCGACTCAATAGATGGACTTACTTCCCGAACGTTGGGTAAGTAATCAATTCATTTATCAAAATAGCAACCTCGTTGCGAATATAAAATACACCACAGAGTCGGATCCCTCAGGTTTTGAGCGAGTATTTAAATCCCCTTTGAAAGGAAGATCTTAAATATAAAAATGAGTTTTGGGATCCTCTATAACTTTTAAAATCATTTTGAAGACTCGAAAACATTTTTAAGAATGTTTGGAGTAATGCTGATTTAATGAAATAAATCAGTCCCGATATATTAGAAAATATCTGAATATTATTATTTAAATAATATTCCCATAAGGATAATCTCTATATAAATAATTTGAAGTAGAAGTTTTAAAACTCGTACTTGAAATGTATAATAAATAACCAAAGGTATACTTATACGAAGTACGATCTTTATTTGAATAATTGAAAATAAGTTTAATTATCAAAATATTATTCTTTAATAAAATAAAGAATATTATTTAGTAAATAAGCGGGGTCATAAGTCCTCGAATGAATATTCAAAATAATATTCATTAAATAGAATAAACAGAGTCATAAGTCCTCGAATGAATATTCAAGATAATATTCATTAAATAAAATAAACCGAGTCATAAGTCCTCGAATGAATATTCAAAGTAATATTCATTAATAAAATAAAGTTATCGAATAAACCTTATTCGATTAATAGTTTTGAAAACTATATCCATATATATATATATGAAAATATATATATATATTATACTCGGGAACATCGACTCCCGGTTTAGAAAAATGTTCACCTTCGGGTCCCCTATACTAAGGGTATACGCAATTACTGCTTATCTCTAGCATAGGTATTATGCAACTTATAAGCAATTGAATCAACAATTAGATATCAAGATTACGAAACAGGCATGCATATATATCATATCAACATGCTCCAATATATCGCAAGATTTGCTAATAACAATAATGCACTTATCACAAGATAATGCATATACATACATACATCACAACAACAGTATAACGGGTAGAAAACTTGCCTGAGTGCTCCCGGATAGACTTAAGCTTAGAGTGGGTCCGATAACCTATGAACAACAACATAAGTCGGAATTAAACCCCGGTCGCTTAAGAAACTAGACTTTAACCAATTGAACTTTAATGTTCGCTTATGGTCACTTCTACGCTTAACGAATCACATAAGTCGTTCGAGTACCCTCGGCTCCATTATTTTTAATAAATTAACCATTAAGAATTTTAAGGAGATTCTTTCGCGAGTACCCTACCAACTGCCTAGTCCACTTTACATAATTTTTTCATACTCCAATTAGTCATTTAAGGACCTTAACCAAGGTTTCAAAGTAAAGCGAGGGGTAATGGTTCTTTCGCGAAACGCCGTTACTTAAAACGGTCGTTTCTCCTAAATCGCACATCGGATTCAAGTGAACCGCATATCAAAACGAAGCTCGTAACATGAGCTATCTAAACATGGCAATGGTCAGAATCTAACAGTGATTTCACGGTCCTGAAGTTAAGAACAAAACAGTCTAAGGTAAATCGGGCATTACGACGACTATGTTTACGCGATTTCCCAAATTTTACCATTCCAAATCATATCAATCCAACTACCAATCAATAACAATTCAAGATACACATCAATGCTACTGATTTCAGTCATAATAAGCCCAATAATCTCAATTTAATCCAATATCATACTATCTTCAAATTCAACCAAACTACTAAATCAAACAAGGTTCAGTTCATGCTTAAACATTTAAACTACTACTCCTCCATTAACAATCATCAACACCTCAATTAAAATCCAATCACTACAAACCCCTCTCATGAACTATAACAACAAAACTAAACCTAATACTCAAGTAAATTTAGGGTTTGGAGGGGTTATACCTTCCTTAAGCTTTTAATCCATGAAAGATCCTTGGAATGCCCATGGAAGCCTTTATCTATGCTTAAACTACCTTGACCTTACAAATAAAATCAAGAATCAAAAATTTGTTCTTGAAAGTTACTATTCACCCTAAACTAAAATGATTTGTTTGAGATAGAAAATCTTTGATTCAAGCACTCAAACTACTTGCTCTTCTTAGTTATGAAATATAGGATCCAAAGAAACAAACCTCTTGAATTATGATTGAGTGGAGCTTGGGTTTGGAAATTTTTCTTCTTGTTTTTCTTCAAAAAACCATGAGCAAGGAGATGGGGGGAAGAGAAATGAATGTGTTTGCTTGGTTGCTTTGTTTTTGTTGTTAATTAACCTTTTACCATGGTAAAATTTGTGTGGCTTATAATCAACCAACA
The DNA here is from genome assembly GCF_009905375.1 of Apium graveolens. Classification (NCBI taxonomy): domain Eukaryota; kingdom Viridiplantae; phylum Streptophyta; class Magnoliopsida; order Apiales; family Apiaceae; genus Apium; species Apium graveolens. Next base: position 307,939,093 of record NC_133648.1, on the reverse strand, counting down.
ATTCCTTCCCATTGTGTCATGCTTATGTCATCCTCTTATGTCATCTTCCCACACTTGTCTTCTTCTTGTTGGTGTGATGACATCATCATCAGTAACCTCTTTGATTAACTCCTAATTACTTGGCTAATGATCGCTGATCTGTTATACGGTTCGCTTAACTTTCGTTTTCGTTTATCGTTTGAGGGATCATGTCCGGGATCTTATTACTTGGGTTCCCTTAATCTTTCTCAATACATTATATTCCTTTTATGATCCTCTCTTATAATCCTTGAATTTAAATCTTTTTTTAACATGTTACCTTATACTCGATCCTTTCGGTATCTGGTGGATTTTCGGGAAAAATCAAAGTGTTCGAATTTGGATTCTGACGATCTTTATATACACTTATATACCATATAGAGTACTAATAAGATCTCAGAATAACAATAAAAGAACCCCTACAAAGTGTGGCATGAAAAGTTTTCTTATTCAGCATAATCAGCAAAATCACTATTCATAAGGGTTACAAAAAGTCCAAAATTTTGGGGTTATTACAAATGATGTACTGGTACTTAGACCTGAAGTCATTATATTTCTATACGAGAATTAATATACATTGATTCTATTAAAAGTTATCCTTGACCGGTTAATGATAAAAATGGACATTGGGTATATTATGAATCGTATGAGAAATATGAATGATCTAGAAGGGATTTGACCCTCCTATTTTATGAGTGATATTATTGGCCTCTTGTTAGGTAATGAATCACACACAGAGGGGGGGATGAATGTGTTTTTCTGACTTTAGGTATTTCTTAAAAGTTAATGGTTGAACAAAATAAATTAAATCTTGTATAGAAAAGTGTTCATGCAGAATATAAGCTTGCAGAAAATAAAGAACACAGATCTTCAAAACTCACTTAATTTTTGTATTAAAAATTAAGATGTTTTGCTACAAAATTTCTAAGCTCTTTGAAGTTAAAGAGCTCAGCTCTTCTAGAGAGTGTTACAAGAATTTTTATCTAAATTGTTACTTCTAACTAGAGGACCAGTGTTAACTTTATATCTCAGTTAACTGCTGGTTTACACAATGGATAATAAACATGCTATTAACTTTTCTAAACTGTCACTTGTCATTTCTATTTATAGAAAAGCAAATCTTCAATTTTTGGCTTAGCATATCTTTGGCATCTCGTGTTTACTTTAATCTTCCTCTGTCAGTTAATCTTTGCCATTGATCTTGCACACTCTTCAAGCTGCTTTTTGTAGACTTGTCAATCCAACTGTTGGATTGTTTGTTGATTGTTTATCTTGGATATTAAACTGATCTGCAATTCTGTACTTTGAGACTGTACTTCGAGATCTCCAGTTTGAATTAATAGAACACTTGACATCTCGATAAGTACATAGGCTTATCGAGATCTCTAGCTCTTCATAATGAGTTTGGCTTGTAGAGGTCTTCAGCTTGTCGAGATCTCTAGTCTTCATATCTTCATTTTGACTTGAAAATATCTCCGAGTTCTCGAATGAATGTAGACTTGTTGATAACTCTGAGTTCTCTAGTGAAGGAATGACTTGTCGATATCTTCTTAAGTTCTCGAGTAGCTTTCTTGACTTCTCTACTCCCGGTGGATAAGGATTATCCATCGAGTAGACATCGCTCATCCATCGAGTAGACATTGCTCATCCGTCGAGTAGATGTTGTTGATCCATCGAGTAGACACTGCTCATCCATCAAGTAGAAGTTGCTCATCCATCGAGTAGATATTGCTCATCCGTCGGTACTCTCTGGAGTTTGACTGACTTCTCGATAAGCCATTCTGGAGTTCTCGAATGACTTCTCTATACCATTAAATCTATGACTTGTAGAGATCTTGACTTAGAACATTTTACTCCAAATAGATTTATTCAACTCCAAGCTTCTTCAAAATTCTTCTGAGGCATGATCTTCTTGATCTTCTTCCAAATAGAATCATTAGGCTTGATACTGTTTTAGGAAAAAGACTCCACTCTGCTCCTTTATATTTTTACAGGCTTTAAGTGTTACAAGTACAAAATAAAAATTTAGATAACAATACAACTTACTTAAGGTTGACAAGTTGTCTTAGTCTTGTTAAAGTATAGGCATGTCTTTTACAACAATTTCCCCCAATTTTTGAGAAGATTGCTTCACACAAATTAATGCCTGTTAACAAGACTAACCCCAAGATTAAAACTGATGGAAGATAAGATTAAAACATAAAGCTTGATAGAATTACAACATGTACAACATAAGATTCACCAGGTCCCAAGATTACAAGAATTAGGTAAAAACAGTTTTTACATCTGCTTCTTCTCTAAGTTTATCCTTCAAGTGATCAAGAATTTCAAGTTCTTCTATGATAATTGTTCCACTTAGAGCTTCTATAAGTTTTTTCCTTGCTGCCTTAGGGTACCCCTGGTCCAGATACTCTAAACTGAATCTTGAGAATCCACCAACTTTGATGTTTAGAAATCTACCATCTTTAGAAATTCTACTCATTCCTTTTGCTTTAAACTCTTCTGATCTTTTTATAAACATATATATTTCTTCATCATGTTTCCTTCTTCTTTCTTCAGCTTCAGCCTTATCTCTTTTCTTTGTTTCCTCCCTTTCAATCAACCATTCAGCCAAAGATGATCTCCAAGTCCTTGTAACAGTGTCCTTGCCTTTTAACAAACTTAACACCCTCTTAATTTCTGCAGGAGTCAAAGAATCCATTAAGTCTTTATTTAGAAGAGTGAATGTACCATCCTAAAAATAGACTCTAACTTCTCTCAGGGATACAACCCAGACTTTGACAATTTCCTTAGCTGGATTTTGGAAATGGTCTTCATCTGAGATGCACCAATTTAGAGGTAGAAAGTCAGATTCTTTAAAGCAAATATAGATGTCCCTTTCAGTGACTTTCACTTCCTTTATAGGCTTGACTTTCTTAGGCTTTCTCCCCACAGATTTGAGTTTGAATTTTAGTGAAGGTTTGGCTATAGGTAGGGTTGTGATTTTCTTGAGATTTGTGAGGGTTGAGGTGATTGGAATTTTTAGGAAGGAGTTGGCAGTTTGTCTATAAAGAAATTTTGGTTTAGGTGTTTGGGAAGATTTGATGTTAGAGATAGTTGATGTTGTGGGTTGAGCTGAGTTTTGAGGTGGTTGTGTTTGGATTTTTAGGGTTGTTTGAGTTCCTGAATCATCACGAGGTTTTCTGCTCTTCCTCTCCCCTCTTCTCCTCTTCTCTTCATCTTCATTATCATCCTCCTTCTTCTTCTCTCTGCCCTTGCTTCTAGATGGCTTAGTAGACAGACTTGAATTTGAGCTAGAAGGATTTTGATCATTTTTCTTCTGTTCATCATCATCCAAATCATCCTTGTTGATTTTTGTTTTGGGCAAGTTGGCTTCTGCATTATTCAGATATCTTCCCAACAATTTTATCATCTCCTCATCTTCAATAGTTTTGTTCCTTTTTTACTTTCAGCTCAGTTTTTAGAGTCATGATGAGCCTTTTGTTTGCCATGACATATTGTTTAGGAACTTGAAAGTGTTTGAAATGTTTGGTAGTAGAACAAATGTATGCCACTCCCTTGCTAGGCTGTAGATAAGCTTCTGGGAAAGCAACTACTTGTGCATTCTTCAATTCTGTTAGCAAGAGAGTATCTTCATGAACTATTCTGACTTTTCTTATCAAAACATCTAATTCAGATGCCCTCCTAGAGATAAGATAGTTACGGGACACCTGCATACATCTGTCTACCCCTGAGTCATTGATGTTGACCACTATTCTTCTTTCCTTAAAATTGTCTTTACTTACCAAGATCACTCTTATTGAATTTATTTTCCTGTCCAATGCTTTCTTGTAGGTGAAGAAATTGTCATTGAGAGAAATTCTGTGTGCCTTAAGTAGTTCATCAAATTCTCTGCTTTGACTGGGACCCTCAGCTACTTTAAAAAGTCTCTCCATTCCAATATCAACTTTTCGATTTAAACTCTCTTCAACACTTTGGACTTGTTGTTGAGATGACCTTGACTGTGCCAACCTAGCCTCTATCTCCCCCTTAGTCTTGTTGACAGGCATGAGAAGGGGAGTAGGGATTTCAGGTCTTACTTGTTCAGGCAAAGAAGGTAGTGGTATGTTGAGTTTACCCATGATGGCTCCTAAAGCTATGGAATTTTGCATTTGAAGATGCTTATGGGAGTCCACCAGAGTTTGGATGTCTGTTTGTTGGCTCTTGACAAAAGATGTTAAAGCCTGAACTTGTGCAGTGAGAGAGGAGTTGGAGTCTTGCAATGCTGTAACTTGATCCTGTAGAGACTGAATTTACAGATTTGTTGAGGTGGATCCAGGCTGATAAGAGCTGCTAGATGTGCCAAAGTGTTCTTCTACAGCCTCTTTGATCCCTTCCATCAGCAATGCCAAAAGCTTATATCTGCTCTGGTGAAGTTGATCCAACTGGACCTTGGTCTCATTTGAGTGAGTAATTTATTGCTGGATCACTGTATGGAGATTTGTGAAGGATAGTTTGAGATTTTTGACTTCCTTCTCAATAGAGGCACGATCCATCCTAGGCATTTGCTCAGAAAAATGCTTGAATTTCGAAGAGATCTGCTCTTGAGATGGTATGATCTTGTCCATTTTCTCATTCACCAGTTTTTTGATTCTGTCTTCATGACTAGTGAGCTTGATTTCAAGAGCCTTACCAAAAAGATGAAATGCTTTTAGATGAGCTTTGTATACATCTGTAATGGCATCATAGACAGCTTCTGGACTCAAGTCTTTTGCATTGCTGCCCAGAATAGTAACATACTCTTCTCTAAATCTGGCCAAAACTTGATTCATCTCCAAGGCAAAGTCCTCAGACAGCCATGCATCCACATTCCCATCTGGCTCAGCATCATTGACAATTTTCTCCTTTTGCTCCTCAACTTCTTTATTATAAGAAAGCATAATGGCTTGATAATCTTTGTTGCTCATGTTTGAAGTTAAAAGATGCTGTGAGATGTTAGCCAGTCCAGAGATCTGCTCTACTAGTAAATCATCTACATGAGTTGGTTGAGAAGCAGATTCTTGTAGCCACTGAGAGAGTATGTGAGGTTGTTGAGGTTGAGAGCTTGATGGTTCATCAGAAACTCCTGTGACTGAGATCACAGTTTGACTCACAGATTTCTCTGTGGTTATGACAGTGTGTTGTCCTCCACTTGTAGTGGGAACCTCCAATTGAATTGGAGGGATTTGATTGGGTTACTGTTATGTGCACCAGCATCAAACCCTTGTGTGTTTTGCAACACACTGGCACTTGAATGTGATAATCTTGCCTCCCCTATGACATGATCATGGGCAATTGTACTCCTAGCTTCAACTGTAGAGGCAATTTCTGCTAGGGTTATGAGGGGAGTTGTTCCTTCATAAGGAACCTCCAATTGAATTGGAGAGGATTTAGATAGCTCCCCCTCAGGAGTACTACCCTCAAACCTTTCAGTCTGTGAAGACTGTTTTGCATGAAGGTGCATTAGACATATCCATGGGGTCTTCAGTAAAGACTGATGAACCCCCCATATTTGTGATGGTGTCATCAAGGTCTACCCAAGCATGTAGGCTCTCACCATCTAAATGAGGTGTCTGGGTGGTGAGCAAAGCTTCTTGAGCTAAGTGACTTGATTTTTGGTGCACTTGAGAAATGGAGTCAAGTAGAATTGGAATAGAAGAAATATTAGATAGAAGAAACTGTTGCTCAGTTGTGAGTGTTGGCAGCTCCCCCTGAATAGATGAGGGAGCTTCAAGAGATGTGCTCTCACAGTGAATGCCTTCCTTGTTTCTCCTACCATATACTTGAATTGCTTCTTGTGCAGGCTGTGCAGACTCACTCCTGGTTGTTTTTACGACTGCATCCTGTTGGGAGGATGTAGAAGAAGATAGAGTGGTCAGTTCAGTTTGTTTACTTCTTTTGGATCTTTTGACCAGAGGTGGTACTCTTTCAGCTTTCTCCTCACCACTCTCATTTAACATAGCTCGGTTTATCCCCTTTCTCTTCTTTTTACTGACCTCACCTTTTTGAGAAGATGAGGTAGTTGATTTCCTAACTTCTAAAGGTTATGAAAGAATGGTTGCAGCTTGGGAAGATCCCTGTTGGTGATCCCGTGTTTGTACCCCCACAGGTTCAGGAATCATAGTTGTACTAGATTGTACATTAGATCTCATGTCAGGCATAGGATAAGGATAAGTCTTAAATCTTTCCAACATAAACGAAGTGATTTTCAGACTTACATTGACCTTATTCTTTGTAGTAAGTGAGCCAAATAATATTTTGGACACTTGCTTATAATTGCCTATCTTAGTACTATCTATACCATTCAACAGATGTATATCAGCTACTTTATTATTTAAAGTGGACATAATAAATCTAGGAAAGAAAATTTCCTTACCTCTAGCTGTTAGGGGCATAACTAGCCTGGTTGCAAGTTCTTCCAGGATCAGTAGACCAACATTCAGGTGTCTGTTGTGGGCAATTGAATACACCAGCTTTTGCACAACACTTGAGATATTATCATATCCAGTTTTTCTGCAAGTAAAGGCCCTTACTACAGAGTCAAAGATGAATGACAACTCCTCCCTTAGATTGGTTATGTTTAAGCTTGACAGGTTGATTCTCCCACCATAATTGATGAAGTCCATAAACTCAGTCAGCTCATCAGGATTTGGTACCTCCACCAGATTCTCAGTTGGCAGCCCCAAAGCTCTATTCACATCTTGCTCATTGAATTCTATTTGTTGGCCTCCAATTGTGCAAGTCACCACCAGAGAGAGAGAGTTGTTGTTAACATCAGTCCTCACCACAGCTGTAGTCCAGAAATGATGCAGCACATTTAGATACAATACTGGATTTGCAGTCAAAGCACCTGCAAGATAGGACTCAGACAACAACTTCACAAACCCCTTGAAACTATCAGGAGCTTGGTTTGCATCAGTGAAAGCAAGATAGTTGGTTCCTTTCTCCAGCATAGATGCTCTAGCAACATTTTGAGCCATAGTTGATTGATGAGAATGAATGGGTAGGAATTATCTCTGAGAAAGGATGAAAAACGAGAGAGAAAACGGTTATGGATTGAAAGCTAGGTCACTTTAGATCTCGAAGGCTGTAAGTATACGTATGTATCGAAAAGTCTGGGTATTTATAGTAAAAGAAGATGACTTGTCGAGAACTCAAAAATAGATATTTGGAGTTTGTCTATCGAGAAGTCATTTAGAGATGTGAAGTACATCTCGAGAAGTCATTGTAAATTACTCTTAGAGAGCTCAAATACGACTTATCAAAATGTCAGATAAATGGCCATTTTGTCCAAAAAGGACTGAATTAATTCTAACTTTTATTTGAATAAATTCAACATAAAATTAGAATAAATTTTCCAAAAGTAATTTACCAAAATAATTTTCTAATTTAAATTATCTCAGTTCTGATTTATTGATAAGTCAAGAATTGTACTTGTAGAGAACTTTATGAATGAACATTATTAGAGAACTCTATGAGGACTTATCGATAAGTCATTTTAAACCTATCGAGAAGTCACTCGAGAAGTCAGTAAGTTGACTTATCGAGGACTCACTCGAGAAGTCCTAAAATGACTTGTCGATAAGTCAATTTATACTTATCGAGAACTCAGTTCTCTAGATACTTTTGGTTATTGTGATTCTTCCTTGAGTTAACTTTACATATTAAGGATGTAAATTAACAACTAAGCAGTTTACTCGGAATTTGAAAAATTCCAAGTTAAATGAATTTGAAAAACAAATATGCAGTGATTTCTGAAATATTTATAATTCATATTTAAGTTAATTTCCAAATTTAATCAAATTAATTTTGATTTACTGGAGATTAATCTGCTGCAAAACATTAGCTGAGTTGCCTTAGGATTAAGAATTTAGCATTTCAATTTCACTTACAAGTCTAGTGAAAGTTGCTTCATCCAAAGGTTTAGTAAAAATGTCAGCTAGTTGTTTTTCTGTTGGTACAAAAATAATCTTAATCTATATCAGGATACAGGTCTTTGAAAGACAAAATTGACATTTTTCACTGGAACACTTTTTGTCAACTCTCCATTCAGCAGAATCTATTTCTGTGAAACCAACAGCTCCAAAACTGATTCCCTTGGAATGTCATAATCCCAAGTTGAGCTTGCTTCCAGTATCTGAAGATCCTCTTACTCCCCCTTGGTGTAGAAGCAACGAATACCATCCTTATTTGTTGAGTCAAAATCTTCAACAAACAAGCTTCCATTCCTTGCTCCCTTAAGAGCAACTCCACTAGTTTTCTTGCTAATAACATTGCATTCTCCTTGTAGAAAAAGACTTGAGACCATTTTCTACAATCTGCTAATTCTGAAAAGACTCACTTCAAGATCAGCTACCAGTGCTAGATTAATCAAATACCACATTTTCAAAATATTCTTGCCATATCCCATTTTGAATCCTTTGATGTTGTCTCCAAAGGTCACAAATGGGTCAGCTTTCTCCTCAAGTTATGATAGCAGGGCTTTACCACCAGTCATATGCCTGGAACATCCACTGTCTATGATCCAGATGACTTTCTTCACTTGCCCTGCACACAATGAGTCTTAACTGTGTTTGGAAATCCAAGCAGTGTTGGGTAGTTTCTTCTTGGTAACTTTTTCAGGAGAAGTAGAATGAGTAATTTTAGAAGAAACAGAATCCAGTGATTGTTGTGCATGTTTTCCTTCTGATGTAGACTCATTTATTGATTATTTAAGATCTACTCTCAGTTTATGGCAACTCTTCATTACCTTCATGTTGCAAGGAATGCAGTCAAACTTGTCACAGAATAGATAGGGATCATTAGAATTAGCTTCATTTTATTTGCAAGCTCCTTTAGCTGGCTTGCTAACAACCTTTTTACAAATGTGAGTTAAATAATTTGAAGAGCCACATTTTTCACATTTCTTTTTAGGAGCATTTGCAACATAAGAAAAATTATTGCTTTTGTTTATCCCTATTTTTCCATTTCTATTTCTTTTTTCTTTCTTGCATCTTCAGCTTTGGTTTCTTGAACAAGAGTCTTGGGACTGTGTTTGTTCATGAGCTTCTCTTCAGTTTTCTTTTCTTTATCTACATCAACAATTTCTTGCTTGATTATCAATTCTTCTTCACTGAACTTGACTACTCATGCTTTGAATGTAGGTCCATTAACCTCTTTCAAAAAGGTTGGAGCATTCTCAGTCTTGTTAGCTTTCTCTTTGTCACCTACAGTAATCTTTTTGTCACTCATATCTTCATAGTCAAGGCCAATAGCAATGTTTGCATATGGCTTATTCTTCTCATGATACTGTTCAACCAGTTTAGATGCATTTCTGAAAGATTTCATCTTTACTTCATTCTTTTCTAGCTTCTCCCTTAACACTGCTTCAATTTCATTTGTGCACTTGAGCTTGTTCTTGAGATAATCATTTTCTTGTTTTAAAGCTTCAAGCTCAACCAACAACAATTCAGTTTCTTGCTTCTCACTCTCGAGCTTCTTATTTATCTTTGTTAATCTGCTAACTTCTTCATTAGCAGCAACCATGCTTGTGTGAATGTGAAACATTTTTGTGCTCATCTTTTCAACAGTTTCCTTGTATTGATTTACGTTTAAATCAGTAGTGGTAAGAATGGGTGTTTGTCCTTTTGATGAGGATGATTTACCTTGATCCAAGGCCATTAGAGCATAGTTTCCAACTTCCTCATCTTCATCATTATCTGAATCGTCCCAACTCTTTCCCTCTGCAATGTAAGCTTTGCTCTGTTGCTTTTTCAGAAGAGCTTTATACTTTGCTTCCAGTTTAAGATAAGCTTTGTCTTTCTTTGCCTTCTTGGGTTTCCTGCATTCTGTAGCAAAGTGGCCTAGTTCATCATAATTGAAGCACCTTATATTATATCTGTCAACAGATCCAGTTTTGTAACTACTCTTGCTATCAGAATTGTACTTCCCTTTCTCTTTCCAGCTGTTTTCTTTGTTGAAGAATTGTCCTTTATTCCTGAAGTACCTTGGCTTCTTTACTCTAATGTTAGAGAATTTTCTAGCTAGATAGGCCATAGACTGATCTAACTCATCCAGTTCTTCAAGAGTGTAAAACTCATCCTTTTCCAACTCTCATATGACTTGATCCTGTGAATCATATGTTCTCTGCTCACTTGTTGAGCCAACTGAAGTTTGGGATCTTAGTTCATTATTGAATGAGTGGCTTTCATTAACAATTAAAGCACTTGAGCCATCCACAACATGTCCTTGACCAGACCTCAGCGATTGCCTTTGAATCATCTCTAGTTCATATGTTTTGAGAATCCCATATAAAACTTCCAGAGTTATTCTGCTCAAGTCTCTTCCTTCCTTGATTGCTGAGATTTTCTGTTCCTAATGGTCAGGGAGAGTAAGCAAGAACTTTAAATTCACTTCTTCAGCTTCATAGTATTTGTCATGAAACTGCAAGTCATTTATCAGCTTGTTGAATCTTTCAAACACATCAGTAATGCTTTCCTTAGGCTTAGCCATGAAACCCTCATACTGTGAAATCAGTATCCTTCTTTGATTAGATCTAACCTCCTCAGTTCCTTCACATAGTATCTCAATCATTTACCATATCTGCTTGGCAGTGTCACAGTTGATAATATTGTTGTACATCAGATTGTCAAGTGACTCAATCAATATCATTTGCAAGCTGCTATCCAGGGAAACTTTCTCCTTTTCAGGATCAGAATACTCAACAGGATCTTTTGGAGCATAATGAACTGGTATGACCATGTCTCCATCTGTAGATTCCTCAACTCTTACCATAGGAATGAAGGGTCCATTCTTGAGGATCTGAATGTAGAATGGATTGGCCATCCTGATAAACAACATCATTTTCTTTTTCCAAAGAGTGTAGTTAGCTTTGTCAAAGGTAGGAATTTTGATGCTATTGATTTTCTGTGTATTCATTCTTCCAAGATCTTGAATCTGTTTACTTTCAAATTTGGCTCTGATACCACTTGTTAGGTAATGAATCACACACATAGGGGGGTGAATATGTTTTTCTGATTTTAGGCTTTTCTTGAAAGTTAATGGTTGAACAAAATAAATTAAATCTTATATAGAAAAGTGTTCATGCAGAATATAAGCTTGTAGAAAATAAAGAACACAGATCTTCAAAACTCACTTTATTTTTGTATTAAAAATTAAGATGTTTTGCTACAAAATTTCTAAGCTCTTTGAAGTTAAAGATATCAGCTTCTTCTCGAGAGTGTTACAAGAATTTTTATCTAAATTGTTACTTCTAACTAGAGGACCAGTGTTAACTTTATATCTCTGTTAACTGCTGGTTTACACAATGGATAATAAACATGCTATTAACTTTTCTAAACTGTCACTTGTCATTTCTATTTATAGAAAAGCAAATCTTCCATTTTTGGCTTAGCATATCTTTGGAATCCTGTGTTTACTTTAATCTTCCTCTGTCAGTTAATCTTTACCATTGATCTTGCACACTCTTCAAGCTGATTTTTTGTAGACTTGTCAATCCAGTTGTTGGATTGTTTGTTGATTGTTTATCTTGGATATTAAACTGATATGCAATTCTGTACTTTGAGACTGTACTTCGAGATCTCAAGTTTGAATTAATAGAACACTTGACATCTCGATAAGTACATAGGCTTATCGAGATCTCTAGCTCTCCATAATAAGTTTGGCTTGTAGAGGTCTTCAGCTTGTCGAGATCTCTAGTCTTCATATCTTCACTTTGACATGAAGATATCTCTGAGTTCTCGAATGAATGTAGACTTATCGATAACTCTGAGTTCTCTAGTGAAGGAATGACTTGTCGATATCTTCTTGAGTTCTCAACTAGCTTTCTTGACTTCTCTACTCCCGGTGGATAAGGCTTATCCGTCGAGTAGACATTGCTCATCCGTCGAGTAGACATTGTTCATCTGTCGAGTAGATATTGCTGATCCATCGAGTAGTGTAACACCCCCAAATCCGGGGTCGGGGATCCGGGTTGTCACGAGTTCCATTTCCCTTAATAACACTTAATCTTAATAAATAACCAACTACTACGTACTGTGACCCCACAATATACACACACACCACAAGTTATAGTCTCAGATATGAATATCAAAAAAATAACACAAGTCATCTTATTCCACAATTATAAGCCATTACACCTCAAAAGGGGTTTCTGAATAAATTTACATATTCTTTGCCATTATTACAATTCATAAATATACATAAGTCTGATACATTAACAGTTGAAAACCTAGCCTATTAGTAGTTCCTACCTCAGCTACTGCGTCATCAACGCCTACAGGAAACTGCGGAATGTTTCCTATCCGCTTGCGAATTGGGAGCTTAGTCCTGTTCATTTTATCTATCTGTTGTTGTGTGATGAAAGAAGAAAGCAAGGGTGAGCAACAAGCCCACCAAAATAATATGTATAATGATTAACAATATATGAGCATTCTCATCATAATACTCATGAAAGTCTTGGTCAAGCAAATATGAACCAAGTTTGATATCTTAACGCGACCAAGTCGCAAAATATTCACTATATATGTATATATACTTTTCAAAATCTTGGAAATCCTCTTCCATGCATATTATACATAGAGTTCCAGTTTATAACAGTATAAAAATATCGTTGCAAGGTGATCTCATATATTTAACCTTGTCTCATCATTTTTCTGAAAATCTTTGTCATGCATAAGATAATCATTTACTAGATATAAGTTTAAAGGATGAAGTTACAAGATACTCCAATATACTTATATCTTTTCTGAATACTACTTGAACTACCACCGTTCAAGTTATAATTAGTTCACCCCATAGATGAAGCTACAAGACAAAACTTATACAGAATCAATCTTTGAAATATTATCAAAATGAAATGAAGTTACGAGATACTTCATTTGATGAAAACATCATTTTGAAAACTCGACCCTGCCAACACTCAACAATCGCCCAACCGTAGCCTTTCTTTCGAAGTGCTCTAGGTAGTGTTGCAGAAATGTCCAACTGGATGATGAACTCATTACGGGAGTTTGCCGCGCCAGGAAGACCACTCACGATGATCAGTTGCAGTGGTGCAACCCCACCATTTTCTACATGTAGAGGAGAACAGTCGGATTTACTTGTCAACCGAACACTGGACTCCTAAGGAACGGGCCGTCTTAACGGAACTTCCGGGCCATTTGGACCAATATAATAAGGCTGGGCCGACGCCACTCGACCACTTATGTCACTCCTAGTTCAGATGAAATTCATGACTCTGAAACGTAAAGCTCGTCCCCCCTTCCCCAAGTAGAAACTTGTTGGTACGGCTCCACCAAGAAGTCGTATCTAGTTGGAAAGGAAAACTCACCGATATTTCCCAGGCGATGCCTGTTAATGGATTAACTTATTCCAAGAATTTTACTTCCCAGGTGTTGGGTAAGTAATCAAAAACTCTTTTATCAAAACAGCAACCTTGTTGCGAATATAAAAATACATCACGGAGCCGGATCCCTCAGATTTTTGAGCGAGTATTTAAATCCCTTTCGAAAGGAAGATCTTAAATTTGAAAACGATTTTGGGATCCGCTCTAACCTTCCAAAAATATTTTTGATAAAGCATGAAAATAATCTCTGGAAATATTTAAAGTAAGAATGATTTCACAGTATCAATTATTTTCCGAATACTTGGCAAATATCGAAACATTGTTCTTTAGGAAAATAAAGAATATTATTTAATAAAATAAACGGAATCATAAGTCCTCGAATGAATATTCAAAATAATATTCATTAAATAAAATAAGCGGAGTCATAAGTCCGCGAATGAATATTCAAAATAATATTCATTAAATAAAATAAGCGGAGTCATAAGTCCTCGAATGAATATTCAAAAGAATATTCATTAAATAAAATAAGAGGAGTCATAAGTCCTCGAATAAATATTCAAAAATAATATTCATTTATAAAATAAAACTATCGAATAAACCTTATTCGATTAATAGTTTTGCAAACTATATATATATAATATACTCGGGAACATCGCCTCCCGGTTTAGAAAATGTTCACCTTTGGGTCCCCTATACTAAGGGTGTACGCAACTACTGCTTATCTCTAGCATAGGTATTATGCAGTTTATAAGCATTTGAATAGATAATAGAATATCAAGATTTCATAACATGCATATATATACCATATTAACATGCTCCAATATATCTCGAGATTTGCTAATAACAGTCATGCACTTATCTCAAGATAATGCATCAATATATTTACATCACAACAACAGTATAACGGGTAGAAAACTTGTCTGAGCGACTGGGGGTGGTAAAAGGCCTGGGGCGAGTCTGGTAACCTATAAACAACATATAAATTGGAATTAAACCACGGCCGCTTAAGATTTTAAGGCGCTTAACGATTCACATAAGTCGCTCGAGTACCCTCGGCTCCACCATTTTTAATAAATTAACCGTTACGATTTTTAAGGCGACGCTTTCGCGAATACCCTACCAACTGACCCTTTAACCATACATAATTATTTCATACTCCAATTAGTGATTTAAGGACCTTAACCAAGGTTTCAAAGTAAGGCGAGGGGAAATGGTTCGTTCGCGAAACGCCGTTACTTAAAACGGTCGTTTCTCCTAAACCGTACATCAGATTCAAGTGAACCACATATCAAAACGAAGCTTACGACACAATCTAGCTAAACATGGCAAAGTCACAGATTCAACAATTAGCTTTCTGTCCCGAATACTAAGAACAAGCAGTTGCATAAAACGGGCATTACGACGGCTATGTTTACGCGATTACCAAGTTTTAAATCACTCCAAATCAATCACAAACCAACTCACAACCAACATTTCAACCAAACTCCATCCAAATCTCACTACATCAGTCCCAACATCTCAAGATTTTCCAATTTATACTACCCCAAACATGAACTACTAGCTATACTTAAGTTCATTAACCAATAACCAAGATTTACAACTCAAACTCATTACGAATCCAACCAAACTCTAAATATACATGAATCATGCTTCCCATGAACTATACTAATCATAAGAAGCTCTAAATATTCAAAAGTAAGGCTAGGGTAAGAGATTATACCTTCCTTGGTGAGTAGAAGTAACTAGGGAGCTTGAATTAACCCTTGAAAATCCCTACAAAAGCTATATCTAAACAAAAACACAAGATCAAAATTTTAAGTTTCTTGACAACACTATTCACTCTCTTCTTCAATGATTTATTGAAAGAGATTGTGAAGGAAATGGGAGCTTAGATTCCTAGGATAACCATATCTAAGTACAAGGGTCCTTGGATAATTATCTTACCAATTAACAAGGCTTGGATCTTGGTTTTTGAAATTTTTCTTCTTGAAATGATGAAGAGGCGGAGAGCTTCTCTCTTGGAAATGGAAAGTCAACTTCAAATTTTTTGTTATGATTTTCCTTGGCTTGGTTGATATACTTTTTTTAATTACTTTTTACCATGGTGAAAAATGTATGGCTCTTAATCAACCAACTAATCCTTCCCACTTGTCATGCTTATGTCACCATGCTTAAGTCATCTTGTTAACACATGTCATCTCCTTGTTGGTGTGATGACATCATCATCCTTTAATCTCTTTGATTAACCCTTAATTACTTGGCTAATGACCGCTGATCTGTTATACGGTTCGCTTAACTTTCGTTCTCTTTTTTCGTTTGAGGGATCATATCCTGGACCTTATTATTTGCCAGATTCTCGAAGTGTGAATTCTGGCGGAATGAAGTACAGTTTTTAGGACATGTGATCAATAAAGAAGGAGTATTGGTGGACCCCTCCAAGATAGAGGCGGTCTCAAATTGGGAAAGGCCAACCACACCCACAGAGGTAAGGAGTTTCATAGGATTGGCCGGCTACTATCGTAGATTTGTACAGGACTTTGCGAAGATCGCAGCCCCTTTGACACGACTTACTCGTAAGACAGAGAAGTTTGAATGGATGGAAAAATGCGATAACAGTTTTCAAGAATTAAAGAAAAGGTTGGTAACGACCCCGGTGTTGGCATTGCCAGACGGAAAAGGAGATTTTGTGATATATAGTGACGCGTCGCATAAAGGATTAGGGTGTGTGCTTATGCAGCACGGTAAGGTGATTGCGCATGCGTCGAGACCACTGAAGGAATACGAGATTAGATATCCTACTCATGACCTTGAGCTCGCGGCAATAGTTTTTGCCTTAAAAATTTGGAGGCACTACTTGTATGGAGAGAAGTGCGAGATTTTCACAGACCATAAGAGCCTCAGGTATATATTTACGCAGAAAGAGCTCAACATGCGCCAGAGGAGATGGTTAGAACTAATCAAGGACTATGATTGTGAGATTCTCTATCATCCAGGGAAAGCCAATGTGGTGGCTCACGCCCTTAGCAGGAAGGAAAGACTCAAAATGATAATGACTTCGGAGGAATTGATAAGGGATTTCGAGAAAATGGAAATAGAAGTAAAGGTAACCGGAGCCGGAACTGAAAAGCTGTTTGAGATCTCGATGCAGCCAGAGTTATTGGAAAAGATTAGATTTTGCCAAGAAAAAGTAATGAATGAAGGCAGAGAGTCAATGACTGGAGAAGAGATCCATACTGAGAGAGATGATAAGGGGATAATGAGGTATTCCTACAGGATTTGGGTTCCGAATGTTCAAGAACTTAAAGACGAAATTTTGGATGAAAGCCATATTTCAAGGTATTCCATTCACCCGGGGAGCACCAAGATGTATAGGGATTTGAAGGACTATTACTGGTGGCCCAACGTGAAGAGGGACGTAGCAGAATGGGTAAGCAAATGTTTGACTAGCCAAAGAGTAAAGGCAGAGCACCAGAGACCCAGTGGACTTTTACGACCCCTGGAGATTCTCGAATGGAAATAGGAACAGATAGCCATGGATTTTGTTGTCGGCTTACCAAGGACGAAAGCCAATCATGATGCCATATGGGTAATTATAGACCGGCTGACAAAGTCAGCTCATTTCATTCCTATCAATGAGAGATACAGGGTCGATAGACTGGTGGACATTTACCTTAAGGAAATAGTGGCGCGACATGGAGTCCCAGCATCCATTGTCTCAGACCGAGACCCCAGGTTCAACTCCAGATTTTGGAGGAGCTTTCAGGAATGTGCGGGGACCAAATTAAATATGAGTACCGCATACCATCTCCAAAAGGATGGGCAGAGTGAAAGGACCATCCAGACACTAGAGGATATGTTGAGAGTCTGTGCAATAGACTTTAAAGGAAGTTGGGATGATCACTTGCCGTTGATCGAGTTTTCTTATAACAATAGCTTTCATGCCAGCATCGGAATGCCGCCTTATGAGGCCCTGTACGGAAGAAGGTCTCGATCTCCCTTATACTGGGATGAAGTAGGAGAGCGGAAGATGCTCGGACCCGAAGTGGTCCAAAGGACCAAAGATATAGTGGATCTCATCAGAGGACGGCTGGTAGCAGCCCAAGACAGACAGAAGAAATATGCAGACCTAGCCCGAAAGGACAAGGAGTATGAAATAGGGGACTTAGTACTGCTAAAAGTATCCCCATGGATGGGATTAATGAGGTTCGGAAAGAAAGGGAAACTAAGCCCAAGATACATTGGACCATTTAAGATACTAAGACGGATTGGGAAGTTGGCTTACGAGCTAGCCTTACCCCTGAACCTACAACAAGTTCATAATGTGTTCCATGTGTCAATGCTAAGGATGCATCATTGGGATGCCAGACACATAGTGGAGTACGAGCAGGTGGATATGCAACCAGATCTGACTTACGTGGAGAAACTAGTAAAGATTATAGATAAGAAGGAGCAGGTGCTTCGGAACAAAGTGATCAAGCTAGTCAGAGTGCTATGGCAGAATCATAATGTGGAAGAATCAACTTGGGAACTAGAGAGCGCAATGCTAGAAAAGTACCCCCATTTGTTTTCTATTTGATTCCGGGATGGAATCCTTTTAAGGAGGGGAGACTGTAATAACCCCAAAATTTAGAACTTTTGTAACCTTTATGAATAGTGTTTTTGCTGATTATGCTGAATAAGAAAACTTTTCATGCCACACTTTGTAAAGGTTCTTTTATTGTTTTTATGAGATCTTATCAGTACTCTATATGGTCTATAAGTGTATGTAAAGATCGTCAGAATCCAAATTCGAACACTTTGATTTTTCCCGAAAATCCACCAGATACCGAAAGAATTGAGTATAAGGTAACAGGATAAAAAGGATTTAAATTCAAGGATTATAAGAGAGGATCATAAAAGGAATATAATGTATTGAGAAAGGTTAAGGAAACCCAAGTAATAAGATCCCGGGTATGATCCCTCAAACGATAAACGAAAACGAAAGTTAAGCGAACCGTATAACAGATCAGCAATCATTAGCCAAGTAATTAGGAGTTAATAAAAGAGGTTAGTGATGATGATGTCATCACACCAACAAGAAGAGGACAAGTGTGGGAAGATGACATAGGAGGATGACATAAGCATGACCAAAAAGGGAAGGAATTGTTAGTTGATTACAAGCCACACAAAATTTACCATGGTTAAAAGGTAATTAAGCAAAACAAAAGAAAAAAACCAAGCAAAAAAAATCACAAATCACAAAACACAAAGTTGACTTTCATTATTCAAGAAGAAGCTCTCGGCCTCTTTTCTTTTTCAAAGGAAAGAAAATTCAAATTCAAGTTCCAAGCTTTGTTAATTAGTGAGGTAATTATCTAAGGTTCCTTGTACATAGATATAGATATCCTATGAATATAAGCTTCAAATTCCTTCAGAATCTCTTCTAATAATTCATGGAAGAAGAGAGTGAATAGTGTTTTTCAAGAATTTGAAATTTTGATCTTGTGTTTTTGTTTAGATAAAGCTTTAGTAAGGATTTTCCAAGGTTGTTTCATGCTCATTAGTTACTCCTACTCTCAAGGAAGGTATAATCTCTTAACCTAGCATTATTATTGAATGTTAAGAGCTTGTTATGAGTAGTATAGTTCATGAGAGGCATGATTATTGTATATTTAGAGATTGGTTGGTTATGATGTT
This sequence comes from Apium graveolens, assembly GCF_009905375.1. Classification (NCBI taxonomy): domain Eukaryota; kingdom Viridiplantae; phylum Streptophyta; class Magnoliopsida; order Apiales; family Apiaceae; genus Apium; species Apium graveolens. The sequence continues at coordinate 307,920,036 of NC_133648.1, read as the reverse complement.
TTTGGAGTTGTAAATCTTGATTATTAGTTAATGAACTTAAGTAAGCTTTTAGTTCATGATTGAGAAGTAGTATAAATTGGAAATATTGAGATGTTGGGGCTGTTGTAGTAGTGTATGGATGAAGTTTGGTTGTAGTAATGATTGTGGGTTGATTGTGGATTGATTTGGAGTAGTATAAAATTTGGTAATCGCGTAAACATAGCCGTCGTAATGCCTGATTTACTTTAGACTGTTTTTGTCCTTAACATCAGGACCCCTGAACTCACTGTTAGGTTTTGACCATTGCCATGATTATATAGTTCATGTTACGAGCTTCGTTTTGGTATGTGGTTCGCTTGAATCCGATGTACGATTTAGGAGAAACGACCGTTTTAAATAACGGCATTTCGCGAATGAACCATTACCCCTCGCCTTACTTTGAAACCTTGGTTAAGGCACTTAAATCACTAATTGGAGTAAAAAACAATTATGTAAAGTGGATTAGGTAGTTGGTAGGGTACTCGCGAAAGAATCTCCTTAAAACCCTTAATGGTTAATTTATTAAAAATGGTGGAGCCGAGGGTACTCGAGCGACTTAAGTGAATCGTTAAGCGCAAAAGCGAACGTTAGGGTCTAATTGGTTAAAGTATAGATTCTTAAGCGACTTTGGTTTAATTCCAAGTTATATATTGTTTATAGGTTACCAAACTCATCCCAAGCCTTTTATCACCCTCAGTCGCTCAGGCAAGTTTTCTACCCGTTATACTGTTGTTGTGATGTATATATGTATATGCATTATCTTGCGATAGATGCATGATGGTTAATTAGCAAATCTTGCGATATATTGGAGCATGCTGATATGGTTTATATGCATGTCTGTTTCGTAATCTTGATATCTATCTGTTGATTCCAATGCTTATAATTGCATAATACATATGCTAGAGATAAGCAGTAGTTGCGTATACCCAAAGGTGAACATTTTCTAAACCGGGAGTCGATGTTCCAGAGTATATTATATATATATATATTTTTTAAAACTATTAATCGAATAAGGTTTATTCGGTAACTTTATTTTTATTAATGAATATTACTTTGAATATTCATTCGAGGACTTATGACTCGGTTTATTTTATTTAATGAATATTATCTTGAATATTCATTCGAGGACTTATGACTCTGTTTATTCTATTTAATGAATATTATTTTAAATATGCATTCGAGGACTTATGACTCCGCTTATTTAATAAATAATATTCTTTATTTTATTAAAGAATAATGTTTCGATAATCAAACTTATTTTCGATTATTCAAATAAAGATCGTACTTTCGTATAAGTATATCTTTGGTTATTTATTATTCATTTCAAGTATGAGTTTTAAAACTTCTACTTCAATTATTTATATAGGGATTATCTTTATGGGAATATTATTTAGATAATAATATTTAGATATTTTCTAATATATCGGGACTGATTTATTTCATTAAATCAGCATTACTCCAAACATTCTTAAAAATGTTTTCGAGTCTTCAAAATGACTTTAAAAGTTAGATCGGATCCCAAAACTCATTTTTATATTTAAGATCTTCCTTTCAAAGGGGATTTAAATACTCGCTCAAAACCTGAGGGATCCGGCTCTGTGGTGTATTTTATATTCGCAACGAGGTTGCTGTTTTGATAAATGAATTGATTACTTACCCAACGTCCGGGAAGTAAGTCCATCTATTGAGTCGGCATAAGCAACATGGGCTCAGTGGGCGTCCATGAAAGTGTAAGTGGCTCAGTGGGAGTCCATCAAATACGTAAGTGGCTGAGTGGCAATCCAGCATAAGGTCCTATTGCGGTCAGGGTGATAACCAGTGGGGAATTCGTCCATCTACTAGTTGAAAAGGTTACATATTGGTATCTTTGCCTGATCAGCAAGATATCGGGTTTATGCCAAAATTCTTTTCTTTCCATAATTCATTGGATATTACAAATTCTGTTCATACTTCACATAACAGAGGTTTCCAGAAAATGTATAAGAGATATTTATGTGGATATATATCGGGACTAAATAAAGTATCTCGTAACTTCACTTCATTCAATAATATTTCAAAGATTGAATCTATTCAAGTCTTAACTTGTTGTCTCATCTATGGGATGAACTTTTGAAACTTATTATACTTTGGACAGTGGTAGTTCAAGTAGTTTTCTAAAATGGTATAAGTATAGTGAAGTAATTGGTAACTTCATCTTCCTTTAAGCTTATATCCAGTAAGTAATTACCTTACACTTGATAAAGGGTTCTAGTAAGTTATCCATTTAGATACTTGCATTATTGTTTACACTATATATTATCTTGCGAGCTGTAATGCTCACTCTTGCTTCATTTCTTCATCACACAACAACAGTTAGGAAAGATGGCCAGACTCAAGCAGACCCAGCGCAAGCGCGTGGGAAGCGTCCCGCGTCTTCCCGTTGATATCGTAGCTGCTATAGCTGCAGAGGTAGATCTATTTGTAGATCAGGCATTCTACTTTTGGGAATCAATTATGTATAATTATAACTTGTGGCAGATAATGGCAATTAACTGTAAACTTATCAAGTAATCATTTTGGGTTGTAATAACTTTTAAATTGTGGATTCAAGGACTTGTACTTATTTCAATTTCATCTCTGAGACTATAACGTGTTGTGGTGTGTGTTAGTGTGGGGTCACAGCATGAGGTTATTTATTATTAATTAAGTTAAGTGATATTGTGGAAAGAAAGACCGTGACGACCCGGATCCCCGACCCCGGATCTGGGGGTGTTATACTGATGCTCCTGAACCTCAGGGTTCGGTGCCCCGCTGCCCTATACGAGAACGAACTATGTTACTATCATGATATTTATAAGGGTTCCCATAAGGGTTTTAACTGTCAGTATTTCGTTAGGTAGTCCGACTATGAACTTGGCAAGAGTTCTTATTATCTTAGTGAACTTATTTTTAAACGTCACATCATCTCTGAGGTTTATAACGCTTGGCTCTGATACCATTTCTGTAACACGCCCAAATCCGGGGTTGGGGATCCGGGTTGTCACGAGTTCCATTTCCCTCAATAACATTTAATCTTAATAAATATCCAACTACTGCGTACTGTGACCGCACAATATACACACACACCACAAGTTATAGTCTCAGAGATGAATACCAAAAAAATAACACAAGTCATCTTATTCCACAATTATAAGCCATTACACCTCAAAAGGGGTTTCTGAATATATTTACATATTCTTTGCCATTATTACAATTCATAAATATACATAAGTCTGATACATTAACAGTTGAAAACCTGGCCTATTAGTAGTTCCTACCTCAGCTACAGCGTCATCAACACCTACAGGAAACTGCGGAACGTTACCTATTCGCTTGCGAATTGGGAGCTTAGTCATGTTCATTTTGTCTATCTGTTGTTGTGTGATGAAAGAAGAAAGCAAGGGTGAGCAACAAGCCCACCAAAATAATATGTATAATGATTAACAATATATGAGCATTCTCATCATAATACTCATGAAAGTCTTGGTCAAGCAAATATGAACCAAGTTTGATATCTTAACGCGACCAAGTCGCAAAATATTCAGTATATATGTATATATACTTTTCAAAATCTTGGAAATCCTCTTCCATGCATATTATACATAGAGTTCCAGTTTATAACTGTATAAAAATATCATTGCAAGGTGATCTCATATATCTAACCTTGTCTCATCATTTTTCTGAAAATCTTTGTCATGCATAAGATAATCATTTACTAGATATAAGTTTAAAAGATGAAGTTACAAGATACTCCAATATACTTATATATTTTCTGAATACTACTTGAACTACCACCGTTCAAATTATAATTAGTTCATCCCATATATGAAGCTACAAGACAAAACTTATATAGAATCAATCTTTGAAATATCATCAAAATGAAATGAAGTTACGAGATACTTCATTTGATGAAAACATCATTTTGAAAACTTGAACCTGCCAACACTCAACAATCGCCCGGCCGTAGCCTTTCTTTCGAAGTGCTCTGGGTAGTGTTGCAGAAATGTCCAACTGGATGATGAACTCATTACGGGAGTTTGCCGCTCCAGGAAGACCACTCACGATGATCAGTCGCAGTGGTGTAACCCCACCATTTTCTACATGTAGAGGAGAACAGTCGGATTTACTTGTCAACCGAACACTGGACTCCTAAGGAACGGACCGTCTTAACGGAACTTCCGGGCCATTTGGGCCAATATAATAAGGTTGGGCCAGCGCCACTCGACCACTTACGCCACTCCTAGTTCAGATGAAATCCATGACTCTGAAATGTAAAGCTCGTCCCCCCTTTCCCCAAGTAGAAACTTGTTGATACGGCTCCACCAAGAAGTCGTATCTAGTTGGAAAGGAAAACTCACCGATATTTCCCAGGCGATGCCCGTTAATGGATTAACTTATTCCAAGAATTTTACTTCCCGAGTGTTGGGTAAGTAATCAAAAACTCTTTTATCAAAACAGCAACCTTGTTGCGAATATAAAAATACATCACAGAGTTGGATCCCTCAGATTTTTGAGCGAGTATTTAAATCCCCTTCGAAAGAAAGATCTTAAATTTGAAAATGAGTTTTGGGATCCGCTCTAACCTTCCAAAAATAGTTTTGATAAAGCTTGAAAATAATCTCTGGAAATATTTAAAGTAAGAATGATTTGACAGTATCAATTATTTTCCGAATACTTGGCAAATATCGAAACATTGTTCTTTAGGAAAATAAAGAATATTATTTAATAAAATAAACGGAACCATATGTCCTTAAATGAATATTTAAAATAATATTCATTAAATAAAATAAGCGGAGTCATAAGTCCTCGAATGAATATTCAAAATAATATTCATTAAATAAAATAAGCGGAGTCATAAGTCCTCGAATGAATATTTAAAATAATATTCATTAAATAAAATAAGAGGAGTCATAAGTCCTCGAATAAATATTCAAAAATAATATTCATTTATAAAATAAAACTATCGAATAAACGTTATTCGATTAATAGTTTTGCAAACTATATATATATATATAATATACTCGGGAACATCGCCTCCCGGTTTAGAAAATGTTCACCTTTGGGTCCCCTATACTAAGGGTATACGCAACTACTGCCTATCTCTAGCATAGGTATTATGCAGTTTATAAGCATTTGAATAGATAATAGAATATCAAGATTTCATAACATGCATATATATACCATATTAACATGCTCCAATATATCGCAAGATTTGCTAATAACAATCATGCACTTATCTCAAGATAATATATCAATATATTTATATCACAACAACAGTATAACGGGTAGAAAACTTGCCTGAGCGACTGGAGGTGGTAAAAGGCCTGGGGCGAGTCTGGTAACCTATAAACAACATATAAGTTAGAATTAAACCACGGTCGCTTAAGAAACTAGTCTTTAACCAATTAGACCCTAACGTTCGCTTTTGCGCTTAACGATTCACATAAGTCACTCGAGTACCCTCGGCTCCACCATTTTTAATAAATTAACCTTTAAGAATTTTAAGGCCTTTTAACCTTAAATAATTATTTCATACTCCAATTAGTCATTTAAGGACCTTAACCAAGGTTTCAAAGTAAGGCGAGGGAAAATGGATCGTTCGCGAAAAGCTGTTACTTAAAACGGTCGTTTCTCCTAAACTGTACATCGGATTCAAGCAAACCACATATCAAAACGAAGCTTACGACACAATCTAGCTAAAAATGGCAAAGTCACAGATTCAACAATTAGCTTTCTGTCCCGAATACTAAGAACAAGCAGTTGCATAAAAACGGGCATTACGACGACTATGTTTACGCGATTACCAAGTTTTAAATCACTCCAAATCAATCATAAACCAACTCACAACCAACATTTCAACCAAACTCCATCCAAACCTCACTACATCAGTCCAAACATCTCAAGATTTTCCAATTTATACTACCCCAAACATGAACTACTAGCTATACTTAAGTTCATTAACAAATAACCAAGATTTACAACTCAAACTCATTACGAATCCAACCAAACTCTAAATATACATGAATCATGCTTCCCATGAACTATACTAATCATAACAAGCTCTAAATATTTAAAAGTAAGGCTAGGGTAAGAGATTATACCTTCCTTGGCGAGTAGAAGTAACTAAGGAGCTTGAATCAACCCTTGAAAATCCTTACAAAAGCTATATCTAAACAAAAACACAAGATCAAAATTTTAAGTTTCTTGACAACACTATTCACTCACTTCTTCAATGATTTATTAAAAGATATTGTAAAGGAAATGGAAGCTTAGATTCCTTGGATAGCCATATCTAAGTACAAGGGTCCTTGGATAATTATCTTACCAATTAACAAGGCTTGGATCTTGGTTTTTGAAATTTTTCTTCTTGAAATGATGAAGAGGCCGAGAGCTTCTCTCTTGGAAATGGAAAGTCAACTTCAAATTTTGTGTTATGATTTTCCTTGGCTTGGTTGATATACTTTTGTTGTTAATTACTTTTTACCATGGTGAAAAATGTATGGCTCATAATCAACCAACCAATCCTTCCCACTTGTCATGCTTATGTCACCATGCTTAAGTCATCTTGTTAACACATGTCATCTCCTTGTTGGTGTGATGACATCATCATCCCTTAATCTCTTTGATTAACCCTTAATTACTTGGCTAATGACCACTGATCTGTTATACAGTTCGCTTAACTTTCGTTCTCATTTTTCGTTTGAGGGATCATATCCTGGACCTTATTACTTTGGTTCCCCTAAACCTTTCTCAATATTTTGTATTCCTTTTATGATCCTCTCTTATAATCCTTGAATTTAAATCCTTTTAATCATGTTACCTTATACTCAATTATTTCGGTATCTGGTGGATTTTCGGGAAAAATCAAAGTGTTCGAATTCGAATTCTGACGACCTTTACATACACTCATTTACTTTATGGAATACTAATATGATCATAGAATTTCCATCACAGTACTCCTATATATCGTGGTTTGACAATTTTTCTTAATCAGCATCATCAGCAAAAGTTACTATTCATCCGTGTTGCAAAAATTTCCAAAAATTGGGGTTATTACAAGTAGACACTGCTCATCCATCGAGTAGAAGTTGTTCATCGATCGAGTAGATATTGCTCATCCGTCGGTACTCTCTAGAGTTTGACTGACTTCTCGATAAGCCATTCTGGAGTTCTCGAATGACTTCTCTATAACATTAAATCTATGACTTGTAGAGATCTTGACTTAGAACATTTTTCTCCAAACAGATTTATTCAACTCCAAGCTTCTACAAAATTCTTCTGAGGCATGATCTTCTTGTTCTTCTTCCAGATAGAATCCTTAGGCTTGATACTATTTTAGGAAAAAGACTTCAGTCTGCTCCTATGCATTTTTACATACTTTAAGTGTTACAAGTACAAAATACAAATTTAGATAACAATACAACTTACTTAGGGTTGACAAGTTGTCTTAATCTTGTTAAAGTACATGCATGTCTTTTACAACACCTCTTGTGTGAGCTAGACTACGAAATGCGTGGCCACGCTCAAATATTGATTTGATATGATAGTCTACTCATTGATCAAGGAAATATGGATTAAACATTGATGAGGATGACACATTACATGCCTCTAGTTTAATCTATAATATGTGGTTAAAGGGATTATAATATATTGTACATTATTCACGAAAGGTTTAATCGATCACTGATTCAATTATTATTACTTGGGTAGCAATGATGTATTACTAGATGTCGCTCATTGTTTATAATTTCAAATTAGATTTAAAATTCATTGCCAATGTAATAATAACCTATAGGGTCACACACAAAGAATGCTTGAAGAATTATTTAATTTAAATTGGATTTAAATTTAATTAAAGTAATTTAAATTATTTATAATATTAATTAAGTTTGACTTAATTAATTAGATAAATAATGATATTCAAATTTACTAATATTAATTATTAAATTTATTTGTTAAATAATTAAGTGAGACTTAATTATAATACAAATAAGAATTTCAAATTAATAATAACTCCTAATTAGTTAAGAGTTATAATTCTTTTTTCTACTCTCTATATAATATCTCTTGTGTGGCTGATTTTATGTGTGCAAAAACTTCTACTAAAACCCTAGCCACCAAGAGAGAAGATGGAGAGAGCAAGAAGAAACGGGTTGTGCCAGTACACATCCAATCCTTGAGTTCAAGCATTCGTGTGGATACCGATAGAGTGTAGATCGCGAGAGCGGGATGCGTGGTGATTGAACAAGCTTTGGATCTCCATTAGTCAACCAATTGGTAAAACTTTTTAAGGTAAAAAATCTGATCTATGAATTAAATATATATTTTTCGCATGGATCCTGCGGTGGGTTTCAAAAATTCTGATTTTTTACGATTTTAATTACTATTTTCGTTGCGTTATGTGCTCGAAACCCTTCAATGGCATCAGAGCTACTTGAGAAAAGTGTTTAATTCATTTATGTGTTTACTGGTTTTATGATGATAACATGTATACAATATTCCATGAATGTTATGTATGCGATTTTGTATGTTTTACATGTTATGTTTATATATGCGTATGTATATATATTTTGAATATATGATATTCATGAGAGTTGTATAATCATATGAGGATTATATAATCTGCATATATACTGATATATACATGTTTTGTGTTTGTTCTTATTATAAGAATCGTATTTGATACGATTCTGAATCGGATGCAGCGGATTTGCTGAAATCTGTGTCTGGTGTCCGATTTTGGCGAACGAATACGCTATTTCATATGGAATCAAGGGTTTAAACGTAACTCATAGCTATATCTATCATCGACTGATATGTAAGGCGTTTGACGTCGTTTAGACCATGTAATCTGCGATTTAATGTTATCAGATTTAATTTCGAATTTTCTGATTTTTGCTATATTTTGTTTTTATGATTATATCATGATGGGTATGATATGTTAATATCATATTATGTGTTTTAACATGTTCTTATGTGTTAATTGAGCATGGTGGATGGTTATGGCTTATGACCTTAGGTTAATGGTTTTGTTTTTTTTTAAATACGGCTTGCATGTCGTTTGATCTTGTAATTATTAAATCTCGAATGTAACTGGAGTTCTTATTGTAAGTACATTAGATTAGTTTTTTATTTTTCATTCGTGTAATGTACATGAAGATATGAAGATTTGAAGATCAAGGAAGGGTAATCTCACATGGAGGCCATCCAAGGAAGCAATACAAGAAAGAAGACATGTAATAGTTAGCCTGTATTTATTTTTCACCTTAGATTGACCTAGATCTTTGTCATTAGCTTGATGAAGATCACATAGGATAAAGCCATAACCAACCACGTTTATTTATTGCACTTTACATATATATGAGCATATGATGAATTTATTTGTAGAGTAGTTTATAAAGATGCATGCTTAATTAGATTAAGGATGTATGTATTAGATACGACACCCATGCCATACTTTCTAAACAAGATAAAATCTGTAACGACTCAAGATTTTAAAATGAACAAACGATTATGAGATTCTCGTGTTTATGAAACACGGAATAAAATACAAATTTTCTTTATTTCTAACATGGGGCAATTTTGTGAAAAGCGAGTTCATTGAACTTGTAAGGTTGTGGGTTTTAAGCGAGACCGTTGTGACTCCCTCACTACCTGGAAATCAAACCATTGACAAATATTGATTTGAAGTATTTTATTCAAGGAAAAAATGAGAATCTTTTTATGATGGGATTATGATCGTTTTAAATTTAACAAAACCCCAAAGTTAATATTAAGTTGATCGGATGCCTTCGAATAAGTCTAATGCGTTAACCCTAGATAGATAGGAGTGGGTTCGCCAAAGTGAAGTACTCCCATCTATCTTGGGAGATGTGTTGAAGTATATTGATACTTTTGACTATTGGATTTGACTTAACTAAGTTACCACAATAGGATTGTGAACTTAGAGGCATAGAGTTTGGCGAGATTTATTAAATATATATATGAACAAATGTTGTTCCACCAAGCTATCCAAGAGTTATATAGTTGATATAATTGACAAATGTTGTCTACCTAAACAATCATATTTTAGGAGAAAAGCCAAAGCTGACCTAACGCATGGTGAGATATGGATCTTGGCTCACTAGAAAGGATATAGAAGATATTTTTTTCCGAATTAATAGTTAGGGCTATTGATTTGATAAAAATAGTGGGAGATATATATTGTGAATATATATATATATATATGAATAATTACTTGAACATAATTTAATGATCATCTGTAGATTATGTCATTTTATGCACTTTAATATTGTAGATATCAAATGACAAATAACACAAATAACTTCTCTATGTAATAGTCCTTGAGAAGGACAAGCTGACATGAAATAATTTCCTCGATTGACATGGGAACTTGAAGATTATCCTCGGGTTCAAAGATGTCACTCAAAACCCTCCCTTATTTCTTCTAGCTGAGAATGAAACATGTGCTGAACAAAATGCTTACCAGAGGCAAATTAATTATGCAACTGATGTTTCATGTCTCATGCTTGTAATTATGAGTGATGAGCTTTAGAAGCAACAAGAGCATAATGATGCTTATGATATGATTGAGCACCTTCAAAAGATGTTTGAAGGATAGGCTCGTCAGAAAGATTTGACAATAATAAGGCACCATACTTTTGCATTAATGGGAGAATCATATCCGGTTGGACCACATGTTCTAGATGTAATAGGCATATGTACCTTGATATTTTGGGTTTCAAGAATGGTCTAGAGACTCAGCTTGATTTGATCAAATGATCTTTGAACAACTTTTATTCTCAGTTTGTTAAGAACAAAAGGAATGAGATAGACAGAACACTCATTAAGTTGTTAAGCATGTTTAGAACTGCTGAAAATAATACGATAAAGGCATGAATTACGCCCATATTGATGATGTACACATGGAATGCAAATGGGAAAGAAAAGTGGACAGGCAAGGTGAAGATTTGATCTTATTCGGTGCCAAACCAAAGTCCAATCCCAAAGGGCTTTTGAAACCTAATAGTGGTGTTGCTAAAGGAGATGATTGTCATTTCTGTGGAAATAACTAGATGAATGGAAGTTAAATTGTCGAGCTTATTTGGAAGATCTAAAGAAGAAGACTAACAATGGTCAAGCTTCAGGTATAGGGTTAGAATTGGAGCAAAAGTTGTTGCTCTAGTTGAAGGAACTCGATACCTAATGTTGCCCATAAGACGAGATTGAGAACTTGATAAATTATTAATGTGCCTGCCTTTAGCGAATACATTAAGTCAATTTCTTGTCAGGACAAGAAAGGTTTTCATTTTTATTAAATAAACAATAGTTGTTTATTCTATTTCAATGATAAGACTTATAATGTTGCATAATTAGTTAACAATTTATATGTTCTAAGTTGACTCAAATCAAACATTTCCTTTAGCATTGTCGTTAAGCCATATTAATGAGAAACACATTTCTGAGTTACATATAGATGAATACTTGGATAAGTTTGATTTTGAATCAAACGGAAGATGTGAACTTTGTCTCATTGTAAAAATGACTAAAGCTTCTTTTACCTGATCAGGTGAAAGGGCCACTGAATGATTATGACTTATACATAGTGATGTATGTGGTCGAATGCGTATGATGGCAGGGGGGCTTATACTACTTCATAACATTTACTGATGATTTCAGTAGATATGGATATGTGGTTCTTATGAAGAACAAATCCGATTCTTTTGAAATGTTCAAAGAATATAAGGCCAAAGTAGAAAAGAAAACAAAGGAAAAGTATAAAAGTTTTACGATCAGATCGTGGAGGAGAATACTTAAACCTCAATTTCAAGAGCTTCTTGAAGGAGTGTGATAGTGTATCATAACTTACTCCTTCTGGAACACCTCAAAGGAAAAGAGATTTTGAGAGGAGAAATCGTACCTTGTTGGACATAATGCGATCGATGATGAGTCAAGCAGATCTTCCATTCAGTTTCTGGGGTTATGCTCTAAAAACAACTGAATATACACTTAACCAAATTCCAACTACAGCGGTTCAAAAGACTCCATATGAGATATGGACTGATAAACGTCATAGCATGTTATTTATGAAAATTTGGGGACGTGAAGCATTTGTAAAACATTTAGCCTCTGACAAGCTTGGATCAAAATTAGATAGATGTTATTTCATGAGATACCCAAGTGAGACTAGGGTATAGTTTTTATAATCCTTCCGAGAACAAAGTGTTTGTTGCTCGGGCCGCTGTATTTTTTGGGGGAGAACTACTTTCTAAGAAAATCAATGGGAGGACAATACATCTCGATGAAGATCGAGAACTACTTGATAACATTGAACTAGAGTTGGAATAAGATTAGGATGTACATCAAAATGTTGAAAGTAATCCCGTCCAAGAAACACAGGTAATTCGTACATCTAGTAAGATTCACCATGAGCCCGGGAGAAATTATGAATTTCTTTTGACTCAAGATGGAGATGTGAGGCTTATAGATAATGATAAGCCTCTCACCTACCAAGATGCTATGAACAGTTCAGACTCCGAGAGATGGCTAGAGGCCATGAAATCCGAGATGGAATACATGTATGAAAATAAAGTATTGACTTTAGTTGATCTACTCGAAGGGGTAAAACCTATAGGGTGCAAGTGGGTTTTTAAGAAGAAAATTGACATGGATGGTAAAGTACAGACCTATAAGACCCGACTAGTGGCAAAAAGTTTCAAATAAATTCATGGTATAGACTATAATGAGACTTTTTCACCGGTTACTATGGTCAAGTCCATCAGAATTTTGTTAGCAATAGTTGCTTACTTTGACTATGAGATTTGGCAAATTGATGTAAAAACTGCTTTCTTATATGGGAGCTTTGAAGAGGATGTATATATGATACAACCTGAGGGTTTTGTCGATCCAAAGTTTATAAAGATAGTTTGTAATTGCTTCTATCTATTTATAGATTGAAGCAAGCCTCAAGGAGAATGAATATTCATTTTGATAAAATGGTCAAAGTGTTTGGCTTTATTCAAAACGAAGATGAACCATGTGTTTACAAGAAGGTTAGTGGGAGCCATGTGATATTCCTAGTATTATATGTAGATGACATATAACGAATAAGGAATGGCATACTTTCTCTACAGGCTGTTAAGACTTGGTTGAGAAATAGTTTCTCGGTGAAAGACTTAGGCGATGTTACCTATATATTAGGGATCAAGATCTATAGAGATAGATTGAAAAGATTAATCGACCTAGTCGGAGTACATACTGTAACGCCCCCAAATCCGGGGTCAGAGGATTTGGTCGTCACTATAAAATTCAATCCAAATCAACCTGTTTAATCAATAAATAAATGCCAGCGGAAGATAATTATAATAAATGACCCCAAACTACTCCAAGATCTTTTAAGGTTACAGTTCTAGAAACAAGAATTCCAAATTCCATCAATAATTTTTTTCACTTTCTTTTGACACTCTTTTCAATAAATTCCAACTCACAATTAAACCCACTAGTATAACTTCGAAATGAAGTATACTAGACCCAAATAAAATACACAACTATAATATAATATAATATAAACAACTTTATACAATAGAACTTACACTAGTCCGCAAACCCTGGACCAACCACCTTCCAAAAGCTTCTTCTTTGCTTCCTCGAATTACGCAGCTAAACAGCGCAAACTAATCCTCACTGGAGGTTAAATTTAAAAACAGGCAAGTATGAGCGGAAGAAATGCTCAGCAAGATCATTATAGTAAATATCAGGTCATTTTGATATAAAATTGACATCTGCATTAGAGCAGAACATTTTCAAAATCATAGTTGTTGAATCATAAAACTTTAGTTGAGGAATCCCAGAATTGATTCCTTAATCGTATTCAAAACCATTTTGATATTTGTGAGCGAAACGCTTCAGCAATACTTTGAATCTTGATGAGAGCAAAGCTCGTAAAATAGTGTTTACGGAAATATCGTAAACAACAATAACATGAAACAATGATTATGGATTGAATCATAAACTTTATTCAAAACCGAACTCTGGAAATTAATACTTATTTTGCTGTCATATCAAATTAGATATCAATACGAACTTTGATGCTCACAACATTCCATACTGAAGTCAATATCATTCATCTATACTAATACCACCTTTGATATTTAACAACAATGTAAGTATCAGCATAAATCAAAATCTGAATCAAAACCGCACTTTACCATTATTCCAAAACAGAAACAGTTGATAAATCATTCCTTATAAGATTATCAAAAGCAATATAATAATATCGATTGGAACCAAATTATGCACTATGATGTTCCTGATGATCAGTCATGAAACAACACCGGTATCCCGCAGCCATACCGTTAATATAGGTACTACCCGTATCCCGATGACATACGGTACCTATAGGGCGCCAGAAAAAGGCATAACTAGCCTTGTAAGATATTACACTTCTATATTGCACTTCCGTATAATAGCTCACGCTGGACCGGTGCCTCGGCCTCTTACGCTACCAGTAACCATCAAATCTCAAAACCTTTTATTGAAAAGGGGTCCTAATACTCGACACCCGAAATAATTTTATTCCCCCATTAACTTGGGTAGGAATATTCACAACCAAATCACTTTTCTCAAAATCCAAAACATTTATAAATCCAGTAATTGGATAAGTAAAATCACTTGACTATTCTGAATATAGAATAGCAGATGAGTATTTGCATAAACAGAATTATTTAATTCAGCGATATATAAAACATTTATCTATTCCGAACAGAGAATAGGGAAAACAATACTTGCATAATATAATTCGAAATAAACGTCACTTGAATGATAAGTGAAGTCAGGGGTACTTGCCTTTGAGTTTTTAGCAGTTAATCACACTCGCAAACACGCATCTATTCTGACATTCTGTCTTAAAGTATCACCGTCTTTCTTTTCAACACTTCACCGATATGCTGCTCCTGCGATTGCTAGAAGCCAAATATCCAATACCATTCCATCTCATTCTTTATCCAACGTCTTGTCCCAACCAGCTCGAGAGATCCGCATCTATAATTAAAATATAGAACTTTAATTGTCTAATCGATAACCACTCGACGAATTACGCGTCAAAAGCCTATCGTTTACCCATACGATAGCCCACCATAAATATAACAGACAATCACAGGACTCTTGATCCACATACACACATAATTCATATAACACGTAATCACATAACTCACGTATCACATAATTCATATGACACAGGAGTCGTTACGTTTAAAACTGAAATTGGGTCAAAATACGATTTATCAATCAATAATCGACTCAGAATGACTCGTAAAACAAGCGACCTTTCAAAACAAAAAGGATTTGGGTCTCGAAAGTATTTTTAATGAAAGCGGAATATTTTTCTGAGTCTGTACGCGTTCGTTTCGTATTAAACGGACGAACGATTGATTTATTATGAATTTTTGAACATTTTTCGGAATAAAAACAATCTCCGAATCATTTAATAATAAAATAATAGGGTTCAAACACCCTAAAATAATTTTATAAGATTTATCGAGCCTGCAAAATAATTTAAAATAATATTTTAAAGCTCGAAACTATTTTTCGGAATTTTTAAATCAATTTTAAATAATTAAATCCAATTAAATAATCAATTAAAATTAATTAATAACTAATTAAATTAATTAATCAATTAATATTTAAATTAATTGATTAATTAAATAATTAATTATCAACTAGAATTAATTAATTAATTAATTAAAATTTATTTTTGAATTAAAAATAATTTTCAGAAATAAATAATGAATAAAAAAAATTAAAAAAATAAAAAAAATTAAAATTTTGAAATTAATAATAGATTTTCATTTATTTTTAAATTTCTAAATCCAGAAACAGACTTCAGGAAAGGGAATTCGGGAAAAATGGATCGAAGCCGGGTTATTTCCCGGGTCAGAAGTCGGGTCGTGGACCTGCCAAGAACAGGCGAAGAAATCGCCGGAAACCATGGCGGAATCCGGTGACTTCCCGGCCGATTCCGGCGGTCACTAATCATGCCACCAACATAATCCTCTCGTCACAATTCTTATACCAGAACAATCCTTATGATTTCAGCAACTCGATTAAGCCAATAACGACGACAATCGAACAGGGACGCACCGTTTCCGGCCAAACACCGAAGCTCGCCGGCGATTAATCCGGCCAACCACCGATTTTACATAAAACTCTACTAAAATTAATGTGCTATATATGAAATTAAAGCTGAAATTCATACGACTGTAACCCAATCAATTATATCAACCAACAATTCAAGAACAGTTCAGAAAATCAAATTGAAAAATACATAAACCTATGAACTCGGTTTCACTACTCTAGGGGTTATAATCATCGATTAGATATACCATTTGATTGCAAATTCGATAATAAAGCTTATTTACTCATCCAAAGCATCAGACGATTCAAGAACAAGAAACCCCCAATTCGGGTCAAGAACCCTAGAATCGAATTTTGAAAATTACTAATCGTTTGATTGATTTGATGGCTTAAACAGAAAGAGCATGAAAATCTGAACATTTTGGTTACTCATACTTTAAATTCTGAAGTCTGCATCACCCTCAAATTTGGGTTTGATTCTCAGAACTTTTCAAGAACACCAAGAACACATATTCAAAGAATTTTCAGAAAATCAAACCTTAATTTCTATATGATACTGAACCCTATTTTTGAAGTATAATATACCAAATTGACCAGAAAAATATGCTCTACAACATGGAAGCATCAAATCACATCAACAACATCAAGAACAAATTTTCATAATTTAATTATCAAATAATTCGAATATAAATAATTAAATAAGAAAATTACCATGATTTCTGGAAAGAAACTGATGATTGATTCAGAAAGAAGATTTCAAGAGCTTCGTTTTGATATGCTGCACGCCCGAATCGGAGTTCGATAACGCCTTCATTCGTGTGTTTGATTCTTGGGAACGTATCGGTTTCTCAGGTTTTTCTCTGTATTTACGGTGTTTTAACTGGTTGCAAATGAATAAACGGAATAAAAGAAATAAGATATAGGCTATTTATATTTATGGAATATTGGATCGTTCTGGATCGTTTTGGATCGTTAAATTAGTTACTTAGCCGCTAAGTAACTACAAAAACGATACAATTTAATCCCAGAATTGGATAATTATCAAAACCGGGCTTTTTATAAAACACCATATACGAAAATAACGTAAAAATATCCCGTCTCTCGAGAATACGGGTTTTTGTCGATTACCGAAATGATTATCGTATCGAAAATTTTGCGCCGGGCCGCGCACGGGTCAAACCGTAATCCGGATTGAAAAAGTCAAAACACGGAAAATGTCCGGAATTACCAGATTAGGTTAGGAAGGAGTTTTCGGAAGAGTTTCGGGTTGTAAAAATGCAAAAACGGTTGAAGTCGGATGATTCCCGGCTTTATAAAATAATTTTGGTAATTATTCAGAAAATAATTAATAATTCATAAATCAATATAAAATCATTTAACAGTCCAAAAATTACCAGAAAAATATCATAATTATCTATATTTTATTCTGGACATATAAAAATTCAAATACTCAAATAATATCACATCTAAACACCCAAACATCAATTCCACTTATCAGATAATTCACTAAAATTCACCTAAAATCACATAAATAATTCCAAATAATTATAAAAATAATATTTAAAAATATGGGATATTACAATCTACCCCCTTATAAGGATTCCGTCCTCGGAATCAGCAGAAGAAAGCTCTTAGGGTTTTCTAACCAACTTTCCATTTCCAAATAAACTCAATTTTCCAAAATCTCGAATAAATCTTGTATTCCTTGTATAATAAAACTTTTTACAGGAGCTTCACTGTGTACCACTGTTCCGTCTACATCCTTTGACCAATTCCTCAATAGAATCACTTTTACTGATCGCGAGAAAGAAGAATAGAGAAAAAGATAGAGGGAAGAAAAGAAAGAAAGATAAAGAGAGAAATAAAAGAACAGATTGACTTCGCTATATGCCAATGATAGTTTAATCGCATTACACTCCACTATCGTCCTTCATAATTCCATCAGATCTCCTTACTTTGACTTGGCCAGGATACTCAGCTTAACTTAATTGGCATACCTTCGATTATTTGGAATGATAAAATCACGGAATTTTAAAAAGAAAAGAATTTGTTACCATAACGGGACCAAAATTTGAATTTGAGAAAAAGTATTGTTGAAATGACAGAATAACTGAGAGATCAATATGATCAAGCGAACTTGGTATTGCGTGTCCAAATTAAGACACTACTAAAGGTTGTTAACCTTCATGTATTCACAATACACACAAGTGATGGCGTCCCATCCAACTCCTATCACACAGACAGGTTTACCTTGTGTCCCCCATAGTTAGGGTTATTCATCTCAGTCAGAATAAAAGAATATCAAAGGATTCCAAAATCAAATGAATAAAACTGAAAAGATTTCAAAGATGATATTTCTGAAGGAAATGAAGTCCAGAGAATAAAATTCTGACACAAAATGAGCAACTGGTGTCACATCACCAAGAAACTATCCACCAAATAAGAAAAGTGGAATTTATTATCATAACTTGACAGAGCTATCAAAACCTGAAAAATAGGCTTCATGACAGCCTCTGTCACATTTAAAACACATATATGATTGAAAATGAGTGTTAGGGAATATATCCTCTAACAATTACCTCTTTTTGAGAGATGATAAAAGAAGTTATAAAAAGAGAAGGTATTACCAAAGTCTTAATACTTATCTTCTATTTGAACTATCCTGTTGACTCGTCGTCCGATTCTAGACACTTCTTCATGTTCTGAGGATATCGAGAATCTTCGACGTCGTCAAATCATAGTAGCCTCAAAAGATTCCACAATAGAAGTTTGCAGCTTCCCGGAGTTCCATCCAGCTCAACACAACCATCTCGAACGAATGCGCCTATCTTAACTTATTCGTTGGCACTATATCCAATAGTCCAACAGGAACTCGATATGAGCTAAAACGTCCTCACATAGCTATACACACTCCTACACACTCTCGTTTCTAGTTTACTATAACCTCAGCTCTGATACCAACCTGTAACGCCCCCAAATCCGGGGTCAGAGGATTTGGTCGTCACTATAAAATTCAATCCAAATCAACATGTTTAATCAATAAATAAATGCCAGCGGAAGATAATTATAATAAATGACCCCAAACTACTCCAAGATCTTTTAAGGTTACAGTTCTAGAAACAAGAATTCCAAATTCCATCAATAATTTTTTTCACTTTCTTTTGACACTCTTTTCAATAAATTCCAACTCACAATTAAACCCACTAGTATAACTTCGAAATGAAGTATACTAGACCCAAATAAAATACACAACTATAATATAATATAATATAAACAACTTTATACAATAGAACTTACACTAGTCCGCAAACCCTGGACCAACCACCTTCCAAAAGCTTCTTCTTTGCTTCCTCGAATTACGCAGCTAAACAGCGCAAGCTAATCCTCACTGGAGGTTAAATTTAAAAACAGGCAAGTATGAGCGGAAGAAATGCTCAGCAAGATCATTATAGTAAATATCAGGTCATTTTGATATAAAATTGACATCTGCATTAGAGCAGAACATTTTCAAAATCATAGTTGTTGAATCATAAAACTTTAGTTGAGGAATCCCAGAATTGATTCCTTAATCATATTCAAAACCATTTTGATATTTGTGAGCGAAACGCTTCAGCAATACTTTGAATCTTGATGAGAGCAAAGCTCGTAAAATAGTGTTTACGGAAATATCGTAAACAACAATAACATGAAACAATGATTATGGATTGAATCATAAACTTTATTCAAAACCGAACTCTGGAAATTAATACTTATTTTGCTGTCATATCAAATTAGATATCAATACGAACTTTGATGCTCACAACATTCCATACTGAAGTCAACATCATTCATCTATACTAATACCACCTTTGATATTTAACAACAATGTAAGTATCAGCATAAATCAAAATCTGAATCAAAACCGCACTTTACCATTATTCCAAAACAGAAACAGTTGATAAATCATTCCTTATAAGATTATCAAAAGCAATATAATAATATCGATTGGAACCAAATTATGCACTATGCTGTTCCTGATGATCAGTCATGAAACAACACCGGTATCCCGCAGCCATGCCGTTAATATAGGTACTACCCGTATCCCGATGACATACGGTACCTATAGGGCGCCAGAAAAAGGCATAACTAGCCTTGTAAGATATTACACTTCTATATTGCACTTCCGTATAATAGCTCACGCTGGACCGGTGCCTCGGCCTCTTACGCTACCAGTAACCATCAAATCTCAAAACCTTTTATTGAAAAGGGGTCATAATACTCGACACCCGAAATAATTTTATTCCCCCATTAACTTGGGTAGGAATATTCACAACCAAATCACTTTTCTCAAAATCCAAAACATTTATAAATCCAGTAATTGGATAAGTAAAATCACTTGACTATTCTGAATATAGAATAGCAGATGAGTATTTGCATAAACAGAATTATTTAATTCAGCGATATATAAAACATTTATCTATTCCGAACAGAGAATAGGGAAAACAATACTTGCATAATATAATTCGAAATAAACGTCACTTGAATGATAAGTGAAGTCAGGGGTACTTGCCTTTGAGTTTTTAGCAGTTAATCACACTCGCAAACACGCATCTATTCTGACATTCTGTCTTAAAGTATCACCGTCTTTCTTTTCAACACTTCACCGATATGCTGCTCCTGCGATTGCTAGAAGCCAAATATCCAATATCATTCCATCTCATTCTTTATCCAACGTCTTGTCCCGACCAGCTCGAGAGATCCGCATCTATAATTAAAATATAGAACTTTAATTGTCTAATCGATAACCACTCGACGAATTACGCGTCAAAAGCCTATCGTTTACCCATACGATAGCCCACCATAAATATAACAGACAATCACAGGACTCTTGATCCACATACACACATAATTCATATAACACGTAATCACATAACTCACGTATCACATAATTCATATGACACAGGAGTCGTTACGTTTAAAACTGAAATTGGGTCAAAATACGATTTATCAATCAATAATCGACTCAGAATGACTCGTAAAACAAGCGACCTTTCAAAACAAAAAGGATTTGGGTCTCGAAAGTATTTTTAATGAAAGCGGAATATTTTTCTGAGTCTGTACGCGTTCGTTTCGTATTAAACGGACGAACGATTGATTTATTATGAATTTTTGAACATTTTTCGGAATAAAAACAATCTCCGAATCATTTAATAATAAAATAATAGGGTTCAAACACCCTAAAATAATTTTATAAGATTTATCGAGCCTGCAAAATAATTTAAAATAATATTTTAAAGCTCGAAACTATTTTTCGGAATTTTTAAATCAATTTTAAATAATTAAATCCAATTAAATAATCAATTAAAATTAATTAATAACTAATTAAATTAATTAATCAATTAATATTTAAATTAATTGATTAATTAAATAATTAATTATCAACTAGAATTAATTAATTAAATAATTAAGATTTATTTTTGAATTAAAAATAATTTTCAGAAATAAATAATGAATAAAAAAATTAAAAAAATAAAAAAAAATAAAATTTTGAAATTAATAATATATTTTCATTTATTTTTAAATTTCTAAATCCAGAAACAGACTTCAGGAAAGGGAATTCGGGAAAAATGGATCGAAGCCGGGTTATTTCCCGGGTCAGAAGTCGGGTCGTGGACCTGCCAAGAACAGGCGAAGAAATCGCCGGAAACCATGGCGGAATCCGGTGACTTCCCGGCCGATTCCGGCGGTCACTAATCATGCCACCAACATAATCCTCTCGTCACAATTCTTATACCAGAACAATCCTTATGATTTCAGCAACTCGATTAAGCCAATAACGACGACAATCGAACAGGGACGCACCGTTTCCGGCCAAACACCGAAGCTCGCCGGCGATTAATCCGGCCAACCACCGATTTTACATAAAACTCTACTAAAATTAATGTGCTATATATGAAATTAAAGCTGAAATTCATACGACTGTAACCCAATCAATTATATCAACCAACAATTCAAGAACAGTTCAGAAAATCAAATTGAAAAATACATAAACCTATGAACTCGGTTTCACTACTCTAGGGGTTATAATCATCGATTAGATATACCATTTGATTGCAAATTCGATAATAAAGCTTATTTACTCATCCAAAGCATCAGACGATTCAAGAACAAGAAACCCCCAATTCGGGTCAAGAACCCTAGAATCGGATTTTGAAAATTACTAATCGTTTGAATGATTTGATGGCTTAAACAGAAAGAGCATGAAAATCTGAACATTTTGGTTACCCATACTTTAAATTCTGAAGTCTGCATCACCCTCAAATTTGGGTTTGATTCTCAGAACTTTTCAAGAACACCAAGAACACATATTCAAAGAATTTTCAGAAAATCAAACCTTAATTTCTATATGATACTGAACCCTATTTTTGAAGTATAATATACCAAATTGACCAGAAAAATATGCTCTACAACATGGAAGCATCAAATCACATCAACAACATCAAGAACAAATTTTCATAATTTAATTATCAAATAATTCGAATATAAATAATTAAATAAGAAAATTACCATGATTTCTGGAAAGAAACTGATGATTGATTCAGAAAGAAGATTTCAAGAGCTTCGTTTTGATATGCTGCACGCCCGAATCGGAGTTCGATAACGCCTTCATTCGTGTGTTTGATTCTCGGGAACGTATCGGTTTCTCAGGTTTTTCTCTGTATTTACGGTGTTTTAACTGGTTGCAAATGAATAAACGGAATAAAAGAAATAAGATATAGGCTATTTATATTTATGGAATATTGGATCGTTCTGGATCGTTTTGGATCGTTAAATTAGTTACTTAGCCGCTAAGTAACTACAAAAACGATACAATTTAATCCCAGAATTGGATAATTATCAAAACCGGGCTTTTTATAAAACACCATATACGAAAATAACGTAAAAATATCCCGTCTCTCGAGAATACGGGTTTTTGTCGATTACCGAAATGATTATCGTATCAAAAATTTTGCGCCGGGCCGCGCACGGGTCAAACCGTAATCCGGATTGAAAAAGTCAAAACACGGAAAATGTCCGGAATTACCAGATTAGGTTAGGAAGGAGTTTTCGGAAGAGTTTCGGGTTGTAAAAACGCAAAAACGGTTGAAGTCGGATGATTCCCGGCTTTATAAAATAATTTTGGTAATTATTCAGAAAATAATTAATAATTCATAAATCAATATAAAATCATTTAACAGTCCAAAAATTACCAGAAAAATATCATAATTATCTATATTTTATTCTGGACATATAAAAATTCAAATACTCAAATAATATCACATCTAAACACCCAAACATCAATTCCACTTATCAGATAATTCACTAAAATTCACCTAAAATCACATAAATAATTCCAAATAATTATAAAAATAATATTTAAAAATATGGGATATTACACATACATTGATAAAATATTGCGTCATTTTAGGATGTAGGAGATAAAGAAATGATATGTTTCGATATCTCATGGGATAGTGATCTCAAAAGATAACTGCCCCTTAAATCATTAGATGATAAGGGCCGTTTGAGAAAGCTCCATATGCTTTAGCAATTGGATCTATAATATGTACAATGATATGTATTTATCCTGATGTTTCGTATGCTTTGAGCATGATGAGCAGATACCAGTCTAATCCAGGTGAGGGTCACTGGATTATTTTCAAGAATATTCTTAAGTACTTAAAGAGGACTAAAGATTTATTTTTGGTATATGGAGAAGATAGGGAACTGGTTGTAAAGGGTTACACTAATACTAGATTCTTAACCTAAATTTTGATGATTCTATAATGGAAGCCGAATATATTGATACTTTTCGAAATGACCAAGAAGACTGTTTAGGCATGTCCTTAGGCAATATCACCTTATTAATGAGATTAATGATCAAGGAGATATAAATGTAAAGTGCATAGTAATGATAATGTTGCAGACCCCCTGACTAAGACTTTATTGCAGTAGAAGCACGATGGACATACTAGTTCCATGAGTATTAGATACATGAGTGATTGGCTCTAGTGCAAGTGGGAGATTGTTAGTGTTTGTGCCCTAGAGACAACACTATGATGTTTTAGTTAAAGATATTTGGATTATTAATATTTATGTTCTATCGATTATTCCCTTTATAATTTATTAATTCTTAATTTACTGTGATATAAATGTTAGATTAATAAATGTGAAAGGCATATGTCATAGCCTATTTGTTTATTCGAGGATTTAACTCAACTCAAATAAGAATGTAATAAGTAAATAGTGGATCTATCGTCAGAGAGATCTCACAAGTAACATCTGTCAAAGGGTTAAGAAACATTATTCATCTACAGACTTGAAGACTTAATTCACTGGAAGAAGCTCAAGAAATTGATCAAGCCTCAGTGATATAAATCAAGATTGTGGATTTAATCAAGTGACAGAGATCTCGTCAGGGTATCAAGTAATTACAAGGATTTAATCTGAAGAAAATCAGAGTATCAAAGTCAAGACATGAAGAAACGTCACGGAAGTTAGTCACTCATGAACCAGACAGTACATCGAGTGTCAACATTGAAGTGGTGGAATTGATTCATAATTTCAGTGATTTTCAGAAGATATTCAGAAGAATGGATGCTGCTCAAGATTAGTATTAATTCTCTATTAATTAATTAAGTCATATAATTTAATTAATAAAATAAATTATATCTGCAAAGATTAATTTATTGATTAATTGAATTAATTGATTAATTAATTTAGAATTAATATTAAGGTTTTTCAGGATTTTAATTGATTTAAAATCTGTTATTAATTCTTAAAGACAACTGATTGTATTAGTATGACAATCGGTATGACAATCAATAGTCATACCGAAAGTCATGCTAATTCAAAAGGATTGTCTTATCAGATTTTTTTTGTTACATTAAAATCTATTATTAATTCAGTAAGACAATCTGATTTTGAACTACTATGACAATCGGTATGACAATTGATAGTCATACCGAAAGTCTTGCTAGTTCATTCTGATTGTCTTGCCAGCTCAAAGAGATTGCCATGCCAGTACATTCTACTCGACTATTGGGTTAAAAGAAGCAGCAGAAGACATTCATGAAATTATCATACTAACACACAAGTCAAGAGAAAAGTAGAAACAAAAAGCAAGACATATCATTTTTCATCTGCTTTATTCAAGATCAAAATTCTAGATTGTAAAGTTAAATCCAAACCACTAGAATTATTTATCTTGTTCTTGTGTAACAATCTAGCGGATTAAAATCCCTAGAACTTAATCTCAAATCGCATTTAGCATTTGTTCTTTTAATTGCAAAAATAGAAAAAGTTCATGTCGAATTTATTCTAGATTTGTAATAATTGATTTGAGATTAATCCCTTGTAACCGATACCGTAGTTGTAACACCTTTCAAGTTTAATAAAAGTTTTATTTAACTTGAATTTTGTTTCACCTTTTTGTTCCGCATTTTATTCGATTAAACGGTATTGTTTGCATTCAACCCCCCTTCTACAAACAAATTGGGACCTAACAAAATGTCCTTGGAATATGATATGGAATTCTATATATCTAAGTACGTGACTTAGAAATGAGATTATGAGAATAGTATCAATATTCCTAAAGGTCCCTAGTCGAGTATTATTATTAAGGGACAATAATAATACATTAAGACTAGTGTGTTTGTTGACTGATGATCAAATCTCATTGATCATAGGTATAGTGATACCAAAGTCAAAGACACATGCAGATGCACATGTACATGGTGCTGGACAGACCCGATGTGAGATTCTACATGTCTGTTGTGTCATAGGTAATTCTCACAGTGATTATGATGTACTGGTCCTTAGACCTGAAGTCATTATATTTCTATACGAGAATTAATATACATTGATTCCATTAAAAGTTATCCTTGACCGGTTAATGATAAAAGTGGACATTGGGTATATTATGAATCGTATGAGAAATATGAATGATCTAGAAGGGATTTAACACTCCTATTTTAGGAGTGATATTATTGGCCTCTTGTGTGAGCTAGACTACGAAATGCGTGGCCACGCTCAAATGTTGATTTGACATGATAGTCTACTCATTGATCAAGAAAACCTGGATTAAACATTGATGAGGATGACACATTACATGACTCTAGTTTAATCTATAATATGTGGTTAAAGGGATTATATTATATTGTACATTATTCACAAAAGGTTTAATCGATCACCGATTCAATTATTATTACTTGGGTAGCAATGATGTATTACTAGATGTCGCTCATTATTTATGATTTTAAATTAAATATAATATTCGTTGCCAATGTAATAATAACCTATAGGGTCACACACAAAGAATGCTTAAAGGATTATTTAATTTAAGTTGGATTTCAATTAAATTAAAGTAATTTGAATTATTTATAATATTAATTAAATTTGACTTAATTAATTAGATAAATAATGATATTCATATTTACTAATATTAATTATTAAATTTATTTGTTAAATAATTAAGTGAGACTTAATTATAATACAAATAGGAATTTCAAATTAATAATAACTCCTAATTAGTTAAGAGTTATAATTCGTTTTTCTACTCTCTATATAATATCTCTTGTGTGGCTGATTTTATATGTGCAAGAACTTTTACTAAAACCCTAGCCACCAAGAGAGAAGATGGAGAGAGCAAGAAGAAACGAGTTTGTGCTAGTACAGATCCAATCCTTGAGTTCAAGCATTCGTGTGGATACCGATAGAGCGTAGATCGCGAGAGCGGGATGCGTGGTGATTGAACAAGCTTTGGATCTCCATTAGTCAACCAATTGGTAAAGCTTTTTAAGGTAAAAAATCTGATCTATGAATTAAATATATGTTTTTCGCATGGATCCTGCGGTGGGTTTAGAAAATTCTGATTTTTTACGTTTTTAATTACTGTTTCCGTTGCGTTTATGTGCTCGAAACCCAACAGATTAGTATTTTCAGAAAGGTGTTGGCAGTTTATTTGTATAGAAATTTTGGCTTAGAGGTTAGAGGTGGTTTGATGTTGGAGTTTGTTGGCTTTGAAGGTTGAGCTAGAGTTGTTTGGATTTTTAGGGTTTGTTGTTGTGGTTCTGAGCCATCTTGTCTCTTCTTGCTTCTTCTCTCACTTTCTTTCTTCTTCCCATCATCCTTCTTTTTCTCATCCTGCTTCTTGTCCTTGCTACCAGTTGCTTTTAAAGATTGACTTGGATTTGAGCCAAAAGATTTTTGTTTATCATCCTTCTACTCATCATCATCCTTGTCTTTTCTTAGATTGTATTGAGTATTTGGCAAGATATCTATCCATGATCTTTATCATCTTCACATCCTCATTCTTCTTGTTCCTTTTGTACTTTAGATCAGACTACAAAGTCATGATCAACCTCATATTTGATCTGACATAATGTTTAGGAACAAGGAGATGTCTGTCTTGTTTAGTTGTTAGACAAATATAAACTACTCCTTGGTTTGGATATAGATAGGCTTCTGGAAAAGCTGTTATATGTGCCTTTTGAGCTCTTGGAGAAGTAAAGTGTCTTCTGGAATAACTGGATTCACTTTTTCAATCATTACATCCAGTTCATATGCTCTTAAAGTTTGAAGATTTGTGAGAGTCACCTGAAGACACCTGTCCACCCCACCATCATTGATATTTATGACAATCCTTTTCTCCAAAAAGTTATCTATTTTCTCCACCACTGCCCTTATGAAGTTGATGTTCTTGGTCAAAGCTTTCTTATAGGTCACATAGTTGTTTTGAAGAGACACTCTTAGTGCTGCAAGAAGGTCATTGAATTCCTGATCTTGACTAGATCCTTCTGCAGCCTTTAGAAGTCTTTCTTTTCCAACATCAACTTGAGAAGAGCCTTGACCAACATGAATAGGATCTTTAGGTTTTGCCTTAGCATCCCTAGATTGTTTATCCTAGCCTTAATCTTCCCCTTAGTCTTGGTGACAGGCATGAGGAGGGGAGTTGGTAAATCTGGCCTTATTTGTTCAGGTAAAGAGGGTAATGGTAAGTTGAGCTTCCCCATGATGGCTCCTAAAGCAACAGAATTCTGCATTTGGAGATGCTTGTGAGAGTCCACCAGGGTCTGGATATCTGATTGTTAACTCTTGACTAGAAAAGTCAAGGCTTGGACTTGTGCATTTAAAGAAGCATTTGAGGTCTGCAAGTCTGAGACTTATTGTTGAAGAGATTGGATTTGAACATTCGTAGAGGTTGAGCCAGGATGATGAGAGCTTGTAGATGGGAACCAAAAGTTACTTCCACAGCCTGTTTGATGCCATCCATAAGCAATGTCAAAGGCTCATATCTTGATTGGTGAAGCTGGTCTAGCTTGATCTTGGCATTATTTGTATTAGTGATTTATTGTTGGACCACTTCATGAAGAGCAAGAAAGGATTGTTTGAGATTTTTGACCTCCTTTTCAATAGTAGTCAAATTCATCCTTTCCATTTGATCAGCAAAATTTTTGAATTTAGAAGTGATCTGGACTTGTGATGGTATGATCTCATCCATCTTTTCTTTCACCAGTTTCCTAATTTTGTCTTTATGGCCAACCATCTTGAGTTCTAGTGCTCTTCCAAAGAGATGGAAAGCTTTGAGTTGAGCCTTGGAAACCTCATTAATGGCATCATAAACTTCATCAGGAGTTAGTGCTGTAGCATGGCTGCCCAAAATTGTCAAATAATCTTCCCTGAACTTGGATAAAACACCCTCCATCTCCAGATTGTAGTCCTTGTTCAGCCAAGCATCACAGTTACCATCCTGTTCAGCTTCATTAACAATTTTGTCTTGTTATGCTTGGACATCTGTTTGATAGGAGAGCATAATTGCTTGATAGTCCTGGTTAGACATATCAGATGTGAGCAAGTGTTGAGAAATTTGGGCAAGTCCTGCAAGCTGATCCACCCTGAATTTTTCAAGATTTGATTGAGGTGCAGCTTCTTGGATCTAGTTAGAGACAAGATGTGGTTGTTGAGGTTGTGGTGAAGGATCAGAACCACATGTGACATAAGTCACAGTTTGACTCACAATAGGTACTGTGGTTATGACAAGTTGTTGTTCCACACTTATTGTGGGAACCTCTAATTGAATTGGAGGGGATTTGACTGGGTTACTATCATATGCACCAGTCTCAAACCCTTGTGCTTTTTGCAAAGCTCTATCACATGAATGTGATAAACTTGCCTCTCCCATAGCAGGGTCATTGGCAATTGTACTCCTAGCATCAACTGCTAATGCAATTTCTGCTAGGGTTTTGAGGGGAGTTGTTCCTGGTACAGGAACCTCCAATTGAATTGGAGAGGATTTAGATAGCTCCCCCTCAGGAGTACTACCCTCAAACCTAACAGTCTGTGAAGACTGATTTACACATGAAGGTGCATTTGTAGTATCCATGGGGTCTTCAGTAAAAACTGTTGAATCCCCCATGGTTTTGATGGTGTCATCAAGGTCTACCCCAGCTAGTAGCCTCTCACTAGGTTTCTTGAACCAAGTCACTTGATTTAGCTTGCACTTGAGAAATGTATTTAAGTGCTGTAGGTGAGGAAGAAATTTGTGAGATTAAGATTTGTTGCTCAGAACTGAGTGTTGGCAGCTCCCCCTGAATGGATGAGGGAGCTTCAATAGATGTGCTCTCACAGTGTTTGTCATCCTTATTTCTCCTACCATACACTTGAATTTCTGTAGGTGTTGGCTGTGCAGACTCTATACAGGGTGCATTGGGGTGAATGCTCTTTTTAATAGACACATCATGGTGAGAGAATGTATCTAGAGTCTGTTTAGTCCCCATTTTTACAACCGCATCCTTCTGGGAGGATACATAGGTGGTTTGAGTGGTCAGGTCAGTTTTTTTAGCCTTCTTTATCTTTCTTGCCAAAGATGACTCAGCTTGTGTTTGATCATCACCACTCTCATCTATTACTGTTAGGGTAATCTCTTTTCTCTTCTTTTTACTCACTTCACCCTTTTGAGAGGATGAAGTGGTTAGTTTTCCTAGCTACTAATTGGTTTGAATAAGTGGTCTCAGTTTGGGAAGGTCCCTGTGGGTGTTCATGTGTTTGTACTTCCACAGGTTCAGGGACCATAGTTGTGCTAGACTGTGCATTTGATCTCATGTCAGGCATTTGGTAAGGGTAAGTCCTAACTCTCTCCATCATGAATGGAGTGATTTTCAGACTCACATTAAAATTGTTCTTTGTAGTAAGTGAACCAAATATTATTTTGGACACTTGCTTACAATTGCCTATTTTGGTGCTATCTATACCATTCAACGAATGTATATATGTTACTTTATGATTTAAAGTAGACATAATGAATCTAGGAAAGAAAATTTCTTTACCTCTAGCATATTGGGGCATGGTCAGCCTGGTTGCAAGTTCTTCCTGGATCAATAGACCAATATTCAAGTGTCTATTGTGGGTTATTGAGTACACCAGCTTCTGCACCACACTTGAAATGTTGTCATACCCTGTCTTCCTGCATGTGAAAGCCCTCACTACAGAATCAAACACAAAGGACCATTATTTCCTTAAGTTTGTCCTGTTCAAGCTTGACAAGTTGATTCTTCCACCATAGTTGATGAAGTCCATAAACTTAGTCAGTTCATCTTGGGTTGGCACCTCCACTAAGTTTGCAGTTGGAAGACCCAAAGCTATATTCACATCTTGCTCATTGAACTCTATTTGTTGGCCTCCAACTAAGCAAGTTACCACCAGAGATACAAAGTTGCCATTCATAACAGTACTTACCACAGCTGTTGTCCAAAACTCATGCAGAACATCCAAGTATAAGACTGGGTTAGCAGTTAAAGCTCTTGCAAGGTAGGATTCAGACAAGAATTTAATAAACCCCTTGAAACTATCAGGGGCTTGGTTAGCATCAGTAAAAGCTAGGTAATTTGTTCCTTTCTCCGGGATAGTAGCTCTACAATATTGAGTGTCGTTGTTGTTTAGTGAGAGTGAATGGGTAAGAAAAATTAGTGAGAAAGGAGTAAAAATGAGAGAGAAATCAGTTTTGGATTAAAAAGTTAGGTCACTTGAGTACTCGAAGGTGTAAGTATGTATATGTATCGAGATGTCTGGGTATTTATAGTAAAAGCAAATGACTTGTCGAGAAGTCAAAAATAGACGTATGGAGTATACTTATCGAGACGTCATTTTGAAATATGAAAAATATATCGATAAGTCATTTTTATTTATTCTTGTAGAGAACAAAAAAAATAACTTATCGAGATGTCAAATAGATACCCAGTTTGTCCAGAAATGGACTGAATTGTTTCTAATTTATTTAAATAAATCAAAATAAAATCAGAATAAATTTGCCAAAAGTATTTTACCAAAAGAATTTATTAAATTAAATTATTTCAGTTCTGAGTTATTGATAAGTCTAACAGTTATACTTGTAGAGAACTCTGTGAGTTAACACTACTAGAGAACTCTACAATGACTTATCGATAAGTCATAATAAAAATTATCGAGAAGTCAGTAAATTGACTTATCGAGAAATCACTCGAGAAGTCTTAGAATGACTTGTCGATAAGTCAATTAGACATACCCAGAACTCAGTTCTTTAAATACTTTTGATCACTTTGATTATGCCTTGTGTTAATTCTACATATTAAAGATGTAAATTAACAACTTGACAGTTTGCTTAGAGTTTGAAAAATTCCAAGCTAAATTTTTGTTTTTGAAAAATAAATATGCAGAGATTTCTGAAATATTTATAATTCATATTTCAGTTAATTTCCAATTAAATCAAATTAATTTTGATTTACTAAAAATTAATCTGTTGCAAGACATTAGCTGAGTTCTTGCCTTAGAATGAAGAATTAAGCATTTCAATTTCACCTACAAGTCTAGTGAAAGTTGCTTCATCCAAAGGTTTAGTAAAAATGTCAGCTAATTGTTTTTTTGTTGTACCAAAAATGAGCTCAATGGTAGCATTTGCAGCATATTCTATAATAAAATGGTACCTTACATCAATGTGTTTTGTTCTAGAATGATTAACTGGATTAGCCACTATAGATATAGCACTAATATTGTCACACATAATTGGAATTTTGTGTAACACTAGGCCATAATCCATTAGCTGAATTCTAATCCAAAGCACTTGAGTACAACAATTTCCTGCAGCTATGTATTCAGCCTCTACTGTAGAAGTTGACACGGATTGTTGTTTCTTGCTATACCAGGATACAAGTCTTTGTCCAAGAAATTGACAGCTTCCATTAGTGCTCTTCCTGTCAACCCTGTATCCAGCAAAATCTGCATCTGTATAGCTAACAGCTTCAAAACCAGTTCCCTTAGGATACCATAATCCCAAGTTTGGAGTCCCCTTCAAGTATCTGAAAATCCTCTTTACATCCATCGAATGTGATTCTTTTGGATTGGCTTGAAATCTTGCACACAAACATGTAGCAAACATGATGTCTGGTCTACTTGCAGTTAAGTAAATCAATGATCCAATCATCCCTCTATAGCTTGAAATATCTACACTTTTGCCCTTCTTATCTTCATCCAACTTTGTTGATGTAGACATAGGTGTAGATGCAGGTGAACAATCAACCATACTAAACTTTTTCAATAAATCTTTGACACACTTAGTTTGGCTGATGAAGATCTCATCACTTCTTTGACTGACTTATAGTCCAAGAAAATAACTTAATTCCCCCATCATACTCATTTTATATTCACTCTGCATAAGCCTGGAGAATTTTTGACAAAGCTTTTCATTTGTAGAACCAAAGATGATATCATCCACATAAATCTGAACTAGGATCATATCATCACCATGCTTCTTGTAGAAGAGAGTCTTCTCTATAGTGCCTCTAGTAAAACTATGTTTGAGTAAGAATTCTGATAATGTATCATACCAAGCTCTAGGTGCCTGCTTTATTCCATATAGAGCCTTGAGTAACTTGTACACAAAATATGGAAATTCGGGATCTTTAAAGCCAGGTGGCTGTTGCACATAAACTTCTTCTTCTAGCTCACCATTTAGGAAGGCACTCTTGACATCTATTTGATATACTTTGAAATTTGAATGTGCAGCAAATGCTAGAAAAATCATTATTGCCACAAGTCTTGCAATTGGAGCAAAAGTTTCATCATAATCAATTCCTTCTTCCTGTTAGTGGCCTTTTGTAACCAACCCTGCCTTGTTTCTGGTAACTATACCATTTTCATCCATCTTGTTCTTGAACACCCATTTTGTTCCAATTACACTTCTGTTCTTTGGTGCAGGAACTAACTCCCAAACTTTGTTTCTTTCAAACTGATTCAGTTCTTCCTGCATGGCATATATCCAATCAGAATCCATTAAAGCTTCCTCAATTTTCTTAGGCTCTACTTGAGACAGAAAGCATGCATGTAGGCACTCATTAGCAGTTGCACTTCTAGTTCTCACACCAGAAGTAGGATCACCAATAATTTCTTCTCTAGTGTGACTTCTATCCTACTTCCTTGTGTGAGTTTGTTGACTTGTGCCTTCATCATTTTCTTTATTATTGGTATGACTTGTAGATCCTTCTTCTCTTTCTCCCCCTGAGTTCGTGCTATCAAATTCAGGTGTTTGAGATGAGCTTCCATTCTCATGATTTTCCTGTTCAGTAGTCTCTTCATTCATCATCTGTTGTGCATTAGCTTCATCTTCTTCATCAGAATCACTATCAATATTGAGATTTTCAAATGCAAGGGCTTCAGCTTCGTTATCATCAAGGCATTCCAAGTCTGAACACTTGTCATCATTAAAGATCACATATGTGCTTTCCATAATCTTCTTTTGATCAATCATATAGACCTTATAGGAAGTTCTCTCCAATGAATATCCCAGAAAATTTGCTTCAAAAACCTTTGAGTCAAATTTTCCCACATATTCAGAGTTGTCTTTTAAAATGTAACACTTGCTTCCAAACACATGAAGATGCTTTACAGTAGGATTTCTCTTAGACATGATTGAGTAAGGTGATTTTCCATGGGCCTTGTTAATGAGATATCTATTTTGAGTATATCATGTAGTGTTAACAGCTTCTTCCCAGAAACTTGTTGGCAACTTGGGATCTTGCAGCATTGTTCTAGCAGCTTCAACTAATGTTCTGTTCTTTTTTCAACTACTCCATCTTGTTGAGGTGTTCTCGAAGCAGAGAACTCTTGAACAATGCCTTTATTTTTGCAGAATTCACTTAATGTTGCATTTTTGAACTCTGTTCCATTATTACTTCTCAATCGCTTTACACAATTTTGATCTTCAGCCTGTTTCTCTATCTTTCTTTATGTGCTCAATTATGATGTTAGGAGTCTCATCTTTAGAGTGCATAAACTCTACCCAAGTGTACCTTGAGAAATCATCCACCATTATAAGTGCATATTTATTCCTTGAAATTGATAAGACATTTACTGGCCCAAACAAGTCCATGTGAATAAGTTGCAAATGTGCACTTATAGAATTCACAGTTTTTGATATGTGACTTGATCTTTTCAATTTTCCTTTCTGACAGGCTTCACAAACTTCAACTTGAGCAAACTCCAGATTAGGCATGTCTCTTACTTACTCCTTTTTGACCAAGATGTTCATTGCCTTGAAATTCAACTGAGACAACTTTTTATTCCATAGCTTGCTTTGTTCTTCTGATGCCTTGTTATGGAAGCAACAAATTCCATCCTTATTTGCTGAGTCCAAATCTGCAACAAATAAGCTTCCTTTTCTTGCTCCTTTCAGAGCAACTTCACCAGTTTTCTTGCTGATAAAAGTGCATTCTTCTTTGTTGAATAAAACTTTAAAGCCTTTGTCTGCAAATTGGATAACACTCAGAATATTCACTTCAAGACCAGCTACTGGTGCTACATCATCGATGACAACTTTTCCAGAAATAATCTTGCCATATCCCATTATGAATCCTTTGCTATTGTCTCCAAAGGTCACCAAAGGGCCAACCTTCTCCTCAAATTGTGATAGCAGGGCCTTATCACCTGTCATATATTTGGAACATCCACTGTCTATGATCCATATGACCTTCTTCATTTTTCCCTGTGATTTTGATGAGGATGTCTCTCCTTGCTCCAAGGCCATTAATACATAATTTCCAACTTCCTCATCTTCATCATTATCAGAATCATCCCAACTTCTTCCCTCTGTAATATAAGTTTTGCTTTGTTGTTTCTTCAGAAGAGCTTCATACAAAACCCTCTATCTGAACCTACAAGTTATCCATATTAGAATCTAATCTAAATTTAAGGCCCATTGGTCTAATTCAATTTTAAATCCTAGCCCTTGTCTAATTTTAATTCTTTTTACTCTATTATTCCATTATTAATCTAATTCTAAAAATTACGGGATATTACATATTACCCTCCTTAAAAAGAATTTGGTCCCCAAATGTTGGATTTTTAACGCAGCGGGGGCATGGCAAAACACTTTTTACACATATAAAATCCAAATAAAAGCATACAGATCATGAATAAAAATTCGAGGGATCGAATCTAACCTTTAAAAATAATTCGGAGACAACGATCAGAGATCCTTAGCAGTTGCTCCTCAAGTGTGAAACACTCCACCGGTATCCACCAAAAAAATGATGTTAAGGAGGAGGAAGGAGGTGGAGAGAATTGGGTTTTCCAAACTTTTTGGGTTTTCGGGTTAGAATAAAATTAGGGTCTATAATAGTGTATTTATAGGCAAAATTTTCAGCTGAAATTTTCCCATAAATATTATTATTATTATCCCATTTATTATTCTCATTAATAATTAAAACACCTTTTAATCATTAATCCTTTTTCTAAACACTTTAGAAAAAATTCTTTCTCTTGATTTAATTTCCAAAAATTAAATCCTTTAATTAATAATATTAAGAACTTTTCTTAATTAATTTATAATCAATTAAATCTCATTTAATTAATTATTAAATTTGCCAATTAATTATTTATTTCATAAATATATAATTATTAGCCATTATTAATTAATTCCTCCACCATTAAATCATTCTCTTTTTATGGTGTGACCCTGTAGGTTCAATATTAAGCTGGTAGTAGAAATAAATAATAATAAAACTATTTTATCATTATTTATATAAATTCTCTAATTTATTAAATATGATTAATTAATTAATCACATTTATTCTACATCGTGAGGGATACTTCTCAGCATATCGCGACTATCCGGATAATATGAATTCACTGCTTAGAATACCAAGAACCTATTCAGTGAATAGTTACCGTACAATAAACTCATTCTACCCTACAATGTTCCGATTAAATATAAGGCATGGATCTCGTGTCAAGCCTATCTAATTCAATCACTTGCTTACCATTTACTATGCGTAGTTCTATGCAAATTAGAAACTCCTTTCTAATTTCATTTACTCTGGCCAGAGATTCCTGAACTAGCATAAGTGGATCAGCCTTGAACATTCGCTTCCTTCACTGGAAGGGGTAGATCCTTTATTGATCATACACTATCTTCGTATACAAATTCCTATACCCAGAAGAGCCCTAATAATTGTCCCTGGAGACTAAGAACTAAACCAAAGCATAGTTCAGTGTACACAAGATGACTATGATGACCTCAAGTCTAAGGATACTTGTACAACTATCACTATGTGAACAACTGCTGACACGTGAGTGAACTCCATCAGTTGTTCAGCTGTGCGAGTCATGTTCAGTGAACTTATTTTATAATAAGCACCTACATACTAGCTATAGTGTCACCACACAAATGTCTATGAGAACAGACATCCTTCATAATGAAGCAAGCATAGTATGTACCGATCTTTGCGGATTATTAATTACCAGTTAGTAATCCTATGACCAGGAACTATTTAAGTTTAGAGTTATCATCTTTTTAGGTCTCACTATTATGATCTCATCATAATCCATAAAAAGCTTTACTCTAAACTATGGTATATCTTATTTAAACACTTAAATAGATAAAGCCCGTAATAAAAACAAAACAAGTCTTTTATTAATATCAATGAAATCAAAACAGATTACCTAAAAGTTATTCCTAAATCCTCATACATGATTGGATTTAGGACATATACCTTTCAATCTCCCACTTGTACTAAAGCCAATCAATCTGGTATCTAATACCCATCTTGTCTTTATGACGATCAAAGTGACTTTTATAAAGTAGCTTTGTGAGTGGGTCTGCTATGTTGTTATGTGTGTCAACTCTAATTCAATACAATACAAGAAATGTTACCGCACTCCCACTAACCCTTTTTGTAGACGCATGGTTCATCTTCATTTTTGATAAAATCAAACTCTTTGATTGTCTCATCAAAATGAATGTTCCATCTTTCGAGAAGCTTGCTTTAACCACATATGGTTCGCAGCAGCTTACACACTAGGTTTTCATTTCTCTTGGAAAGAAAACCATCTGGCTAATTGCCAGATCTCATAGTCGTAGTAAGCAGCAATCGCAAGCAAAATCCGAACTGATTATAACAGGGCTACGGGTAAAAGGTTTCATCAAAGTCAATCCATTGCCTTTGTTTGAATTCTTTTACCACAAGCCTGGCCTTAAAGGTCTCCACCTGGCCATCTGCTCTAATCATTCTTTTGTATCCCGTATACATAGATTTCATTCCGGATTTCATGGCACTATGCCATTTCTCTGAGTCAACACTACTCATAGCCTCATTATAGGTTACAGGGTCGTCATCATCAATGATCGACAACTCATTGTCATTCTCAATGACAAGGCCATAATACCTCTCAGGTTGGCGAGACACTCTCCCTGATCTATTAATGGGCTGTTCCACAAAAGGTTGTTCAGTCAAAACAGGTGTTTCCACTCGATCTGTAGTAGTTTGTGCTTCTTGAACTTCATCAAGTTCAATTTTGCTCCCACTGTTTCCTTCAAGGATAAACTCCTTTTTCCAAGAAGGTAGCATGTCTGGAGACAAACACCCGATGATCGGTGTAAAAGTAATACCCTAAAGTCTCTTTAGGATATCCCACAAAACTACATTTTACGGATTGATATTCCAGCTTATCTGGGTCAACTTACTTGACATAAGCTGGACATCCCCAAATCTTAACGTGTTTAAGACTCGGTTTCCTTTCTTTCCATATCTCATACGAAGTTTGAGGAACAGATTTTGGAAGGCACCTTATTCAGTAAATATGCTGAGGTTTCCAATACATAACCCCATAGGAATACTGGAAGATTTGCATAGCTCATCATGGACCGAACTATGTCTAACAAAGTTCGATTTCTCCTTTCAGATACCAATCTGGAGGCGTCCACTGGGAGACTATACCATTTACTTTGAGATAATCTAGAAACACTCCATTAAAGTATTCACCACCTCAATCTGATCGAAGAGTTATAATACTATGTTTGGTTGTTTCTCCACTTCATACTTATACTCTTTGAACTTTTCAAAGGCTTCAGACTTGTGTTTCATCAAACACATATCCGAATCTAGATCTATCATCTATGAAAGTAATGAAGTATGAAAATCCACCCATGGCTTGCGTAGACATTGGTCCACATACATCTATGTGTACCATTCCTAGCAAATTTGCAGCCCTCTCTCCATGTCTACTAAATGGAGACTGCAGTGCCACAATGAAGTGAGATTTTCATCATCCCTTTTCTTTTATTAGTTTGTTCAATCTGAAATAAATTATGTCACATACATACAGACCATTATTTAAAGCACCACGTCCATAAAGAATATTACCTCTAAGAATAGAACATTCATTATTCTCAATAATAAATGAAAATCCAGCCAAGTCTAACATTGGAATAATATTCCTCACAATCGAGGGAACAAAATAACAATTATTTAAAATAATAGTCTTGCCCGTAGGCATATGTAAATGAAATGATTCCACATCTACAGCAGCAACTCTTGCTCCATTTCCCATCAGTAGAATCACCTCCTCTTCCTCAAGAGTCCTACTTCTCCTTGGTCCCTGCAACGAATTGCAGATGTCAGAACCAGAGGCGGTATCTAATACCCAAGTAGAAATTTGGCTTAATGACATATTCACTTCTATCATGAACATACCTGAATCAGAAGCGGTAGTCTCACTACCCTTCTTCTTCTTCAATTCTGCAAGGTAAACCTTGCAGTTCCTCTTCCAGTGCCCCACCTTATTACAGTGAAAGCAAACAACTTTGCTCTTGGGGTCTTCAGCTTTTGGTGGAACCGGCGTTTTCTCACCTACTTTCTTCTTCTTGGAAGGGTTCCTCTTCCTTTTCTTAGGATTGGAACCTTCACCAATTAGAAGAACAGAACTCTTCTTAGGGGGAAAATTCGATTCCGCAGTCTTCAACATGTTGTGGAGTTCAGGCAGGCTGACATCCAACTTATTCATGTGAAAGTTCACAACAAACTGCGAGAACAAACTCGGAAGCGATTGCAAGACCAAGTCTTGGCTCAGCTCCCCATCCATGGCAAAACCAAGTTGTCCAAGACATTCAATCAAATTGATCATCTTAAGTACATGGTCATTCACAGATGATCCCTCAGACATCCTACACCCGAACAGCTCCTTCGATATCTCATATCGAGCTGTCCTCCCCGCCACATCATACAAATCTTGTAGATGCATTAGGATAGTGTGAGCATCCATATGCTCATGTTGCTTCTGTAGCTCAATGTTCATGGAAGCTAGCATGATGCATTGAACAACATTTGCATCATCTATCCACTTACGATACACAACATGTTCATCATTATGTGCCCAGGTTCAGTAGGCTTAGGTGAGTCAATCACGTATTCCAGCTTCTCAATCCTGAGAACAATTCTCAAGTTTCGAAGCCAGTCAGCATAATTAGGACCAGTCAATTTGTGAGCATCCGGTATGCTCCTGAGTGATAGTGCAGAAGACATAATGTATATTGTAAAACTGTAAATGATAAACACATAACAACACTTAGCAAATATTCGATTTCATTTCAAAACACTATATGAATCGGGACTTTATTCATAAGTGGCTCCCACTAGTTTACCTAATTTATTCAACCCCCTACGTGAAAAATTAAGCATTCATAATGCTAGTGGGAATAGGAATCCTACATTCCATTACACGACCCCGGCTGTAGCACGAACCGCCATGTAATGTTCAATAGGCAGACAACTCTTGTCAATTACATCTCATGTTATTCCCTAATCTAACTTTAGCCTCTTGAATAATTGAGTCTCGGCTGTAGCACGACAAACTCAATATTCTAAGTCAAGTTTAACCCAATATTCCGTACAGTTGAATCAGTCCCCAAAGGCCCACGGCTGTAGCACGTACCGACCTTTAGATTCTTATTCAATGTACACATCTCTATGTAATAGACAAGTATTTCTTATTTCGAAATCAAAGCCCTCGGCTGTAGCACGAACCGACAATGATTCAAAAATAAGAACTACTTTTTATCATGTTGGAAGGCTATGACCGACACAAGCCCGTTGTATCATTGGCCAATTACTACTTGATATTATTTAATTTTAGAGGGATTATATTACGTTACAATCATAATCATATTATAAAGAAATTCTTCCTTTTAAATTAAATATTTCAAATCAATAATCAATAATCAGATGATTCCCAGATCGGGTGGAGCATTGTCAAGAGGCGTCACTTAATAACCCTTTCTTACAGATAGAAATCTGTTGTTGACAGAATCATCCTTTCTCTCATATCGAAAATTCATATTCAATTACGTGTTTCACAAATACAAGAATCTCATGATTGTATTCATAATATTGTTATTAAGGTTATGAAACAATTTCACTATATTAGGTTGTCTAACAAACGCCTTATGTTCATTTAAGTTCACCTAAATCTATCATCGCATGATAAACTAAGCATATATCACATATATCAACATGAATAAACATCAAGGTAGGCATGTTACATCATCTAGCACATTAGTCTAAGCATTATACATCTCTATGTATCACATGAAGCATTTAAAATCAATTCAAACGATCAAAAACAGCTTTAAAACACTTCATGGAATATAAACAGTTCAAAACTTTTATATAAACTAAAATTGATCACTCCATTAGATACGTCTCGAAAAAATGAATCCAACGGTATATTGTACGCCTAAAACGTAGTTACGAAACTCCTAGAAAATTAATTTTAAAATCAACAGACGGGCTGTAACGCATTACAGGAACGCGTTACAATCCCTGTAACGCATTCCGGTGATGCGTTACAACCATTTTAAGCCATTAAAGGGTGTAACGCATTCCGTGAATGCGCCACAGGTGTGTAACGCATTCCCGGAATGCGTGACATACCTATTTTTTTTTTTATTTTCAGCAGCCGCCTTTTGCTTTCCTCGGAAAACGAGCCGCCTGACCTGCTTTACTCTGTCTGTGCTTCCGTGCAATCTCAGACAGCAATCAACAGCAGATGACAACATAGATAACAGATATATACATACAAACAATTCATATATATATATAATTATTTAATTACGAATTTAATTAATACAACTTCAAAAATTCATAATAAAAAATCTATACATCATAAAATTATGAAAAAAAATACCCAAACGATCTACAACACTTGTAGAACCCAGATCAACTTTCAAAATTATTCTGAGAAACGATTTCTCATCAGACAAAATTAATCCATGATATAACTTGTAAAAATCATAATTAATTCATACAAGCACATAAAATTCTGAAATTTTTACCACAGATCTATATGCATACAACCTATGCTCTGATATCATTGTTGGATTTTTAACGCAGCGAGGGCATGGCAAAAAACTTTTTACACATATAAAATCCAAATAAAAGCATACAGATCATGAATAAAAATTCGAGGGATCGAATCTAACCTTTAAAAATAATTCGGAGACAACGATCAGATATCCTTAGCAGTTGCTCCTCAAGTGTGAAGCACTCCACCGGTATCCACCAAGAAAACGATGTTAAGGAGGAGGAAGGAGGTGGAGAGAACTGGGTTTTCCAAACTTTTTGGGTTTTCGGGTTAGAATAAAATTAGGGTCTATAATAGTGTATTTATAGGCAAAATTTTCAGCTGAAATTTTCCCATAAATATTATTATTATTATTATCCCATTTATTATTCTCATTAATAATTAAAACACCTTTTAATCATTAATCATTTTTCTAAACACTTTAGAAATAATTCTCTCTCTTGATTTAATTTCCAAAAATTAAATCCTTTAATTAATAATATTAAGAACTTTTCTTAATTAATTTATAATCAATTAAATCTCATTTAATCAATTATTAAATTTGCCAATTAATTATTTATTTCATAAATAAATAATTATTAGCCATTATTAATTAATTCCTCCACCATTAAATCATTCTCTTTTTATGGTGTGATCCTGTAGGTTCAATATTAAGCCGGTAGTAGAAATAAATAATAATAAAACTATTTTATCATTATTTATATAAATTCTCTAATTTATTAAATATGATTAATTAATTAATCACATTTATTCTACATCGTGAGGGATACTTCTCAGCATATCGCGACTATCCGGATAATATGAATTCACTGCTTAGAATACCAAGAACCTATTCAGTGAATAGTTACCGTACAATAAACTCCTTCTACCCTACAATGTTCCGATTAAATACAAGGCATGGATCTCGTGTCAAGCCTATCTAATTCAATCACTTGCTTACCATTTACTATGCGTAGTTCTATGCAAATTAGAAACTCATTTCTAATTTCATTTACTCTGGCCAGAGATTCCTGAACTAGCATAAGTGGATCAGCCTTGAACATTCGCTTCCTTCACTGGAAGGGGTAGATCCTTTATTGATCATACACTATCTTCGTGTACAAATTCCTATACCCAGAAGAGCCCTAATAATTGTCCCTGGAGACTAAGAACTAAACCAAAGCATAGTTCAGTGTACACAAGATGACTATGATGACCTCAAGTCTAAGGATACTTGTACAACTATCACTATGTGAACAACTGCTGACACGTGAGTGAACTCCATCAGTTGTTCAGCTGTGCGAGTCATGTTCAGTGAACTTATTTTTATAATAAGCACCTACATACTAGCTATAGTGTCACCACACAAATGTCTATGAGAACAGACATCTTTCATAATGAAGCAAGCATAGTATGTACCGATCTTTGCGGATTATTAATTACCAGTTAGTAATCCTATGACCAGGAACTATTTAAGTTTAGAGTTATAATAGATAAAGCCCGTAATAAAAACAAAACAAGTCTTTTATTAATATCAATGAAATCAAAACAGATTACCTAAAAGTTATTCCTAAATCCTCATACATGATTGGATTTAGGACATATACATTTCACCAAATTTACAACAAACCTATATATCTATGCCCCATAATATCTTATAAGTCAAACTTAAACTAGGGTCCAGAGGAACGCATCCTAGGGAATGTACTAGTACCATACCTAATACACTCCGAAGGACAGCCTACTCTTGATACTAACTGATACCAACTGTAACAGCCCGCACTTCCGGACTATTAATTCTAAATTGAAACTAATACAAAATCCAGTTTACTAATATAAAATTTTATTACAAAGGTGACTATTACAAACACGCAGGTAACGGAAGCGGTCCAAAAATCAATCTACTCCAATTCTAAGGTCCACGAACACCAATGTTATCCAACTTGAATTCTTATGACGAAACCTAAAATTGTAAATAATGAGTTATACAGCCCAGGAAGAAAACAATTGATCCAACTAGTTGGCCAAGTAACATGTCCACATATAACAAAATACGACATTTTATACGATATACGCAACACACACTTTCGATACATTTTTATATTCTTATTCGATACGCATAGCACATAAACAACAATAATTCAAAATCCATAATTCATGTCACGACCACCACAACCCGGTGATAATGGTCCTAAATTTTCTGAAAACTGTCACTACAATCTGGTGACTGCGGTCCTATGTTATTATTCGATATTTTCACAAACCATGGCATAAATCAGATATCTCAAATTATCGTCTAGACATCACATATATAGATCGATATATATTCTATATCACATAATACTATCAAATATATGATCACTTAGCCCAAGTTTTGATAATAAAATATAAACACGTAATACATAATTTTGAAAACACTAGTAAGATCGATCGAAAACTTATCTAAAAACCTGACCAGATCTGAAATTTCCCCTTTTGACCATCTAAACGACGTTTTCTTGAAAAACACGAAATACAAAAGTTGTAGAGAATAAAAAAACCTTTCCGAAAAGTTCAGAATCAATGAATTCCGACTTACGATAATTTTTTTACGAATTTTACAAGATTGCTGATTTTTATGCTGAGAAGAGCCCTACGAATTTTATAAATAAAAATGAAGAAGGCGAATATGGTATATTTATAACGATACAAAACTCTAAATCTTAACTTACAAGTTATCCATATTAGAATCTGATCCAAATTTTAGGCCCATTAGTCTAATTCAAATTTTAAATCTTAGTCCTTATCTAATTTTAATACTTTTTTCTATTATTCTATTATTAATCGAATTCTAAAAATTACGGGATATTACATACTACCCAACTGTAACAGGCCACACTTCCGGACTATTAATTCTAAATTGAAAACTTAAACAAAATACAAT
This sequence comes from Apium graveolens, assembly GCF_009905375.1. NCBI lineage: Eukaryota > Viridiplantae > Streptophyta > Magnoliopsida > Apiales > Apiaceae > Apium > Apium graveolens. The sequence continues at coordinate 307,875,284 of NC_133648.1, read as the reverse complement.
TTACCAATCCAAAATTCTATTACAAAGGTACTATTACGAAAGCGCAGCTAAAAGCGGAAGCCCAAAAGTCAATCTACTCCAGTACTAAGTCCTCGAACTTGAATGCTATCCAACTCAAACTCTTAAATGAAACCTAAAAAATTAAAAGGATGAGCTACAAAGCCCAACAAGTACAAATTGACTAACTATTTAACCGAAAAATACTAGGTATTTTAATAAAATAATTTTTCGCAAAACAATAATAATTTCTAAAATAATTTCAACCCAAAGTTTTATATTTTAAAATTCAGAATCTAAAACAGAAGAGAGCAAATTTTATAACATATCAGAACAGAGTAAAATATAACAAAACGATAATTCTTATAAATACCATAGTCTTGATCTACGGCCACACTTTGTCAGTAGCTGACATCTAATTCTTATTCTTATTCTTTATACCACACTTAGCCAGTGGTCGGCATCTAAAGTTCAATAATTACGCACCCTTAATAGGTATCAAAAGTTGCAAACTTGTGCCCCTAATAAGGGTATCTAAGGCTAATTTCGGAACTATAGCGTAAATTACGAACGGGTTCGAAAATGAAGAGACTGGGTTTCAAAAGATTCTCGTATCTTATTTCTTATACAGTTCGAAACAGAATTCTTATATCTTATACGAAATTCGAAAATCAGAGTATCAAAACTTTTTCGAAAACAAAAGTAAGTCAAAAAGTACTTACCTCAAAACCTGACCAGATCTGAATTTACCTTTATTTCCCATTAAACGATGTTTTCTTGAAAAAATATGAAACACAAAAGTTGTAGAGAACGAAAAGACCTTTCCGAAAAGTCCAGAATCAATGAATTATGACTTACGATGAATTTTCTATGAATTTTACAAGACTGCTGATTTGTGTTTAAAAGAGCCCTACGAATTTTATAATTAAAACGAGGAAGACGAATAGAGTGTATTTATAACGATACAAAACCCTGTATCTTAACCTACAAGTTATCCATATTAGAATCTGATCCAAATTTTAGGCCCATTAATCTAATCAAATTTTAAATCCGGGTTGAGTTCTATGGAGTCCACCTTTTTGTCGGAGTCCTCGGAGTCCATCTACGTTCTGCAAATAAAATATCTTGTAAAACGTGTTATTTTGCAAAATATGTCACACAAATAGCATAACTTTAACAAAATCATGCAAATCTCATATATTTACAGTACAATATGTATGTTCTGCAATATGTTCTGCAACATGAACATTTATGTTCTGCAAACTAAACATGTTTTGTAGAATAATATATTTTTGTAATGTTCTGCTTGTAAAATGTATGCAATCTACAAAATTTTTAATAGAATAGTGATGTTTGCCGAAAAATAATATGTTTTGCAATATTTTAAGCTATATTTTACTTGCAGAACATATATGGACTCCGAGGACTCCAATTAAAAGTGGACTCCATAGAACTTTACTCTTTTAAATCCTAGCCCTTATCTAATTTTAATACTTTTTATTCTATTATTCAATTATTAATCTAATTCTAAAAATTACGGGATATTACATACTACCCTCCTTAAAAAGAATTTGGTCCCCAAATTCATAACAATCCTAAAATTCGTGATACGTCTACCCCTTGATCTACCAAGGTCAAACTACGGTCCACAGGATCGAATCCTCTGGAATGTACGAGTCCCATACCTAACACATTCTGAAGGACAACCTGGCTCTGACGCCAACTGTAACAACCCGCACTTCTGTACTATTAACTCTAAATCCAAACTAATACAAAATTCAATTTACTAATTCAACATATATTTAGTAAATTGTATTGTATTTTGTTTAAGTTTTCGATTTAGAATTAATAGTCCGGAAGTGTGGGCTGTTACATTGCCCGTGCATCGCACAAGGTATAAGCTATAGTATATATATATTGTATTGCCAAAATTTGAAAGATGTATCAATTTTTTTTAACTCATTTAGTGTAAAATAAATTATCAAAATACTACTTTTTCTAAGTTTTTTTGCGATTTTACTATCTTCTGAAAATATTTGCAAAATTACAGTACAACTAAGATCAATCAGATATACAACCAGTTGTATCGACTTTTTTTTATTGCATTCGAGTTTGCATCTAATTGCAGAAATCTGTCTGGTTGCATATACTTGCAGAAAAGTAGTATTTTTGCAAAAAAAAACAAAAAACTATTTTTACAAATATTTTTGAAAAGAAATTATGTTTTTGTAAAAATAAATAATTTAAACTTATCTACTTTTCAAAAAGCCCCCTTTAAATAGTCAAATATTGGGCTAAATATTCATTTAGATCTAAGTCGATTAACTTTAACCTTCGACAATTGAATCTACCATCAAGTATTCAAGTCAACCGATTTTTATAACGATGACTGTTTTAGTTATAATTTTTTATTTGTGGCTGTTACCACTCTATTAGTTTATTACTTCATTTTATTACAAAAAAAATACACTTCAAAATTAATCAATCTTAAAATTCAAAATATTATTAATTAATAAATAATAAATGAGAACCCAATATAAAACTACTTTATCTCATAAATGAATGAATGCTTTTCACCATCTAAACTACTTACGTCGATAAAGACAGGGAACATAAACTAACATTAGTAATATATAGATAAAAAGTCCACATAAAGTAGGTAAGACAAGATTTCACCCGGCCCGTGAACCTGGAATGAGTCTCATATTTTAGAAAAGTCAAGTCCGACCAACTCTATTTTTAGAAAAGCCCGATCGAGTCTGTTTTTTAAAAAACTTGGATTTTTAAAGTTCAGACGAAACATGACCATTCCATATATGCGGGTTTCATAGAATATCAAACTGGATCATAGTTTTTATAGATTGTGACCAAATTGAACGGCGCAAGAAAAATCAAAATTCTACCATTTTGGGATAAATGCCCAAAATGCAGTTTGGCGGGATATTCCATCCAAAATAGCCACTAAATACGCATCTGGGAGATGTATGTTTATTTTTTTAAAATTACGGGAAGCTCACATTTGTGTTCCTTTTTGGTTGTGCTTGAGTACGCTTTTTTTATGATGCGTATACGTCAATTTCAAAAAGGGAATACGCATGTGGCACATGCGTGTTTTTCACAAAATTTTAAAATTTTAAATACGCATATCCTAAATTCGTATTTCATGGGTATTTAGGGTGGAACGCACTGCCAATTAGCATTTTGGGCGTTGGAGCTGAAAAATAGTGTATTTTGAGCATTTTTTCTTTAACAGCATAGTAAGTCTCGGTCGGTTTTTAATTTTAATAAGACTAGGCACTTAAATATAATTTGGTTAAAAAGATGGTCATTATTTGAAATTGAGATCTATCTATTACACTTAAAAATTATAATTTCAAAACAGATAAAATCTATTATTTTGATCAGTTTTATGTATCTGAATCTATAGAAAATCTATTATTATTTTGGTATATAAATAGTTTTATTTATGTTAAATTTAAATCAAAAATGAACTTGACCTTTTTGATTTTTTTAGGAATTTTTTTGTTCAGCCCTAATTTGGGGTTGTGAAATATTTTGACTCGAAATTTGACAAAGTTAGATAATGTTAAAAATTTATTATCCTTACATAGTTAATATTTGACTTGGAATATTTCAATTGTTATTATGTTTATGACAACCCAAATCAAATTCCGAGTATTTTTTAAAAAACCGGGTCAAGTCTCGATTCCGAGTCCAAAATAAGTCAAAGCCTACTATCCCAAATGTAGCCAACTTGGGTAACGACTAGCCCACTACATGGCCCCAAAAGATCATGATTTGTTGATACACATAATAGTAGTACGTTGTCTAATAAACTGAACAAAAGTCTCAAATCTTCACGATGTGGAAATGGGGTGTTACAATGTTACTTTTTTTATTTATTTGTTTTTTCATATCTATGTAATTACATTTTTGTTATTTGATTTCAACTTCTTAATTATAAACCAATATTATGTATTTTTTGTCATTAATAACTTCCTTGGCTATGTACACTAGTTGTTTCCCACACTGCTCTGGTAAATGAACAAGTGAAAAGCACATGAGCTTCATCTTCATCTTCTATTCGAGGTGAAAAGGTCTTTGATGTTCTGAAACAATTGTTTGCTTCTGGAACTACTGATCAGTTAGTGTTAATAGCACTAATATGTTGGAACTTATGGAATCGTAGAAAGAAGTGGGTCAGGTCTGGGAGAAGATTAATAAGTCGACTTTTGGGGTACGAGAGGGGGCAATGAATTTATCATATGACTGGAGAAAGGCACAATAGAAGATAAGAAAAATGGTTTTTCATTGTATGCCCACGATCTTATAATAAGCGCAGAAATTTATAATTTTAGGCCAATTTGATTGGTGGAGTTGGTCTGAATGCAGGGATCTACCACTATTACAAAAAAGACACTAATCAATATGTACTAAAATTATATATTTCTAATAAGGACTGAAATTATGCTAATATCATGATCATCTCCCGATCTTTAGCTCCTTAATACTCTCCCTTATAATCTTGACACTCTCTGTGATATCAAGTCTTGTAATATTATGTTGTCTTAATTGAAAGAGATATGTCCTAAGTCCAATCATGTATGAGGATTTAGGAATAACTTTTATGTAATATGTTTTGATTTCATTGATATTAATAAAAGGCTTGTTTTGTTTTTATTGCGGGCTCTATCTATTTAAATGTTTAAATAAGATATACCACAGTTTAGAGTAAAGCTTTTTATGGATTGTGATGAGATCATAATAATGAGACCTAAAAGATGATAACTCTAAACTTAAATAGTTCCTGATCGTAGGATTACTAACTGGTAATTAATAATCCGTAAAGATCGGTACATATATGCTTGCTTCATTATGAAGGATGTCTGTTCTCATAGACATTTGTGTGGTGACACTATAGCTAGTATATAGGTGCTTATTATAGAATAAGTTCACTGAACATGACTCACACAGCTGAACAACTGATGGAGTTCACTCACGTGTCAGCAGTTGTTCACATAGTGATAGTATTACAAGTATCCTTAGACTTGAGGTCATCATAGTCATCTTGTGTACACTGAACTATGCTTTGGTTTAGTTCTTAGTCTCAATGGACAATTATAAGGGTTCTACTGGGTATAGGAATTTGTACACGAAGATAGTGTATGATCAATAAAGGATCTACCCCTTCCAATGTAGAAAGAGAATTTTCAATGCTGATCCACTTATGTTAGTTCAGGAATCTCTGGCCAGAGTGAATGAAATTAGAAAGGAGTTTCTAATTTACATTAAATAGAACTAAGCATAGTGAATGAGAAAGCAAGTGATTAAATAAGATATGCTTGATACAAGTTCCATGCCTTGTATTAAATCGTGACATTGCAGGGTAGAAGGAATTAATTGTACGGTAACTACTCACTGAATAGGTTCTTGGTATTCTAAGCAGTGAATTTGTATTATCCGGATAGTCGCGATATGCTGAGAAGTATCCCTCACGATGTAGAATAAATATGATTAATTAATTAATCGTATTTAATGAATTAGAGAATTTATATAAATAATGATAAAATAGTTTTATTATTATTTATTTCTACTATCGGCTTAATATTGAACCTACAGGGTCACACCATAAAAGAGAATGATTTAATGGTGGAGGAATTAATTAATAATGGCTGATAATTATTTATTTATGAAATAAATAATTAATTGGAAAATTTAATAATTGATTAAATTAGATTTAATTGATTATAAATTAATTAAGAAAAGGTTCTTAATATTATTAATTAAGAATTTAATTTTTGGAAATTAAATCAAGTGAGAGAATTATTTCTAAAGAGTTTAGAAAAAGGATTAATAATTAAAAGGTGTTTTAATTATTAGTGAGAATAATAAAGGGTTAATAATAATAATATTTTATGGGAAAATTTTCAGCTGAAAATTTTGCATATAAATATACCATTATAAACCCTATTTTTTGCCTCAACCAAAAAGATTTACAAAACCCTAATTCTCTCCATCTCCTCCTCCTTCATTATATCGTTTTCTTGGTGGATACCGGTGGAGTGCTTCACACTTGAGGAGCAGCTGCTAAGGATCTTCGTTCATCGTTCTTGGATTACTATTAAAGACCTCCATCTTTCCATTAACGTAAAGCTTCTTAAGGTAAACATACTGAACTACGAATTAAATATTATTTTTTCGCATGGATCCTGCGGAGGGTTTCATTTTTTTTAAGATTTAAATTTACGTTTTCGCTGCGTTTATGTGCTAAAAACCCTTCATTAATTAGCTACAGATTGATAGCTCTATAATAGTATATATTGCTTCACTGTTGATAATACAAATTATCACTTCCCTGACATTCTTTATATGGTATCAGATTGCTGATCCTATCAATTATTATCTTCCTAACACAAACATCCTTTCCTTTTCATGGCTAATTCCACCCGTACTTGCCAAATTCCCAACAATGAAGATCCTGCCAAACCATTTACCTTCATCAACATAGATACCACCATTAAACTCACCTCTACAAACTACCTTTCTTGAGAAATGCAAGTCAGGCCATTCTCATAGGGCGCGATCTCTATAAATATGTTGATGGAACTCTTCTTTCTCCTTAACCTACAATCACTACAGAAAATATTGTTAAACTTAATCCCAAATTCATTTTTTGGACTCGTCAAGACAAATTATTATTAGGTGCTCTTGTTAGTACTATATCACAATCACTGGTTCCATTAATTTCTCAGGCCAACATTTCCAAAGATATTTGGGATATCCTAGCCAAGACTTATGCCAAACCTAGCAGAGGTCATATCAAACAATTGAAGGATTAATTCAGCCACATATCTAAAAATAATAATACAATCACTGAATATATACAGGCAAATAAAACTTTTGTGAATCAACTTGCTGCTCAAGGAAAACCAATGGAACATGAATATGTTATTGATCGTGTGCTCCCAGGTCTAGATACTCCTTACAACTTCATAATCGGATCTGTTAATGGAAGGGACACACCAATCTCATCTGAAGAATTACACGAGAAACTTATTAATCAATAGCTCATTATTAAGAAAAATCAGCACAACTCCTCTCTCCCTGTAATAGCTTTTGCAGCTTCAATTCGGCCTTAGAATCACAATTACAGTCGATCTACTGCTCATGGTATTCTCCCAACTCCTGCAAATACTTCTATTCGTCAATCTCGTCCTTTTTAGGCAAATGTCAATGGTGGCGAGAGCAAGAACATGTTGTATCTCATTGTCCAAAGTTCATTCAAAGGTTTCCAAATGCTACAGCTCCTCATCAGAACTATAATCCAAATTACAAACCTACATCTTCTCACCAAATTATGCACCACCACAAGTCCATACTACCATGTGCCTGACTTTTCCTCTACATCTACTTGGATTCTTGATAGTGGGGCATCTCATTATGTAACTGTAGACCTCCAAAACTTGGCTCTACACGCTCCTTACGATAATACAGATGAGCTAATAATTGGTGATGGTACAGGTTTAAATATTTCTCGCACTAGCTCTCTTACTCTATCTCATTCTTCCTCTACCCTCAAATTATATAATGTTCTATGTGTTCCTTCAATATCTCGTAATATCATATATATTTCAAAATTTTGTGCTGATAATAACGTTGTTATTGAATTCACATCCAACTATCTTCATGTGAAGGATATCCAAACAGGGCCGATTCTATTCCATGGTCTAGTTAGGTCTAAGGTATATCAAATTCAATTTATTCTTCCTTAAGTTTTCACAAGCACCACTTCCAGTTCATCACTTGATCAACATCATAAATTAGGGAATATGTCTCTTAAAGTCTTCAAAGCAGCTTATTCTTGAAACTAATTTAAATGTTTCTTTCATTTCAACTTTAGATTGTAATTCTTGTTCTTGTAATAAAATTCATCAATTTCCCTTTTCAATTTCTTCTATCTATTCTACTGCTCCTTTATAATATATCCACACGGATTTATGGACTTCTCCAATTATTCTCATAATGGTTACAAATACTATGTAATCTTTTTCGACCATTATACCAAGTATATTTGGTTTTACCCATTTAAATGAAAGTCAGATTCAAAAGACGTCTTCATATACAAAGCCCTAGTATAAATATACTTTAAACTACCACTAATTACCTTATACTCAAATAATGGTGGTGAGTATGAAGCTCTTAAAGAATATTTAAGTATTCATGGCATATCACGCCTCACTACTGCTCCTCACACTTCTCAAGATAATGGATATTCTGAGAGACGACATAGACATATTTTAGAAACATGTTTAACTCTTCTTACTCATTCCTCAATGCTAATAGAATATTGGACACGTGCATGTTCTACAGCTGTTTATCTTATTAATCGTCTTCCCACCCCAACTTTAAACAATGCTTCTCCTCACCTCAAGCTCTTTAAAAAAATGCCAAATTATTAGAAATTAAAAAATTTTGGGTGTTTATGTTATCCATGACTGAAACCTTGTACTGATCATAAATTAGGTTTGAAATCTATGCCATGTGTTTTTATCGGCTACTCCTCAACTCAAAGTGCTTACCATTGTCTTGATTCTAAACCTCACAACATATACACCTCAAGACATGTTCAATTTGTGGAACATAAATTCCCGTATTCAGATCTGGCATCTTCTTCAAATTCTTGATAAAAAACTCATTAAAGAATGATGTCCACTTTCTATTCCTATTTCTACACAAACATATGTCATGCCTCCTCATGATACACCAAATATATCTTCTCTAAACATCCCACTTTCACTTGGATATAATCTTCCTCCCTCTCCTCTGATGCATCAAGGTCTCCTTTATCCTCGCCAACGACCACTCCAACAGCTATACATACTCCATGATCTTCCTCCACCCCTTCCTCCTCCTCCTCAAATGAATCAAATTTTGTAGTATCTTCACATACAACTTCTCCACCACTGCCACCGCCACCGCCACCACTACCACCTCCAACTCATTCTATGACCACCAGGCTACGAAATAACATCAGAAAGCCTATAAATAAGTTGAACCTTGTTGCCGAAATGATGGATACCGAAATAATATCTAAAATTTTGCTCAAGCTCTTAAGAGCTCAGTTTGGAGAAAAGCTATGGATGAATATAAATCCCTTATTCGAAACAAAACTTTGGATCATGTACCTCCCTCCATCTCTAAATATGTTATTAAGTGTATATGGGTATTTCGTATAAAAAGAAATCCTGACGGTACAATAAACAACACAAAGCTCGGCTTGTAGCTCGTGGCTTTCATCAACGACCGGGCATTTGACTACACTGAAATGTTCAGCCCTGTAATTAAGTCAGCAATGGTGCGCCTCATTCTCACTCTTGCAATCAGTCAAGGTTGGCCTTTACGCCAACTTGACATTAATAATGCATTCTTACAAGGTAATTTGACAGATGAAGTGTATATTGCTCAACCTCTTGGCTCCAATGACTCCATTCATCTAGATTTTGTATGTAAATTAAATAAAGCATTTTATGGGCTCAGACAAGCTTCGAGAGCATGGTATAAATAATTGCGTAAATTTTTACTTGATTGTGGTTTCAGAAACATAATTTCAGATTCATCTTTGTTCACTTTATGCGTGAATGGATCAATTCTCTATTTACTAGTATACGTAGATGATCTAATTGTTACTAGCAACACAACATCATTTCTGGATGATTTTATTGCTAATATCTCCTCCAGATTTTCTCTTAAAGACTTGAAAAACCTTTTTTATTTTCTGGGAGTCAGAAGTTCTTCCACATCCTAATGGTCTATTTTTAAGTCTGAAGAAGTATGTATCTAACATTTTATGCAAGGCTAACATGGATAGGGCAAAATCAGTTGCAACTCCTTTGGCAACTCATCCTCCTTTAACAAAGGCAGGTAAGCTGCTTCCAGACCCTACCAAGTACCGTGCTTTAGTTGGCAGCTTGCAATATATTAGTCTCACTCGACCGGACCTTACGTTCTCCGTCAATAAGCTAGCACAATACATGCAGCGTTCAACAGAAGAGCATTGGTTGGCCATGAAACGACTTATGCGGTATTTAAGTGGTACATTGAACATGGGATTGTCAATTCACAAAAATCTCCTCAGCTAGGGAATTCGACAAATATAAAATACGGGGATACGAGTGCGGGGGATACGGGAAAAATAAAATAAATATATTATATATTCCATGTTAAACATAATAAAACTTACTAACAAAACCAGGAATTGCTTGAAAAAGGAATTAAATGCATCATTTATTAATCTAAAATACCAAAATACAAGTAAAATCTTTTAGTTTATGCATAAATGAATACGATAATCAATACTTATGTAGTAAGTAATAGACATGAATACTTAATTTTGTAAATGCAACTTACTAAAATAGATTTTAACTACAATTTTTAAAGATAAAATTTCGTGTTAGTATTATGGAGGAATCTGTGTGTCCAATACGGGGATACGTGTGTCCGAGAATCCGACACGGGGACTTGGGACACGGGGACTCGGGAGCGACCTAAGTGTCCTTGCTTCTTAGCTCCCCAATCATTGCATGCTTATTCTGATGCAGATTGGGCTCGTGATATAGATGACAACAAGTCCTCTACTGCCTACATTGTTTATCTTGAAAAAAATCCAATCTCTTGGTCATCAAAGAAGTAATGAACTTGGGCGCGCTCATTAACCAATGCAGAATATAGAGTTGTAGCAAGTGCAACAGCGGAACTATTATGGTTTCAAACCTTGCTTTCAGAATTAGGCATACCATCTATTGTTCATCCAGTCATCTACTGTGATATAATGCTAGTCATCTACTGTGATAATGCTGGGGCAACATATGTTAGTGCCAAGCCGGCCTTTCATTCCAAAATGAAACATCTTGCCAGAGGCGGATCTAGCCTAAAAATACTTCCCAGCGGTTTTTTTTTCTCATACCGAAAATGAACTTAATATATTAAAATACAATTTTTCATTAATGTTCATTAACAAGTCAGAATATGAACATAAACTATTAATCAAAATGTCACAAGACAATGTTACTAGCTAGTACTAGTACGCGAACTATCTAAATTGAGCTCTACGATCTCCTGTAGATTCAAAATGATCTATCACAGCTTCCGAATCAATATCATCCACATATTCCTAACTTGCATTTAATTTATACACAAATAAACAAAAGTTTAGAGAAATAAACTAACCAGATGCTACACTTAAAAATCATGACCAATTCTAAATCACAAGTAAATATCAAGATAGCATACATTGAGGTAAAACAACACAGACAAGAAAATTTTACATATGATTCTATTGATAAAAATATTCATATTCTCTTTTGCACATTTAATCAAACAGTTTGGGTGCATCCTTTGTTTTGTAAGTTTTGATAAAAATAAAGTATAGAATTACCTCATTGTGGTGATTGATTAGTGACTAAAGATCTACATAATCTCTAATTTCATCCCAAATGATTCAATATGAGACTTCAAATTTCAGATCATTGGCGCTCCTCTTCTTGTTCTCCTGCTGTTGTTTTATTTTAGTTTTATAGAATAAATAAATATATATATATAACTTTTATCTTAAAATTTTACCCAGCGGTAAAAAAAAATTCTACTAAAACCTATGAAAAGTTGCCCAGCTGGAGCTGGGTCCGCTCCTCACACCATCCGCCTCTGCATCTTGCCCTTGACTACCATTTTATGCGTGAAAATGTTCAAGACGGAAAGCTTCGAGTGTCATACATCTCACATCTCAACAAATGATCAATTAGCTGATGATCTTACGAAACCTCTACCACGTACTCAATTCACCTTATTAGTTCACAAAATCGTTCACTCATCTTGGCTGACCGTTTTGAGGGGGCGTAGTAAGGACTAAAATTATGCTAATATCATGATGCTCTCGTGATGTTTAGCTCCTTAATACTCTCCCTGATATCAAGTCTTGTAATAAGCTGCAGATTGATAGCTCTGTAATAGTATATATTGCTTTACTATTGGTAAAATAAATTATCACTTCTCTGACATTCTCTATAGTTTTCGTGTCTATCATGCGCTCATGGCCGCATATTAGAAATTTCGTAAGAAAAAATATATTAGCCGTGAGCACGAGTCCCGGACATTGGAGTAAACCATAGCAGAGATAGGTTAAAGTTAATGTCGGTGCTGCAAGGTTTGAGGAAACAAATAGTATTGGGAATGAGGTAGTGATTCGGAATGACCAGGGGGAGTTTGTGCGAGCTCGTAGTAGAAGAATTTGGTTCCTTGTTACATCCAACAGAGGCCGAGGCAATAAGCTTAAGGGGAGCAGCATCTTGGTTTAAAGAGTTGGGTTTGAAAAATTGTGTGTTGGAAACAGATGCAAAACAATTGGCAGATGCATACAATGGTATCCACGGAGAGTCATATTTTCACACAATAATCCTTGATTCACTGCTGCAACCACTTTGAAAATGTGCTAGTTAAATTTATTCTTATTCATAGATCTGCGGATGTCGTTGCCCATAATTTAGCAAGAGCACAAGTTCTATGTCAGTGCAGGAGAGGATTACTCCCCCTCCTGAGTTTGTCTTTGAAAGCTTGTATACGTTTCTATCTGACTAATGCGACTGCTTATTCTTCAAAAAAGAAAATACCGGCTATCTCAACATCAAATGCATTTATTGTGTTCACAATTAATAATTTTTTTTGGGCTTCTTTTGAATTCCTTGCAATATTATTTGTAATGACATCAAGTTACAGTGTTGGAGACATGTAGTATTTGTTAATTATAATTATTATTCTTTTCAAACACTGTAATGACATGAAAATAATAATAAACCAGTATACAAACTCAACTTACTGTGTCTGTGTCCACTACTCCACTTGATTAGTTTTGACTAGTTCAAACGATGGATATTTTGTGTTCTTCATCATCAAATGTCAGACACATATTGTTTTAGCTGAGTATTAATCAGTAGGTTGAAACCTACTTATTACAGCAATTGAATGTACGTGTCCACATGCTCCTATCAAAATCATATAGCTTACTGCAGATTATTATTGGGAATAAAATCTCATTAATCAGATCCTATATGAAAGTATGTTTAGAGCAACTTCAGCATACTTCAACAATGTTCAAGTGCTTACCAGACGCTCTTTGGGTTAAGTCCGTGCAAATATCATCGTCTTAGATACTAATTTCGAGTTGAATGTACTTATTTTGATTTGATTTAGGTGCAGTTGATAGATTATTCGATTTGTTAGAAGAAAGTAATTGTTTCGATCCAATCATTAACACATTAATACTTAAGACTTAACTTTCTAGTTTGTATATATATAGACTAGTCAATCTTGGAATACTACAAGTGAAGTTACACATACCTACATTCTGATCCAAAGAATCTCGTGGTAGCTAGCTAATAAAATTAAGATTCATTAGATAACCATGGCAGTCGGCATGGTCATGAAAGCTGATGAAGTTGGGCACTACAACTACAGAAAAAAGATCACTGTGTTTGTTGTATTATCATGTATGGTTGCTTCCATGGGTGGTATCCTCTTTGGCTATGATATTGGAATTTCAGGTTCATGCTTATTCCTCTCTATGGTGATGAAATTTTTAGATGTGTGTATCGCAGCTGTGTAACTTGAAAGAAATAACGATATAGTGATTAATGTAGGCATGCGATAAGTTCTTTAAGCTTGAGATTAATTTTGAAATTTTGGGACCCTTTCTTGGAATCTATTTCCATTTTACTAGGAAAATATAGCAATGTGATTCAAAGAAACAGAATAAGTAATTAAGCTCACATCATTAAGAGCCGGTTAAGCTTAATATTACTCTTTCCGTTTTTTTTTCTTAATTGCATGTTGTGAAGAAGGACTTAAAATAATAATGATGTGAATATTGTGAAGGTGGAGTAACATCAATGGATTCATTTCTGAAGAAGTTCTTCCCAAAGGTGTACAAGAGAATGAAAGAAGATAATGAAATTAGCAACTATTGCAAGTTTGAGAGTGAGCTTTTGACATTGTTCACATCATCTCTCTACGTAGCTGGTCTTATAGCATCCTTTGTTGCTTCGATTATAACCGATTCATTTGGTCGTAAGCCAACCATTGTTGCTGCCGGAATTGCATTTTTAGTTGGTTCAGGCTTTGGTGGTTGGGGTTATAATGTCTATATGCTCATTCTTGGCCGTGTTTTGCTTGGAGTTGGAGTTGGTTTTGCTAATCAGGTAACAGTATTGATCCCCCAATTTACTCTCTTCTCATACTCTTTAATCATATTGTAGCTCATCCCACTAATATAAGTTAAAGTTGCATGCATGATAACTGATATCCTGCAACATTACTAGTTATTTGGAAAATCCTCATCAATTTGTTTTTTGTTTTATTAATTTTATTGATAATTATACCTAGAGCGAGCAACAGGCTGCTAAGCAAGTCTGTTCTGGATATAAGACCTATGTTCTTAATTTCTGAATGTTTTCAATATTTTTTTGCAGTCTGTTCCCCTATATCTCTCAGAAATGGCACCTCCAACTTTAAGAGGAGCAATAAATATTGGATTTCAGTTTAGTGTAGGTGTTGGAGTTTTAATGGCTAACCTTATCAACTACGGAACTCAAAAAATTGAGGCAGGTTGGGGTTGGCGAATATCACTAGCAATGGCTGCAGCCCCTGCATCAGTATTAACAATAGGTGCAATTTTCTTATCAGAAACACCAAACAGCTTAATTCAGCGTGGAGCTGATCAAGAAAAGACCAAGAAAATGCTACAAAAAGTTAGAGGAACAGATGATGTTCAAGCTGAACTAAACGATCTCATTGAAGCAAGCAACAGTACAAAAACCATCAGAAAACCATTTAAAAACATACTACAGAGAACTTATAGGCCTCAACTAGTCATGGCAATTGCCATTCCATTTTTTCAACAGGTAACAGGTATCAATGTAATTGCCTTCTATGCACCAATTTTGTTTCGAACAATTGGCTTAGGTGAAAGTGCATCACTGATGTCTGCTGTTGTGACGGGCAGTGTAGGAATTGTCACAACATTCATGTCAATGCTGAGTGTTGATAAACTGGGACGTCGCACATTATTTATGTCCGGAGGGATTATAATGTTTGTGTCACAAATTATGGTAGGAGCAGTACTAGCTGCTAAACTAGGGGATGAAGGTGTAATAAGCAAAGGCTGGTCATACATAGTTCTGATATTGATATGTATATATGTAGCTGGTTTTGGTTGGTCATGGGGACCATTAGGCTGGTTAGTTCCAAGTGAAATATTTCCACTGGAGATAAGGTCAGCTGGTCAAAGTATAACTGTGGCTGTGGGATTTTTGTTAACTTTTATAATTGCTCAAACATTTTTAGCTATGCTTTGTCACTTCAAGTCTGGGATTTTCTTCTTTTTCGGTGGATGGGTGCTTGTGATGACAGGGTTTGTTTACTTTTTGTTACCTGAGACTAAGAATGTGCCAATTGAACAAATGGAGAGAGTTTGGAAAGGACACTGGTTTTGGAAGAATGTAGTAGGAGGAGATAAGTCTAATGAAGTTATATGATGTATTTAGTATGTAACTGTATAAAGAATTCGATACATGGTTATCCAATGGAAACTACTAAAATTTCCCTTTAATCAGAGCTATGGAATGAAATGATCACAAGAAATGCAGACTGCAGTGATCAGTGTATATGGACTAATGTAAAATATGAACATATAAGTAGTTTCTGCCACTTTCTGGAACATCAATATTCATTCTGCACTCATTACAGAACCCTCATATCTTATTAGTTATTTTTAAGAACAAAATATATATAATTATCATATATCAAATCGGACTAAGCAGCAATGACTGACATGAACATATAATATAAAAATATTAAGGCACCCATGAGAAGCTAAAAACCTAACTAAACACTCATTTCAACTGCATCTGATTGTTTATTTGCCAACCTCTTCTAAGCAGAAGTTCTTAAGTTCTACTCATTTATATCGTTGGAACAAGATTCGCGTACATATTGCCCTCCTCAGAATCCTAATATGGAGTGAAATATGTTGTAGGTGCTTGATTTTTTTGAAGTGCAGTTGATTGCTTTCTTGTAATAGCAGTTCAAGTCTTGCTACTGATAGTACAAATTAAGTCATTGTTTCTATAAATATCACAGTGACAGTCCAAATAGTAATACTTATCTTTGAATTTTTATATGAATAGACTAGTCAAACTTGGAACACTAGTATACTGCTACCATTTTTCTTCACATATAGAAGAAAGTAGTGAAATCACATTTGTCTACTTTCTGATCCAGAGAATTGTGTGGTACACTGGTAGATAGTCATGGCAGTGGGCATGTCCATGAAAGGTGATGAAGTTGGGCACTACAACTACACAAAAAAGATTACACTATTTGTTGTACTGTCATGTATGGTTGCTGCCATGGGTGGTATCCTTTTTGGCTATGATATTGGAATATCAGGTTATTTTGCTCTCTAGATAACAAAATGTGTAGAAATATTTTTGTGTTTCAGGGACTCGGATGCATGTTAAACTCTACTGTTACAAGTTATAAATGAAATAATTCTCTGTAGGCTAACCAGTTTCTTTGCACTTGATATTAAATTGGACTGTCAACACTTTCTTGGAATTTATTTTCACTTTACTATGATTATATATGTTACGGGCTTGGCTTAATTATTTATGTAAATATTTTGAAGGCGGAGTTACATCAATGGATTCGTTTGTGAAGAAGTTCTTTCCAAAGGTGTACAAAAGAATGAAAGAAGACACTGAAGTTAGCAACTACTGCAAATTTGAGAGTGAGCTTTTGACATTATTCACATCATCCCTCTACATAGCTGGCCTTATAGCATCCTTTGTAGCTTCAATCGTGACTGATTCATTCGGTCGTAAGCCAACTGTTATTGTTGCTGGAATTGCATTTTTAGCTGGTTCAGGCCTTGGTGGTTGGAGTTATAATGTCTACATGCTCATTCTTGGCCGTGTTTTACTTGGAGTTGGAGTTGGTTTTGCTAATCAGGTAACAGTTTGTTACCTCAATCTAGTCTGTAATTATGTTGTAGTTGATTCCTCTAATATTTGATAAAAATTATATGCACAATAAGTTACATCTTGAAGCATTTAAAGAATCCTTATCAATTTGTTTTTGTTATAAAAATAATATCACCTCGACATTACACCTATAGCTAGCAGCATGCTCAGCAATTTTGGATCTTAATTCATGAATATTCTCAGCATGTTCAGCAAGTCTGGATCTTAATTCATGAATATTTTTCATTTATTTTTTGCAGTCCGTTCCACTATATCTCTCAGAAATGGCACCTCCAAGTTTAAGAGGAGCAATAAATATGGGATTTCAGTTTAGTGTAGGTATCGGAGTTTTAATGGCCACCCTTATAAACTACGGGACTCAAAAAATTGAAGCAGGTTGGGGATGGCGAATATCATTGGCAATGGCTGCAGCCCCTGCATCAGTATTAACAGTAGGTGCAATTTTCTTACCTGAAACACCAAACAGCTTAATTCAACGCGGCTCTGATCATGAAAAGACCAAGCAAATGCTACAAAAAGTACGAGGCACAAACGATGTTCAAGCTGAATTAGATGATCTCATTGAAGCAAGCAACACCTCAAAGACCAGCAAAAAACCATTCAAAAACATATTTCAAAGAAAATATAGGCCTCAACTAGTCATGGCAATCACAATTCCTTTTTTCCAACAGGTAACAGGAATCAATGTAATTTCCTTCTACGCCCCAATCCTGTTTAGAACAATTGGCTTAGGTGAAAGTGCATCACTATTGTCTTCCGTCATGACAGGCTCTGTAGGAATTGTCACGACATTCCTGTCAATGCTGAGTGTTGATAAACTAGGACGTCGCACATTATTTATGTCCGGGGGGATTATAATGTTTGTGTCTCAAATTATGGTAGGAGCTGTACTAGCTGCTAAACTAGGGGATGAAGGGGTATTAAACAAAGGCTGGTCATACATAGTTCTGATACTAATATGTATATATGTAGCTGGTTTTGGTTGGTCATGGGGACCTTTAGGATGGTTAGTTCCAAGTGAAATATTTCCACTGGAAATAAGATCAGCTGGTCAAAGTATAAATGTGGCTGTGGGATTTCTGTTTACTTTTATAATTGCTCAAACTTTTCTAGCAATGCTTTGTCACTTCAAATCTGGACTTTTCTTCTTTTTTGGAGGATGGGTGCTTGTAATGACAGGGTTTGTTCACTTTTTGCTGCCTGAGACTAAGAATGTGCCAATTGAACAAATGGAGAGAGTGTGGAGAGGACACTGGTTTTGGAAGAATGTAGTAGGAGGAGATAAGTGCAATGAAGTTATATGATGCATATAGCATAAAACCTTAAGATTGTGGAAACAATTTGATACATGGAAATGATCAAAGTTTCTCTTTTATCAGATATATGAAATAAAATGATGTTTATTTAAACAAGAAATGAAGTAATCAATGTGCATAGTGCATAGTACTGCACACTGCACATGTTACAGGCACCAACATATTAGAGTTACCACAGTCCTCAAAGCTTGGGATTTCATGACTTCATATTTCCTTGTAAAATTAACAGGAGCTTCACATGGTCAAGATGAAAGGAAAATATGAGCTGGTTTCCAAAATAAAATATTTTTTTTCATTTCAAATTTTGATTGATTAAAATTTCACTAAAATATGTTAATTTTAATGAAAATAAACAATCAAAAATTGCAACATATCATGTTAGTGGTATATCATTAAATAATAATTTTGGTATCTAATTTGGTACATTTGCCCTTAAAAATTCTCACTAATATTTTTTTATATTTTTATATTTTATATTTAGTAATAAAATATGTAGGCTCTAGTTTGTTCCTACATCTACAAGTCATGGTATGTGAACAATTTAAACATGAAAAATTAATTTAAGGAAAATGTTTAACTTTTTATTTTCATATAAAAATTAAAAAAAATGAACTTAACGAGTTACAAAAAAATGACAAAATAACAAAAAGAAATTATATAAAACTAAATAATCATTTTAAAATAAATGATCAATTTTATCCGATTGAATACTCCTATGTAACTATCCCAATTTATAAAATAAGTATATGTACAGTTGAATATTTCATCTACTAAAATTTGTTAACATTTTAAAAAATGATCATTTTAATTTTATATAAAAAATAGCTAATCGTGTCTTTTCCTAATTACCAACTGGGTTTTTTTTCAAAGTAATAAAATATTGAACACATCGTACCATTTTAAATTGATAACATATTCACATATATTTCCTCAAAACAAGGTAGAAAATTTGAAAGGGAGAAAGAACCGAAAAACAGTTATATCGGTTAGAAATCTCCAGATTTTGGGTAATTTTAACCTGCATGCTTGACCACCAATAATAATCTACACTCTATCAACAAAACCAATCAGCTTTGGTCTTTGTACTTCGCTGACTTTTTCATTTTTTATTTTCCTTTTTATAATTCTTTCTTTCCCCCTCTTGATCATAACCAACAGCTCTTTGTTTACAAGTCTCTGATTTGAGAGATACAAGGTAAACTCTTCTTGCCCACTTCAAGATTTTCTTGGGTTGCGTGTAAAAATTGAATCTTTTTCTTGGGTTTTAGTGTAAAGTGGTGTTTGAGATTTGTGTTAAAGTTTTGAACTTGGGAGTGATTGTATGTGTGTATGTGTTTTTGTGTGTTTGATTTGATATGATCATGTGTATGTGTATGTGTATGTGTATGTGTATGTGTACAAGTAAAATTAATTTAAAGGTTGAATTTTTAGTCTCTGTGTTTAATTTAGTTTAGTTTTCTTGGAATTGTTTGCCATGAATTATGGAAGATTGTTTATTGTGTGAGTGATGTGTGTAAGAGTGCGAGAGAGAGAGAGAGAGAGAATTGAAATTTGTAATTAGGAAATATTTAATCTAAGATATCATGAACTGAATATCAATTGAGAGAGGGAGGGGGGGGAGAGGGAGGGAGAGAGAGAGAGAGAGAGAGAGAGAGAATTTGAATTTTTAATTAGGAAATATTTAATCTAAAATACCATGAACTGAATATCAATTGAGAGAGGGAGGGGAGGGGGGGGGAGAGAGGGAGAGAGAGAGGGGGGGTGGGGGGGGAGGGAGGGAGATAGAGAGAGATGAGACAGAGAGAGAGAGAGAGAGAGAGAGAGAGAGAGATCACCAAATTTAATTGATCAATCTATCTATAATGAATTATTTATTTAAGAGTTTGTTTAGCTGAATGAAGTTTACTATATTATGATATGTTCATAGATTTGCTTTTATTATTGACTCTGATCATTGAGTATCATATGATGATTTTATTTCCCATTGATAGACTTAGGTTTACGGTCACTGCAATGCCTACACCAGCATCACCTCAGTGGCAGGAGAAGGCTAGTGATTTCTTTTCAACTTCTGGTAATTAAACAAAAATTTGCAGCATATGTATATATATTGCTTATTTATCACCCTAGTAATAAATATACCTAATTGTTGATTTAGGTGTGAAGCTTAAAGAGGCTGGGCAATCTGCGGGAACATTTGTAGGTGAGGTTGCCAAAGATGCCAAAGGCAATGTCGCAGACGTGGCTGAAAAAGTTGGCTCAATAGTAAAAAGTCGATGGTCATTTCTTCAACAACCTTCTACAAGACAGGCTATGCAAGAACGTCTTTTCTCTGCTGCTGCTACAACTGGAATGTTGTTCAGGAAGGGTGTTTCAGAAACAAAAGAGAAGGTCAATGTTGGAAAAATAAAGGTTGAAGAGGTAATTTAGCATAGCTTGCTTAGTATATGCATCAGAAACGCTGCATAACTGTATTAGGTTTGGTTTCTGGTTGCACACATGAACCCCTGAGGTTCTGGGCTAATATTTGAATTGCTGTATAATAAAGTGGGTTACATCTAGCTGTGGTTTTATTAATGCATGCTTATATTGAGACATGTTCAACGTTGATAGTTATCTTTAACTTTGGAAGTGTGCCTGAGGTTTCAGCCAAAACTGTTATGTTCTAAGTATCTTTGGGTTGGGCTTTTTGTGTGATTAGTTCCTCACTATATTATTATTTAATGAGCTGCAACTTTTATGAAAATATAGTGCACCCCCAGGGTTCTCTTGGAAAGACTGATGAACATACATCTGAAAAAAAAATTGAATGCATGTGGTAGATTTACATAGCATGGTACTATTTTGCATTGATTTGATTTGAAGAGTGAGCCATTAAAAGGTCTTCAACATTGTGGATAGCTACATAAAGGGCAATATTGTTATTACTTTCATGGATCCAAAAGTGGCCCTAGCCTCTCATATATCACATTGTTACACATTGTTATTAAGATTCTCAATTGTGAAAAAAGTTATACGAGCTGTAACTTCATTGTTGCAATAGAAAAAATGGAAAAAAATTTATCTTACGAGTATTTTTGGGAGTCTGAAAAAGTTCTTCACTATTTCAAGACATTGTCCTTACTACATATATATGTAAGAAGCATTATTGGTAATGTAATTGCTTCAAACTTGTGGGAAAGGACCATTAACATGTATGAGTTGGTCATGTTTCAGGTGGCAAAGATAACTAAACAGAAGAGTAAGGTTCTTTTAACTGATATTGAGAGGTGGCAGAAGGTACATTCATATGCATATATATGCACTGAATAAATAATAAATTTAACATATGTTTAAGTTGCATTTTTCAAGTTGGAGATCTTTATATCTTGCATCTATTTTGCAGGGAGTTGCAGGCACAGATGGTAAGAGTTTCCTAGCTAGCTTTTATGGGAGATTTACACTTAACCTATCAATTGTTTAAGAAGATGCATATATTTTTCTTTTTGAAAATCAACAAAACTTTAAAATTATAAGTGCCGGGTAATTTAAAGCTTAAATACAATTCTATTCGTGCATTATGTCCTCTGTTCAACTAAATTTTATACCTTGATTTTTTATAACGCTGAAAATTAAACCTTCAGATCAATAATAGGGTGAATGTTCTACATTGAAAAACATGTGTGTTAGTTGAGGGTCAATTAGGAGACTTTTGCACACACTCATTTGAACATCTCTCTCTTATCTGCCACTTGTCACCGTTAGGGACCCATGAGAATGGAATTGAGTCTGGTGTTGAGAATTAGGAGAGACGGAAGCATGGGCTGGGGGAGATACACTTTTAATGAGGAACTGAGTAACATAAGAATTTCCAGATCCGATGGTGTGCTTTCATTTCATACCTTGAACTCCGCATTAGATTCAGGACAAGTTGAATTCTGAGACAATCATAAGCTTGAACCACTGATTTTATGAGTTAAAGATTTAATACCTCAGCATCTGACTAGAGGAGTAAGATTATAGACCCTGTATTAGTACTTTTTATGTATGCTTCTCTGCTGCTGTTAGAAGAAATATTTTAATGCACTCGATGAGGGTAATAAATTTATTCAAAATGTTATGTATTAACTTTTATTTTTTCTTCAGTATTTGGAGTTCCAATTGAAATTACAGTGCAAAGGCAAGAGTCAACCAGGCCTATTCCCTATGTACTAGTTAAGTGTGCAGATTATCTCGTACTGTCAGGTAATTTGCATTACTACTAAATGTGTATATAATGGTAATTTACGTTCTGCATATCATGGCAATTTTTTATTGGTCATTTAGGATTAAAATCTCAAGAGTTGTTCAAGTCTGAAGGAAATAGAAAGGTTATTCAGCAGTTGGTTTCTTTATACAACCAAGGTATAGTGTGCAAGATTATTAAAATTTCATAATTATATCCTGTACATAGTGTAATTGGTGTTTGTTCTTCACAGATCCCAGTGCTTCACTGCCAGAAAATATAAACCCAATTGATGTTGCAATCTTGATCAAGTGTTATTTCGAAAGCCTGCCTGAACCCTTAACTACGTTTGAACTACATGATGAAGTCAAACGATCACGTTCTAGCATACCTGGGTTACGAGATGTATTGAAAAGGCTTCCAACCGTTAACTACATGACATTAGAACTTGTTACTGCACTCTTGCTCCGTGTTAGCCAGAATTCACTTCTTACCAAGGCATTTTCAAACTCTCTCTCTCTCTCTCTCTCTCTCTCTCTTATATAATCTGAATGTGTATCCTCTCTTCCTATGATCTTGACATATACCTAAATTGCCTTCATAAATAAATGAGGTCAAGTCTTGGACTCTTTTTTATTAATGTTCAAGTGCTTTCAAGTCTGAAATATCTAGGATTTATAATTTTTTGAATAGTCTGTCGAGATAGTCACGGTTATTAAAGAACCTCCTAGATCATGACGGATAACTTCCGCAAAATTTGCAGATGGATGCCCGGAGTCTTGCAATGGAAATGGCTCCTATCATAGTTTGGCAGAAGGGTCGGAGGCCAGAGTTCCATAGACAGTTTTGGAGTCATCCTTCAAGAAATCAAACAAAGAATAACGTGGATTTGTCAAGGGATAATGTTGAATTTGATATGCTTGCAGGTAAAAAGCCCCATCTTTCCCTCGTTTTCATTATAGACATGTAGTTTCAATTTATTCTTTTTGTATAATATTTATTTGCCAGATTTTGAGACCTCTCTCAGTAAACTGTAACAACTAACAACTCACAAGAATAAACCTTAAGGTTGCAATGCAATTGCTGTTCTGAAATTTGAACTGCATCTTCCTAAACTTTGAATTGTTGCATTCACTTTTTGGCTTAGGCAGGTTAATGTAAATACGAAAGTCATGTTTCGTTAAAAATATAGTGTGCACATTTTCTGGGTACTGAATTATAGATATAAGCTGCGAATGTTCTTCTGTGGTAGATTCAGTTCAAAACCTGAGATTGTACCTTCATTTATGGTGTTGCTAATGCAGAAGAGACCGAAGGAGTTGATGCATCTACACCAATTTCTTTGGATGATGGCCTTCCAGCTGACTTTAGTGCGATTGATGTTGTTCAATGCTTAATAGAACATCACAATGAGATTTTCAGTGATGCAAATGAAACTGTATGGAGATGATTTTGATGTATGATGAATCGATCATATCCGTCGCTCAGGACCATGACTCATAAACTTGTAGTTTCTCATGATGAAATTAATCATTTTCCGATGGATGCTACCCTACGTCTTCATCCTGCTTATGTGGCAGTTGTAAATTTGTCAAGTTATGTTAGAAAAAGCTTTATATATGTATCTGACAGACTTTATCATGGGGTTGTGTAGTGTACATGTGACATGACATATAGGAATATTAGTTCTAGAAGCTCCTGCAATTTTGATGCACAGACATTAGTTGATTGGTGTAGGTTTTTATATCACTTTCAAATACTCGCACAGAATGTGCAACTGGATGCCAAATTGTGATTTGTTCAATGTTTTTATATTTACCACATTTTCTTTGAAGTTGGAACTAGAATCTAGTACCTGCAACTGCGTGTTTTACAAGGTTTGCAACATCACATAGACCCGTACATAATTTGGTGTTAAAAGTACACTTGTAGCAAGCAAATTAGGAAATGAAAGAAGTACCAAATTACCAAATTTTGGTACTTACCTCACTTACTTCTTTTCTCTATCAACTTTGTTTTAACATAATTTGACATAAGTTAATTTCTATTCTCTATCAACTTTGTTTTTAACACAACTTACTTATATTCTTTGTAAATTTTATTTTCTTGTTAGTTAGTGTTCATGCAATCATTTTTTTAATTTATAAAATAAAAATAATTTTTAAACGATTTGTAAATTATATTAAAGTTACGTTAAATTAAGTAAAATAACTTATATTTATTTTTAATTTTAGAAAAACTACAAACTACTAACACAAATTGGCTTATATTCTCTGTAAATTTTATTTATTTATAAATTATATTAAAAATTTATTAAGTTACGTTAAATTAAGTAAAATAACATATATTTACTTTTATTTTGAAAAACTATTAACTACAAAGTAAATCATTAATATGAATTGACTTTTATTCCCTATAAACTTTATTTTCTGTAGTATTATTTTACTTTTAATTTGTAAATTAATTGTTATCGATAATTAACTAATATTAAATAAACTATATTGAAAAGACTAATTATAAGATAATTATCAAATTATATTAATTAATATAAAATTTTCTAAAGAACAAATATTTGGTTCATAAGATAGATATACAATTCGTTTCACACAAATAAAACTAATATGTTAGATTTTTTATATCAGGTAAAACAATGCAAAACTAGAATTATAGTGGAAAATTTCATAACTGATTCGATTCTTTTTAACTACAAGTACCAATTTAATATTTGATATTAATATATTAATTTTAATTCGTGTTTCACACGGATTATGAATAATACTCTACAAATATTAATTCAATATTTTTAGTCTCGGTCCCGTGTTTCACACGAGTTATCAACTATCTATACTAATAAGTGAAACCATATTTAGGTGCCAAATCTTAGTACTCATTAAAAAATTATACAACTATTTTTAAAATTTTACGTAATAAAATCTCAACCGACAAAAATTAAATTTTACTCTATAAATTTTATTTTCCTTAAATTTTTATTTGTTCCGGAACATTCAAGCATCGGTTTACTTTAAAATAATCGTATTAGTAAGTTAACATGTCAGATTTATATAAATAAATAATTAGGTGCATGCATAACTATAACTATACGGTGAAATCTTAAAATTACACTTAATTTCGATTTTTTTAACTACATATTTTAAAATCATTTTTATATATTATATTTAAGTCTATATTTTGCACGAATTATGAGTTTAAGTTTTATGCAAATAATAATATGATACTATTATTTTAAAATTTCGGGACCGTGAAGCAAGTTACCTTACCTTACCAACTAGTATTACATAAAATCAGTTTTTCGAAAAATTAAGTGATTTTTAACTTTGTTTTGTCATTTTAAGTATTTTAAATTTATTTGCATATTACAAATAACATATACATGCCTGAAAATTGATTCAATTTAGATGACCTGCTTTTTCTGCTAGGCTCGAAAAAGCTTTATTATATAATTAGGGTTCATAACAAAATTTCTTGGGTGTTGCCCTTAATGACACTTGAGTGTAAAAAATGATTCAAAATATCACTAACCCCAAATAACTGCCAAAAAAGTGAAATCGTCATGCGTTTAATTATAACTTTTCATCATCTCACGTTTTGTACCATCTTTTTTTTAACATGTAACAAACGTTTAAATATATACATTTCATACTGTATGCTCGTTAAAATAAACATACCTTATATATATCAAGCCAAAGTGTTCGTTTCATTCGATTTATTACTCAAAGGTCAGACAAGATTGCACTATGAAGGATTACAGCCCTTAATGCAGGCGCTCACGTCGCTAATTCCATGGTTGGTCCACTCCCAATTGATTGACCATACAATATGCTATCCTCATCTCTTGCTCTGTATTTCTCCCTGAGGCATCTATATGCGGCCTGTATGTCTGGGTATGTGTTGTGTTCCCTTGGTTAATTGATACGAAAGAATTTTAATATATAGCTGGATCAGCAGTTGATCGCAGTTTAATTAAGGCTCCGTTTAGTATTGTTGTTCCAGACGATTATAGCAGTTTTTTGCTGAAAATCTGTCAGAAGGTGTTTGGTAAATTCTAAAGCTGCTTTCTGGAAAAACGCTTTTGATCTAAAAATTGTTGGTTCCAAAAGTATGTCCCCCGTACTTTTGAAAAAAAGATGTTTTTTTTTGCAGAAAATAGCTATCAGTTTTATTATCAAACCTTCTCAAAAATATTATTTTTTATATCTCGAAATTTGCAAAAATTAAAAATTTTTTACCAAATAGTCATCTAATTTTCCTCACAGCACTTTTTCCACCAACACTTTTTCTCACAGCACAACAGTTTTCAACCGTACTCACACACAGAGCCTAAATTATCATATAAAATCACAGTGTTCAAATTTTAATTCCAGAGTTTGGTAAAATGTTACTCTATGTGATAACTAGCTGAAAAAACCGCGCGAAGCGCGGTTGTTATAACATATTTGTAATTTAATTTTCGATCATAAAATGGGTTCATTTTCATTAGTATTATTTAATATACTCACAAAAAATAAAGAAAATGAAGCAAATTTGGTTGCTGGCTCAGATATTACTATTCAACTTATTTGAGAAAAAAAAAATTCGTAGTTATTTGTTGTTATAAATAATAACACAATTTTTGTTATGATACTATTGAGCAACAAAGATACATATTTGAGGGTTGTAACCAAAATAATATACACCAACATTAATAATTCTTTAATCTCTACTGCAAAAATAACATTTTATTGAAATAGTCATTGCACCTGAAATAGTATATCTGCAAATTCTGAAAGTTAAAAAATGATAAATTATTTATGCAGATGCAATATCACAATAACAAAACATTAAAGATATAGTAGATAATAAGACTACCGTCAAATGATGATAGTAATTGGATGAATAAAAATTTAGGTGCTATCGTATTCACCATCTCCTACATACATTTAACCGAATATATACTAAAGACAAATATAATGGGTTTGACAAATATATATTTAGCATGTAAGAGACTGAGACTCCTCAATGAATTTGACAGAGTTTTGCAAGTTTCAAGGGAAGGGAAATGTAAACAATCTGATGTTCCTCGACAGCTAATCTAAATGTTGTTATAGGTCTGGTACCCGTAACTCATTCAGGGAACCCATTTTTTGATTTAGTAGCTTTCCTGATCTCCAAATATAAGCTTTCCACCTGTATCTTCACAAGTAATTTACATTAATAGCGCTAGAAAGCGACACTTATGCGCTAAGCAACAACCTGCTTTACTACTTCTTAAGCTAATTCACGACCTAAAAGAACATCAACCTTTGCCTTGAAATCTACAATGCAATATGTAGAAGTGTTATTTCTAATATGCACACTTTGCATTTTGTCAAGAGACACACAATATTTTATTAAACATGATG
Source organism: Apium graveolens (assembly GCF_009905375.1). Classification (NCBI taxonomy): domain Eukaryota; kingdom Viridiplantae; phylum Streptophyta; class Magnoliopsida; order Apiales; family Apiaceae; genus Apium; species Apium graveolens. The sequence goes on along the minus strand of NC_133648.1, from coordinate 307,847,281 downwards.
CCAATTTCAAAAAATGAAAGTATACACTAAGAATAGTAATTTAGTCACGAAATTAGTTTTTCAAGAGTTTGGTACTAACTTTAAACATCAAAAGAAAGAAATAAATCTATAAAGAAAAATCTCGTTTGATACTTTATTTTATTTTTCCAGACAAAAATGATTTATCGTATATAGTTGTCTGCCCTGCGGGCTCGTAGTGGTACAAACAAAAATCTTAAAAAAAACTGGCTAGCCCTACCAAAAATACGGAAGTTCCCTTTTTTTGCATCAATGAAACCTGATGTTCGTAACTCTTGCTCTACTTGTGTTAGGTCACACTTTCACTGTAGAGAGGTTGAATACAGTGTTTATTACAATCAAATCAAACTTCAAGAACTTATATAACAGAAAACAAACTTTATTGAAACAATAAACTCTGTTACAATCTGAAACTGTTATCTCTCAGTGATGAACAAAATATCACGAGAGCTGCTAGGGTTACAGTAAATAATATTCTCGATAATGATAACACTTATAGTGTAAACCCTATGTCTGTGTTTATATATTACACAGTTACAAGATAATCGCTAATTGATATGGAATATAATTCTGCTTCCTAATATATATCAATCAAATATCTTTTCTTCCAAGTATTCCATTCTTTACGGAATTCCTTCTCCATGCATATCTCTTCTTATGTTTATCTTGATCTTCTTAACTTTAATCAGCTACTGTCCTTATCTGATCGTCCTTCAGCACTTAAGTTCTGATATCTATCTCCTGATGCTTATCTCCTGATAACATAAGTACTGATATCCCTTAAGTCCTGACGTCCAGTATAAGTACTGATCAGTTAAGTACTGATTTGTCCTATTCAAATAAGATCTGAAATCTAAACATAAAACATATTAGCCATGACATTATCAAATATATCTAACAATCTCCCCCAACTTGTAAATTAGCAAAATATACAAGTTTAACAGATATTTGATGATGTCAAAAACATTAAGTACAAATGCATGAGAATTATACAAGATAACTACAACTTACAGTCCTTAAAGCTTTTACCAATTCAACTTCTGATAACAACTTTAGTCTGTATACACATCAGAATTTAAGCAGTTGTAGATCTTCGACTTGGCTTCATCATTTTCTGATCTCTCTGATGTCAGGAGTTGTTCTGAGATAATTCTTCAACAAACATTTCTCAGCATATCTGAGTTCATCAATCATTCTCCGTTTGACATCTTTAAGCTCTGCATTATCTTCACCAGTTTGAAATATTGCAGCTCTGAGATCATTAATCTTTGCTTTTCTCAACTCCTGATCTAGTCTTATGACATAAGCTTTGTCAGACTCTAGATTGAATTCAAGTCCCCTTAATACCAAGATATGTTCTGATCTGTGCAGTATTAGGCTTCATATCAACAATATCACCATTGTGATTTCTGTACTTTGGAACATATATGCTGTCAGACTTAACAGAATAAAGTCTTTTCTGTCTCTGAATCTGTTCTTTCAAATAGTTTGCAGCAGTCCCTGTCAATCTGTCATCCACTTGAAGTAAGAATAATACATGCTCCAATTCTTCAAAATACTTCAATGGAATGGCATTTTGTCTTATATGATAAACCCTACCATCTGTCATGAAATACAACAAGATGTGTTCCTTTCAAGTAGGTATGGTAAACCATTTGTACAGATTCCAAGTTGATTCAATCTTTCAGGAGTTGCTCCAATACCTGGTTCACTCAAGGAAGTTGGATCATTGGTAGTGTTGTGTACTCTTCTTTCATCAGCACTTCCCAATCCAGTTTTATCTCTTGCTTCCTTTCCAGTAACTACTCTAGCTTCAAAACGACTTGCAGTAGTCTTCAAAGGTTGAGTTTGTTTTGCTTTAGTGAATCCTGGTAGGAGTGTTTTTGATCTTCCTTCTGATATCAAGTTAACTTGAGCTGTGTCAGAGGTTACTTGCTTCTTTTGAATATCAGAACTTTTAATTTCTTGACTCTGAACAACTTGAGCCATGTCAGAGGTTGTTTTAAGAACTTTTCTTGAAGTCAGAGCAAGATTATCTTTGTCATCAGTAATTTCTTCATCTTCAGGAGGTACATAAACTTTAACAGGTTCACCAACCTTTTCTTTACCCTTGGATCTTGGATCTATCTTTGGTTGTGATTTAGCAAATGTTGCTTCAGTTTGTGCCTTTTCTTTAATCACAATACCTTTCAGTTTTGGAAGTGACTTTTTACCAGAAGCTTCAGATTTAGATGTGGCTTTCTTTGATTTAAGTCTAGCTTCTTCTTCCTTTAAACTTTCCAAGTCCATTCCTGGATTTTCTTGAAGAAATAACTGTCTTGACATTTCTTCATCAAGATCTAGAAGTTCATCAGAATTTATTCTTTTACCAGTATCAGAACTTATTCTCTTCCCAGTATCAGAACTTATCCTGTGACTTGCAATTTCAGCATTTCTTGATGAGAATCTTTTACCTTGACTATGACCTCCACCCATTCCAGAGTTTCCTTGGTCATCTTTTTCATCATCCTTTCCTTGCAGTGTCTTGTCATCCTTGCATTTGGACTTAATCACTTTCTCCCCCTTTTTGGCATCAGCAGGAAGTAGAAGAGAGATAAGCAATTCCACTGAAGATTGGATTTCAGTCAGTTGTGATTGCTGAGAAGCTTGATTTTGCAGAATTTTATCAATCTGTGCTTGTTGACGATCTTGAGTCTTCTCAATATAAGCAATCCTGTCCATAGATGGTTGAAAGAACTTTTTCTTATCAAGTTTCCAAACTTGTTCTTGTTTGATAAAGTTCTCCTGAATCTTGTGTATTTCTGCATGAGTAGTTGAATGAAGACCTTGTAGATGTTTAGTACTCAATGCAGTGACACGAAGCTGAGTTTTGAAATCATCAGAATTTAACATTTCATCAGCTTTAGTCAAGTGCTCAGTAAGATGTAACGCAGATGGAATACATGAGACTGAGTTCCATTCCTTAGTCCACTCCTGTCCTGCAGGAGTTTCACTCCAAGGCACTGGTGGTTCCTCTGTAACAAACTTCTTTACTAGTTCAGACTTAGAAAGAGGAATATGTCCTGAAGGACCTGCTGCATCAGTATTTGCAGTTGGAGCAGCATCACCAGTATCTCCAGCATGTGCAGCATCAGAACTTATAGAATCAGTATCATCTGATATAATAGCAGTGTGAGTAGCAATGGAGGCGTCAGCATCCTCTAATTGCTGATCTGATGCTAAGTTCTGATCAACAGCCATATCCTGATGCTCACCTAAAGTCTGATCATCAGTGTCTAGATGCAGAGAAGGTGACTTAGATAATTCCGGAGTTTGAATAGCATCAGTAACAGGTGTTGGCAAAAGATTTGTTGCTGTTGGAGCTTCTAAGAAAATTACTCCAGGCACAACTAAGTGTTGATCAGCATTATCAGCACTTGTGCCTTGATTACCAAGAGACACAGATGGGAAATTAGCCTTGTCAGATACAGTTTCCTGAGATGGAGTGGATGGAGAAGAAGTAACTGGATCAAATTCTTTTTCTTGTGAGATCAGAGATTCCTGATCCCCTTCCTTAGCTGCTTCCTCCTCATCATCTGAAACTGGCCTTTTTGCCCTCTGTTTCTTGTATTTCCTTGGTAATTTAGAGTCCTTGGAAGTTTCAGGAATTGTCATTTTTCTAAGCCTCTTGAGAAGCTTAGATCCTCCAAGTTCAGAATCCTTCTGAGAAATCTTTTTCTCAGCTGCAGTTACCACAGGTTCTGAAGAAAGAATCTGTTCCTCAGAATCTGATTCATCTCTCAAAGTAATCCTCCTCTTCTTCTGAGGTGTTTGAGAAACAGTCTTTGTTCTCTTTGACTTAGAAGATGTAGGCTTCACATAGGACTTGAGATATGTTCTGAGAGATGGTTGAGAGGTTTGAGGTGGCTGAGTAGAGGTGGTAGGTGCTGATGAACCAGGTTCTGATGTTTGAACATCAGGATAAAGTACAGTGTACTGACCAGGATCATAGGTGATTAAGGCTTGTTTGACAGATAAAGGTATTAAGAGGGGTCTTAACACAGCCTTTTTATTATCAGAAGATAATAAATCAGTAAAAGCTCTCTTAGCTATTCTGAAAGATGGAATTAGATCACCAAAATTTTGGGGCTGATTACAACAAAAACTATAAATAAGCTGACAAAATCTTGCAAAATATACAGTATTGCGATCTTCTGTCATCCTATCCCCAATAAAACCTAAGACTGCTCGTGCATAATCAAAATCAGTGTGATTTAGAAGTGCATACCCGATTTGTTGGCTGAATATGGGAATTGCATCAAAATTTGAACATTTGTTGGCGAAAGCTTTGGTAATGCAATCAAAGAAGAAACTCCATTCCCTCCTTATGAAAGATCTCTTCAACTGTCCAAGCTTGGTCAATGTTCCTTCATATCCCAGACTAACCATCATGTTTTGAAGAACTGAGTCATCAACAGTAGAATAAACACAGTCCTCAGGTAGCTGTAATGCCTGTCTAACTGTAGACAGAGTCACAACACACTCATCTTCCCCTGATGAAAATATTATACTTGGGGACCCTTGAGCACCACCATTGTCATATACTCCACTCCTCCAAAACTCCAGTACTTGAACTCCAGAAATGGATGTAGGCTCAGTTAGAGCAAACCCAATATCAGAACTAGTGAGAAAGTCCTGAATGAAATGAAGTTCAGAGGGTGCCTCTGTAGTGTTTAGTATCGCAGAGAAGTTATTAGGAACAAACTTTGCTCCATCAAAGAGAATGTCCTTGGGTGCCATTATGTTTGGAAAGAAATCGGTAACCTGTAATGTGTTTGAGAAAATGCCTCTTAAAAGAAAATCGTCAGTAGATGAGAGAGTTGAAAAGTAAAGAGAGAGATAAAATATAAAGGTAAATAAAAGATTTGACAATCTTTGCTCTCTTTTACTTATACACAAAAAGTAACCGTTGAGGACACATGGCAGACATGCATTTAAAAGTAGTGGTAAATACCTTGACACCTGTTATACATAGAGAAGGCAAAAAGTAATGGGCACGGTAAATAAGGAATAATTACCACCCACTTGCAGTTTTTCAAGGAAAAACCGTTCCACTTACCTAGATTCCATTAATCAAGGTGAATCAGTTTTAATTTAAAATTGAAACTGTTCCCACTAATTCAAATATTTTACTCTGCAATATCAATATTCTGAAAAAAAAACTGTGAGTGAGAATGAGTAAAATCAATCAGTTAAGTAAGTACTGATAAAACATTATCAGAACTTAAAGTCAGACACAATTTATACGATCATCAGAATATTTATCAGGATTTATCAATGCGTATCAAAATTTCTCAGAGACAAGATCATAAGACAAAAACAAATTCCATTAATATATCAAAATAATACATTGATGAAATTGAAATTACTATCAGAACTTTTACAATCTTGTCCTAAGCTTCTAAATCTAACATCAACAGCCTTAGTCCTAGCTAAGAAGCCTGACAAAGCTGAGGATGAAGAAGAACAGGAAGAAGACGAGATTAAGTCATCTTCCTCTTCCTATCTTCGACAAACAAGATAGCGAGTCGAATGATTCGCTCTTGCTGACGGATAGCTTCCCGCCTTTCCTCCTCCAATCGATCAAGATGAAGCTGGTAGTCCATCTCGAAGAACAGAAGTCGGTTCAGCACCGCCTGTGGGACAGAGCCCCATATCTCTTCAGGAATGGCAGTTACATGCCACTCCTGCTGCCAGTCGGCGCAGCTTAGCTCCATATGAAAATTTTGGTAATTCAAAAACATGTTGAATCGGACCATGATGTTTTTGAAAAAGAATATGAAGTTAAGATTGTGAGAAAAATTGATGGAAAGGCTAATGTGAAGTGGCTGTTTATATAGGCAAGAGAATGCCAGGAGACGCGAAGATATTTAATGCTGACAGATAGAGTTAAGTCTACCTCGTCTCCCTAGACTTGAAAAAGAATAACAGTCATTTGAAAAGGAATGTGCACATGTAACAAGAGTGAACTGTTCAAGGACGAGTGCCATTAGTCCTAACCATAGACTATTAATCTTCCACTTCAACATATTCTAAATTAATCTGAGACTGTTACCAAATTTTACTCACAGATAAGTCAAGTAAAGGGTTAGACTGAAAAATCAGAACTTAGACCTATACCAGAACTTAACAGTCATCAGAACATAATGTCTTAATTCGAACAAGGAATATCTATCTTAGTAAGTTTTCATACAAGTTCTGAGTTATAGTCTTCAGAACTTAATCATCAGAACATATAACTAGAACGTGTCCTCAGAATTTGTGCAAGGTGACACAGTGACTGTTTGTCTAAAAGAACATAGACCACCACAAAAATTTCATCATTCATATGGAGTGATTTGTGTGTGCATTAAGCTAAATAACTAATAAAGAGTAAAGTCTGATTTACTTCAGTACATCTTAGAAATAAGTCATAATTAAAATTTTGCTAAAGAGCTGTCATTATCCTGAAACCTACTGATAAATGAGTTCATGCATGAGTCCACCTCAACTGTTTTTGTGCTAATTTATGCATCTTTTTAAATTCTATTTTACAGTGGCTTCTCAGTGTAAGTGAGTTACGACTGCTTATCAGAATTTATGCTATTATCAGAGTATTTCTCCAGTAATCATAGAGTGTGAAAAGTCACCAAGAAAATATTTTGCTTTTCTAATGCATATTTACTTAATACCAGCTATGCACTTGGGTCGTCCCATTCACATTTTTACTCTAGATCTCAAAGGAGTACCTGATATTATTCTTTGATTCTTTTTCTTCTTCTTTTGATAAGTGAGGTTTATCAGCACTTAGTACATTCAGCAGTTTTACTAGAATCAGAACTTAAACAGATGAGTAGCATTATTCTAATTTGGGACTTAGTAATAAGATGAATAAAGTAAACTAAACTAAGCTCAAGTATCAGAATTTGCTTGTGTCATAAGATTTCCACAGAAATAATTACTTCTTTCATGGGATCATTTGTTTATTGAAGACTAGTAGGTCAGTATCTAGCACAATTATCCTCATAGGATTGAATGATTACTTAAACAGATATATCACTTATTAGAGTTAAGAGATATATATCAGACAACAGTCAGTACTTAAAAACATTTATCAATTAAGCACAGAATACACAAAGAGATTAATTCTGTAAATACTGATCATAAAGTCTGATAACATAGAACAAGTTTAAGCAGATTTAGAGAAAGAACCTGAAATCATTCCAAGTTCATTTACCAATCTTGTAAAGGTAGCTTCACACAGTGGTTTTGTGAAGATATCTGCTACTTGTTGATCTGTGGGAACAAAATGCAATTCCACTGTACCTTCATCCACATGTTCCCTGATGAAATGGTACCTGATGCTGATGTGCTTTGTCATAGAGTGTTGAACTGGATTACCTGTCATAGCAATAGCACTTTGATTATCACAGTAAATAGGGATTTTGAAATATGTTAACCCATAATCCAGTAACTGATTCTTCATCCAAAGAATCTGTGCACAGTAGCTTCCTGCAACAATATACTCTGCTTCTGCAGTTGATGTGGAAATTGACTTTTGTTTCTTGCTATACCAAGAAACCAATCTGCCTCCAAGAAATTGGCAGCTTCCACTTGTGCTTTTCCTGTCAATTTTGCAACCTGCAAAATCTGCATCTGAGTAACCTATTAATTTAAAATCTGATTCTCTAGGATACCATAATCCTAGATCAGCTGTTCCTTTAAGATACTTAAAGATTCTTTTTACAGCTGTTAAGTGAGGTTGTCTTGGATCTGCTTGAAATCTTGCACAAAAACAGGTAGCAAACATGATATCTGGTCTACTAGCAGTTAGATAGAGAAGTGAGCCAATCATACCTCTGTAATCAGTAATATCTACTGAATTACCAGTATCCTTATCCAGTTTTGTTGCAGTGGCCATGGGAGTGGATGCACTTGAACAGTCTTGCATTCCAAATTTCTTCAGCAAGTTTCTGGTGTACTTAGATTGACAAATAAAAGTGCCTTCTTCACTCTGCTTGACTTGAAGGCCCAGAAAATAACTAAGTTCTCCCATCATACTCATCTGATATCTTGACTGCATTAGTTTGGCAAACTTTTTGCAAAGTTTGTCATTTGGAGACCCAAAAATGATATCATCAACATAAATCTGGACCAAAAGTAAGTCCTTGCCATGGTTGAGATAGAACAGTGTTTTGTCAATAGTTCCTCTGTTGAATCCACTTTCCAGAAGAAACTGAGCTAAAGTCTCATACCATGCTCTAGGAGCTTGCTTAAGTCCATAAAGTGCTTTATCAAGCATGTAGACATAATCTGGATGTTTGGAATCTACAAAGCCTGGAGGTTGTTCAACATATACTTCCTCCTCCAATTCTCCATTGAGAAAAGCACTTTTCACATCCATTTGAAAGACAGTAAACTTTTTGTGAGCAGCATAAGCCATGAATATCCTTATGGCTTCTAACCTAGCAACTGGCGCAAATGTTTCATCATAGTCAATTCCTTCCTGTTGAGAATATCATTTTGCAACCAGCCTTGCCTTGTTCCTTGTAATTATGCCATCACTATCAGTTTTATTTCTGAATACCCATTTCGTACCAACAACAGATCTATTCTTAGGTCTTGGCACTAAGGTCCAGACTTTGTTTCTTTCAAATTCATTCAACTCTTCCTGCATTGCTTGCACCCAATCAGCATCTTGAAGAGCTTTTTCCACTTTCTTTGGCTCAGACTGAGAGAGAAAAGAATTGTAAAGACATTCATTCGAAGTACCTGTTCTAGTTCTGACACCTGCATCAGGATTTCCAATTATCAAATCAGGTGTATGTGATTTTGTCCACTTCCTTGCAGATGGAAGGTTTTCTCTAGGACTGGATGCTCCCCCATGATTCATGCTGTCTTCGTTTTCATTTTCTGATGCTCCCCCTGAAACTATGCTCTCTGAGTTGGATTCTTCAGCATTTAGATTTTCAGCAATATCAGTACTTGGCTTATCAGAACTTGACGAATCAGAACTTGAAGAGCCAGATGTGTGTTCTGATGCTTCTTGAGATGTGATAATATCTTGAGTATGCTCCCCCTGCATTGGTGCATCTTCCTTTGATGTAGTCACCACAGTTTCAATAACATCAGAGTTTAATCCATCAGAGTTTACAGTATCAGGACTTAAACTATCAGGACTTAAGGTATCAGAATATGAATCTTCATTTTCAAATCTCAGCTGATCATGATCAATGCAATCTTCAAGTCCAGTGATCTTCTTGTCATCAAAAGAGACATTGATAGATTCCATGACCACTTTTGTTCTCAAATTATAGACTCTGAAGGCTTTTGTGGAAAGTGGATATCCAACAAAGATTCCCTCATCAGCTTTTAGATCAAACTTGGATAGCTGTTCAGGATGAGTCTTGAGAACAAAACACTTACATCCAAATACATGAAAGTATTTCAGATTTGGCTTCTTGTTCTTCACCATCTCATATGGTGTTTTTCCATGCTTGTTAATGAGTGTTGCATTTTGAGTAAAACAAGCAGTCTGCACAGCTTCAGCCCAGAAATAGGTTGGAAGCTTTGCTTCTTCAAGCATTGTTCGTGCAGCTTCAATGAGAGTTCTATTCTTCCTTTCAACAACTCCATTTTGCTGTGGAGTTCCAGGAGCAGAAAATTCCTGCTTTATTCCATGATTTTTGCAGAACTCTTCCATTATCAGATTCTTGAATTCAGTGCCATTATCACTCCTCAAAATTTTCACAGAATCTTTGATCAATTTATCCAGATGTTTGACATGATCAATCAGGATAGATGCAGTTTCACTTTTTGTGTGCAAGAAATACACCCATGTGTATCTGGTGAACTCATCTACTATGACCAACGCATATTTCTTCTTTGCAATAGACATGACATTCACTGGACCAAATAGATCAACATGAAGTAGATAATAAGGCTCAAGAATTGATGATTCAGTCTTGCTCTTGAATGAGGATTTTCTTTGTTTGGCCTTCTGACATGAGTCACAAAGACCATCAGGAGCAAACACTGATTTTGGCAGTCCTCTCACAAGATCTTTCTTGATCAGTTCATTTATCTTGTTGAAGTTTAAATGAGAGAGTTTCTTGTGCCAATTCCAGCTTTCTTCAATTGAGGCTCTACTCACTAAACAGATTGCAGAACCATCAGAACTTGTTGAAAGCTTAGCTTCATAAATGTTACCACGCCTGAATCCCTTCAGAACAACTTTTCCTTTAGATTTACTAACTATTTCACAATGTTCTGCAAAGAAATCAACATGATAACCTCTGTCACAGATTTGACTTATACTCAGTAAGTTGTGTTTAAGTCCTGAGACCAGAGCTACATCTTTAATGATGACATTCCCAAGATTGATATTGCCATATCCCAAAGTTTTTCCAATGTTGCCATCTCCATAAGAAACACTTGGGCCAGCTTTCTCCACAAAGTCTGATAGCAGGGCCTTATTTCCAGTCATATGTCCTGAACATCCACTGTCCAGAACTAAAATATTTTTCCTGTTGCCCTGCAATCAAAAAGACCACTAATTATTAGTTTTAAGGACCCAGACTTGCTTGGATCCTTTGGCCTTTTTAAGTTTGTTAACATTTGCAGCGGATTTAGCATCAGATTTTATGTTAACAGTTTTCTTATCAGAACTTATACTACCAGACTTTGAATCAGAACTTATACTAGAAGGAACAACAGAAACTTTCTTTAAAGAAGGTTTTATTTGATAATAATCATAGTACAAACTATGATATTCCTTACAAGTATAAATGGAATGCCATAAACTACCACAATGAAAACAAGGATTTTGTGGTTTGTATCTAACAGACTGACTCTTAACTCCTGATTTTGAAGATAAGGAGTTAATATTCTTATTCTTCCTGCAAAAAGAAGCCAGATGGTTAGAACTTCCACAGTTATGACATGCTTTCCTAGGAGCATCAGGAACAGATTTATAGTTATTGCTTTTATTCACACCTTCCTTTCCATTCCTGTTTTTCCTAGGTGATTTTACCTTGTTTGCATTCTTAACATCTTTCAGCTTATGCTTAAGCTGCTTCTTTGTCATTAAGCCTATGTTAACTTCAGCTGTCTTTTCCTGTTTTAGTTTGTCAGAAGCTAATTCCTTGTTAACTTCTGATTTCTCATTTTCAGATTTTTCAGTTACAAACTTAACAGGTTTTAACTTCGGCTTTTGCTTATCAACATGCTTAATTTCTACAGTTCCTTTTTCATTTTTACTTTCTCCATAACCTAAGCCCTCTTTCCAGTTTCCACTGCTTAGCAAATTTTGAGTTGTTTTGCCAGAGTTGGTCCAAGTCCTAATAATCTCTCTCTCCTTTTCTAAGTCAGTTTTTAGAGATTCATTCAATTTTAGCACTTCATCCCTAACATAAAAAGCATCATCTCTATCCTTCTGAGTTTGATGAAACATGACTAACTCTTTTTCTAAGAAATCATTTCTTTTCCTAAAAGCAAGATTTTCAGAAGTTAATCTTTCACATGTTAAAGTTTGATCTCTATAACTAACAAACATGGTTTTAAGATATCTTCTCAACTCATTAATATCATCAGTATGAAAAGCATAAGTAGTCTGAGGTACCTTTGTTTCAGCAGCTTCAGAACTGCTCTCAGAACTTGATTTATCAGCATTTGCCATCAATGCATAGTTCTCCTCACTTTCAGAGTCTGAGGTGTCTGTCCAGCTTTTCTGCTTTGTGACATGAGCTTTGCCTTTGTCACTCTTGGTCTTCTTGCAATCAGGAGATATGTGGCCTTTCTCACCACAATTATAACATTTAACATTGGCGTAATCTCCTCTGTCAGACTTTCCTCCTCTTCCTTCAGATCTTCTGAAATTCTTCTTATCAGAACTTATGCCTTTCCTGGAAAACTTCTTTCCCTTCCTGAACTTCCTGTATGCAATCTTTGTGATTCCTTTCACCATAAGAGCACACAGCTTCATCATCTCCTCATCAGCATCAGTTTCAGGCAAGCTTTCAGAATCTGAGTCATCATCATTCTCAGAACTTGATGACTCAGTATCAGACTTTATGAAAAGAGCTTTACCCTTGTCTTTCTTTGAGGAAGGTGCTTTGGGGGATTCCTCTACAGCCTTGAGAGCAACTGTCCTTGACTTTCCTCCTTTCCTCTTGCTTCTTTGTTCCATCTCAAGTTCATGAGTCTTGAGCATTCCATAGATTTCATCAAGAGTTGTTTCATCAAGATTGTAGTTGTCTCTTATTGTTGTTGCCTTCAAATCCCAGCATTCAGGAAGAGCTAACAGGAATTTTAGGTTGGTATCTTCAAGATCATACTCTTTATCAACCAATGACAAATCATTCAAAAGTTTGACAAATCTATCATATAAATCATTCAATGACTCATTAGATTTTGAGTCAAAATGTTCATACTCTTGAGTGAGTATTGTCTTCCTGTTCTTCTTAACTGTTTCAGTTCCTTGGCACCTTGTCTCCAGTGCATCCCATATCTCCTTGGCAGTCTTGCAGTTGATTACCCTGTTTGACATTACATTATCAATGGCACTATGCAGTAAGTGTCGTACCTTGGCATCCTTAGCAATAGATGCTATATCTTCAGCAGTGTAATCACTCTTTTCCTTTGGTACAGTCTTTGCTGCTTCACCTGCAACTACAACAGCGAGCTTGGTAGGTTTGTGAGGCCCTTCCTTGATTCTATCAAGGTATTCTGGATCTGTTGCTTCCAGAAACATGGTCATCCTTACCTTCCATATGGGATATTCAGATGGTCTCAATATGGGAACTCTGATAGTTTCATATCGACTCTGAATTGATGTCTTTGATGATTCCTCAGTTTTGGTAGGCTTAGTTGGAGTTTCTGTGTCAGACATGATTGTGTTTGGATCTTTAACTGTATGTGTGTTAACAGAAGGCTCTGATACCACTTGTTAGGTCACACTTTCACTGTAGAGAGGTTGAATACAGTGTTTATTACAATCAAATCAAACTTCAAGAACTTATATAACAGAAAACAAACTTTATTGAAACAATAAACTCTGTTACAATCTGAAACTGTTATCTCTCAGTGATGAACAAAATATCACGAGAGCTGCTAGGGTTACAGTAAATAATATTCTCGATAATGATAACACTTATAGTGTAAACCCTATGTCTGTGTTTATATATTACACAGTTACAAGATAATCGCTAATTGATATGGAATATAATTCTGCTTCCTAATATATATCAATCAGATATCTTTTCTTCCAAGTATTCCATTCTTTACGGAATTCCTTCTCCATGCATATCTCTTCTTATGTTTATCTTGATCTTCTTAACTTTAATCAGCTACTGTCCTTATCTGATCGTCCTTCAGCACTTAAGTTCTGATATCTATCTCCTGATGCTTATCTCCTGATAACATAAGTACTGATATCCCTTAAGTCCTGACGTCCAGTATAAGTACTGATCAGTTAAGTACTGATTTGTCCTATTCAAATAAGATCTGAAATCTAAACATAAAACATATTAGCCATGACATTATCAAATATATCTAACAACTTGAATCTGCAGTACAAAAACAGGCAGTTAAATACTAAGTCTGCAATTTCAGATGTTGGCACCGAAGTAGTTGGGAAACAAACCTCACTGAGAGAATTTTGTATCAATTACACATGTTATGATGCAATTGCCAAAACTAATTAAAGGGAATGAGAATTTTGCACTTGATGGAGAGGAAACAAAAAGTATGTACCTACAAATATAAGGACCGACCAATGTAATTGAAACCATCATGTGCAAATTCCCAACAGAAGAAGAATAATCAAAAGACTTAAACCTTTCAATTTTGACAACACTAATTGAACCAAAAGACAAAGCCTTTACACATACCGTAGTGGTGCTACACCTAATACAAAATTACAATAGATCACACATACACACACCTAAGAGCTGCTACAACCAATAACATAGGGAAGAATTTCTCTCAAAGGAGCAAAAATAACATTAGACTTTAGAGTATCATTTGTATAAAGAGGCTTTATTTGTAATGGTTACAAAATACATGGACTCTATTAGTAATGGTGGAAACCTATTGTTGAGCACTAAACCAACTTTTCCAGGTAAAGTTTTGATCTTTCGGCAAATACAAATATCATTCATATATAAAGTATGATATGAATCTCAATCAAACTTTTTTACTTGAAGCTATAGCATTTCTATGCTTATAATCCAGGGCACTCACCAACCCTTGTTACTTCGTCCATAGGCCCCTGGCTGCAACCATTATAACCATTGAACATATAAATATTTATGTTGGTTTTTTTCCTTTCAAAATCCGGAACAGGTGACCCAAAGGATAAAAATTACACTTCATAGTTTTTTCATAGAATATTTTTTACTTTATATAAATATTTCAACTGCTCTAATTGCTAAAAAGCTCTAACTACTAAAAGTACGTTGTAGTGATTCATATGCAAGTTAAATACCCCAAAACCAATACCTATTACTATTTAATTTTGCATTATATTGTCAAGAAATCTTATGAACGTGAAGGGCCAAATATAAGATGTGTTTCCGATTAGTGCACGGAGCTATTAAGCCACAAAATTCTACAATAGTAACATCAATTCACAGATATATAGATTGTTAAGGTTTATCTGTAAATACAAAATATTAAGTCATAAAATTATACAATAGTAATATCAATTTACAGGAAGAAATTCTGAGTTGTTGTACTTGTACTAAGTTTTACCCAGACACTGTAAAGTCTCAAAAGATCACACCTAATATTTTAGAATACTGAAATTTTTATATTTGGCCTTATTTTTTGAGCAACCTAAAGTTTTGAGTCGAATAAAATTAAAACCATAGATATTGTTCTTAAGAGGAACAGTGGAGTTAAAGACATAATTGGCTATGTAATATATAATAGATGATGTCAAAGAATTATGCCTCTGAAGAATGTTAAAGATTACTGAAGGTAATAATATCATCAACAGCAGGCAAGAGCAGAATATCAAAGGATGGAAGATTTCTGAATATAAAAGCTGGCTCTTTGTCAAGTTATAGGATAGGGATGTTAGCTAGATATCATAAGCCAGATTTGCTGAAACTAATAGAGGCTCTAGCTGACACCCCCATTCTAGAAGAATTGAAAAATACTTGTGCAAATTAAGAACATAATTGAGAAAGAATCAGACAGCTCAGTATTTACTTAATTATTGTAAACTGTCCAATGTACAAGTGTTGTATCAGCTTTTGTATCATTTTATTTTCATTCTTTAACTTGGGGCTAGTCTTGTTAACATGCATGAATTTGTGATAAGCAATCTTCTCACAAATTGGGGGAGATTGTTGTGCAAGACATGCCTGTATCATAACAAGACTAAGTCATACTGACAACCCTAAGATTAGTTGTATTGTAAACTTAATCTGTAATTCACACTTGTAACACTTAATGTCTGTAAAATGTAAATGGAGCAGACTGGAGCATTTTTCTCTAAACAGTGTCAAGCCTAAGAATTTTATCTGGAAGAAGATCAAGAAGATCATGCCTCAGAAGAATTATGAAGAAGCTTGGAGTTAAATAAATCTGTTTGGTGTAAAACATTATAAGTCAATATCTCTACAAGTCACAGAATTAGTGTTATAGAGAAATCATTCGAGAACTCCAGAATGACTTATCGAGAAGTCATTTAAACTCCAGAGAGTACCGACGGATGAGTAATATCTACCCGACGGATGAGCAATATCTACTCGACGGATGAGGAATGTCTACTCGACGGATAAACCATCACTACTCGACGGATAAACCATCACTACTCGACGGATAAACAACATCCACCGGGTATAGATAACTCAGGAATTGTCTGTCGAGAACTCATAGATATCGACAAGTATACATTCATTAAAGAACTCTGAGTTATCGATAAGCCAAAGTCCATTAGAGAACTCTGAGTTATCGATAAACCAAAATTCACTAGAGAACTCAGAGTTGTCGATAAGTCTAGGAAATAATGAAGTTTCAGAGATATCGACAAGCCATCATGCCTATCGAGATGTCGAGTTCTCTACGGCTTAATTGGAGATCTCGAAGTGAAGAAATTTCTCTAAGTACAGAATTACAGAACAGTTCAATATCCAAGGTTGCAAATCAACAAACAATTCACACAGCTGGATTGACAAGTCTACAAAAAGCAGCTTGAGAGATGTGCAAGATCAACGACAAAGATTAACTGACAGAGGAGATTAAAGTAATAACGGGAAGCTAAAGATATGCTAAGCCAGAAATGGAAGATTTGCTTTTCTATAAATAGAAATGACAAGTGACAGTTTAGAAAAGATAATGGCATGTTTATTTATCCACCGTGTAAACCAGCAGTTAACTGAGTTATAAAGTTAACACTGGTCCTCTAGTTAAAAAAAGAAGAACAATCAGATTAGAAAATTGTGTGTGTTCTCTCTCAAGAAAGAAGCTAAGTTCTAAAACAAGAACTTAGAGATTTTGTAGCAAAACACTGCTTGATTTTTAATATAAAATTAAGTGAGTTTTGAAGATCTTTATTTTACATATTTGCTCAGCTATTTATGATTAACATCCATTCTACTAAATCATTAACAACAACCAATTGCTAAAGCCTAAGTCGATCGAAAATCATACATTTAACCCAAAACACATTCACCCCCCCCCCCTCTGTGTTGTATTCATACCTAACAAGCTATGCTTCAAACAATCAATTTTAAAATCAACGAAGATTCTGGAAAAATAAATAGCTACCTGGGAGTTTTAATTTTAATGTTGGAAAGATAAGAAAACTCCATAACTACATCAGTTGAGAGCAAAGTTAACAATACCACCAAGATGATTACAAGACTGCAATTAACATTAACTCATCTGTGTAGAAAAGTATTGCGGCAAAAATTATGCTCACAAGAAACAATGAAGCATAATCACAGTAAATGGGCAATATTCAAAAATGAAGAAACATATACGAAGAAACAAACATATTTGAACAATAATCACAAAGGGCCAACCCTCAGAAATATAAAAAAATATATATACATATATGAACATATAAGTAGAATGTTACCTTTTTGATGAGCAGCCCGTGAAATAATTCAATCAAACCTAAACAGTGACATGATGACATTGATGTGTAAAATAACTACAAGTGCACATCGGTTAATTGTAGCAAATACAGGTCGATCCACAGAGACTATGAATTTTCAAAACCCTAACAATTTAAATCAGGCGAACTAGACAATAAGATTTGAGAGGAGTTTGAATTAACCTAATTAGCAAATAGATCAAATAATATGGAAAGCCTAGGAATCCGAATCCGTTAATCAATCACAATTAATATCAACTCGCCCTAAAATCAATTCTCTTTTCTTCACTAATAAATTTTAATTAACGAGATAAGAATATACTATGAAACTTGTTATCTAACAATAACCCATCAAAACTTCATGGAGCAAGCATAAGTTATGAAAAATAAACCTGGTAATAATAATAATAATATATCAAAATCACTTTGTTAATTAAACAATTAAGCACCAAGAAAAAATCATGAGAATCAAATAATATGAACGAGAAGATATCAAAGCAAATAAATTAACTTCATCTTCATACTAAGGAACAAATTTAGCTACACATGATAAAAAGATGAACAAAACAAATAACTAATTGAATGTCTTGGGTGTTGGAATGTTGAATGTGTAAAATACAAGAGGGGAGACCCATATATATAGGGAAAATATGAGGGTTGGGTTCTTGGAATACAAGTAGGATTCTAATTGAACCAAAAGACCAAGCCTTTACACATACTGTAGTGGTGCTAAACCTAATACAAATTACAGTAGATCACACATACACACACCTAAGAGCTGCTACAACCAATAGCATAGGGAAGAATTTCTCCCAAAGGAGCAAAAATAAGATTAGACTTTAGAGTATCATTTGTATAAAGAGGCTTTATTTGTAATGGTTACAAAACACATGGACTCTATTAGTAATGGTGGAAACCTATTGTTGAGCACTAAACCAACTTTTCCAGGTAAAGTTTTGATCTTTCGACAAATACAAATATCATTCATATATAAAGTATGATATGAATCTCAATCAAACTTTTTTACTTGAAGCTATAGCATTTCTATACTTATAATCCAGGGCACTCACTAACCCTTGTTACTTCGTCCATAGGCCCCTGGCTGCAACCATTATAACCATTGAACATATAAATATTTATGTAGGTTTTTTTCCTTTCAAAATCCGAAACAGGTGACCCAAAGGATAAAAATTACACTTCACAGTTTTTTCATAGAATATTTTTTACTTTATATAAATATTTCAACTGCTCTAATTGCTAAAAAGCTCTAACTACTAAAAGTACGTTGTAGTGATTCATATGCAAGTTAAATACCCCAAAACCAATATCTCATACTATTTAATTTTGCATTATATTGTCAAGAAATCTTATGAACGTGAAGGGCCAAATATAAGATATGTTTCCGATTAGTGCACGGAGCTATTAAGCCACAAAATTCTACAATAGTAACATCAATTCACAGATATATAGATTGTTAAGGTTTATCTGTAAATACAAAATATTAAGCCATAAAATTGTACAATAGTAATATCAATTCACAGGAAGAAATTCTGAGTTGTTGTACTTGTACTAAGTTTTACCCAGACACTGTAAAGTCTCAAAAGATCACACCTAATATTTTAGAATACTAAAATTTTATATTTGGCCTTATTTTTTGAGCAACCTAAAGTTTTGAGTTGAATAAAATTAAAACCATAGATATTGTTCTTAAGAGGAACAGTGGAGTTAAAGACATGATTAGCTATGCTTCAAACAATCAATTTTAAAACCAACGAAGATTCTGGAAAAAAGATAGCTACCTGGGAGTTTTAATTTTAATGTTGGAAAGATAAGAAAACTCCATAACTACATCAGTTGAGAGCAAAGTTAACAATACCACCAAGATGATTACAAGACTGCAATTGACATTAACTCATCTGTGTAGATAGTATTCCGGCAAAAATTAGGCTCACAAGAAACAATGAAGCATAATCACAGTAAATGGGCAACATTCAAAAATGAAGAAACATATACGAAGAAACAAACATATTTGAACAATCATCACAAAGGGGCAACCCTCAGAAATATAAAAAATATATATATACAAATATGAACATATAAGTAGAATGTTACCTTTTTGATGAGCCGCCCGTGAAATAATTCAATCAAACCTCAAATAATCAGAACCGTTAGATCCAAAAAGTAAAAAAATGCATTATACAAGTTCTCACAAATCTCGTCAACAACAAACATTTATATTATTATTTATAAAGATACATATAAGTTTTCAGGTTCGACTCCTGTTAACAAAAAAACATTTATATTATTATTTATAAAGATACATATAAGTTTTCAGGTTTGAATTTCACTAACAACAAACATTTACATAGATCTCATCAATCATATACTATTTATATTATTTGAACTTAAATTGAAATTATACACAATCAAAGTATAATTATTTAATCATTATTTAGTATTTAATTTTTTATATAGAATTTTAATAAAATTACATAAAATAGAAATAAAAATATATAAATATTTAACCAAGACCCGTGCATCGCAAGGGCCGTAAGCTAGTATAATTAAATTTCAGAACCAAATAGATTTGAAATGAGTAAGACTCATACATATACTTGAAAAGTATATACCAGGATGGCAATCGGGTCGGGTCGGGTCGGATCGGATCGGGTATTGCAGAATCCATATCCAAACCCGAAAATTTTATCCATACTCGAACCCGAAAAATACCCGAAAATGAATACCCGAACTCGATCCATTGGATTTCGGATCGGATTTGGGTATACCCGAAACCCGAAATTTTTTGAATTAAATATTCATACCCGAAACCCGAACCTGAATCTGAAATCTGAAAATATATATAATTATTGATATTGCAAGTGCTTGGAATCGAATAAGCGACTTGTAGAGAAAGAGTTTTACCGTATGATCCTCAAACAATACACCACATCATTAATTGTGTTATTATATGTATAGCTAATATTTAAAAAATCAACTCAATTGATACCCAGTTTTTTAGATTTATTACTAAAAGATGTTTTGTTGACCTTATAAATCTTATCACTCATTTAAATGATTGAATAATTATATTTAATTAAACTTTATAATTAGTTACTTTTTAACATAAATATAAAAATATATGTTCTAAAAATTATATAATAATATGTATAATATATATTATTCAAAATATATATATATATTATAATATTATAATGTGAAATATATAAAATTTTAATAATATATATAATTAATATATATATAATAATTCGAGTTTTTTTTGGATTTCGGGTTCGGATAGAGTTTCGGATTTCGGATCGGGTTTTGGATCGGTATACCTAATATTTAAATCCAAATCCAAAAAAATTCGGGTTTAAAAATTAAATCCATATCCAAATTCAAATTCAAAAAATCGGATTTCTGATCGGGTCGGATCAGATTATTTTGTTATCCCTGACCAAACGACCCCCTTCAGAGTTTAAATACAAGGCTGGCAGAAGAAATGGGGGGAACGAAGACTGCAGAGAGTAAACAAAAATTAGGGCATTGAGATATGGAGAGCATATGAAGAAGTCCATTTTGTATTGAATTTTTCTTGGTTGTGATCTGCAATTCAAGTGAGATTACTAATTCTTCTTTATAATTGTTAATCCTGCTTTTATATTAGCTCAATTTGTAGCAATTTATCATCTTATTACTTACCTAAATGGGGAGAAGCAAGAATAGCATTCCTTTTTTACCTGATGAACTTTGGTTCAAAATTCTTATGTTTTTGCCTGTAATCTCACTACTTCAGTGCAAATCAGTTTGCAAAACATGGCTATCTATTATATCAAACCCGCGATTTGTCGAAACTCACCTCATTGAATCCCTCAAAAAACAATCCGTCTTACTTGACGTTTTCAGGAATTCCATTTCTATTCATACTGATGAAACTACAATATATTATAGGCTAAGTAAACTTTTTAGGTGGTCTTTTGAGATAGTATGTTCTTGTAATGGTCTTGTTTGTATCAGTAATCGTGCTACTAATGTTATCTATTTGGGGAATCCGATGACTAGGCGATTTAAGAAACTTCCTCCTCCTAGTGATAAATTAGATGACGAGTATTGTTTGCTAGGGTTTGGTTTCGATGATATTTCTAACGACTACAAGATTCTTAGAGTTTCGGTATTGTATAAAATGGAGGATGTGGATGATGCAGATGATGATGGTTATGATGTACTGTTTTGCGTTCTACGAGCGGAAATGTATTCCGAAAATGATGATTCTTGGAAACAGATTCAGATTCCAGAGACGCTTGAAGATTTTCCTATTCATGATCATGAAACAATGTGTGTTAATCTTAAAGGAACTCGTATTTTGTATTTTGAGGGCCAAGATGAGCTACTATCGTTTGATTTGCATTATGAAGTGTTTAAAGTATATCCTTATCCCGAATCTTATCCCATGTTTATGCCGCACTATCTACAAAGAAAGTCTTTTCTTTTGGAATTTGAAGGTTCTGTTGGTTTGATCTTTAATGAATCCACGAATGATGAATCCGTTCCTAGTCTATGGACATTAAATGAAGTTCTTGGCAACTGGTCTTGGAGTAAAGAGTTCAATCTCGACGATCTCAAGGAAATTCAGAAATTCGGTCTTTATATGGGTGATGGAAGGTTTTTTGCACATGGTGCTGATGAAGACATCTTTTATGACTACAAAAAGAAACATGTCAAACAAATTGATCATTACGCACCTCTGTTGGTTGGGAAGTACACTGGGTACAACGAGACCCTTGTTTCACTCGAAGGGTTTGAACAACTAGAGTGAAGTGGTAACTGATTGTAGCGCGCATTTAAAGGAACAGTATTACACCCTGCTGCTATTTAGCCTTTGAATTTCAGTTATCGTAAACGCTAGATTTTTGTAATTTCTTCTGTCCAAACTTGTTTTATCCAAGCCAATGAGGAAACAAAGTTAGCGAACTTGGCTTTCAATGAAGTTTATTTTTGTTAAATGCAATTACTTGCTATAATTAGTAGGTTGATTACATGGAAATAATGAAGTTGCATTATATTACATATGAATATTGTTAAAAATTGCATAGTGTACTTTTTGTATATAATTTTTTTTACTAGAGTACTTGGTTGCTTCAAATGCCTCTGTTCTATCTGTCATTGGTAGGAAGAAATGTGAAAGCAAACTAGTTATGATCAATGACAGAAAGAGTCACTCCTCTCTGTTCCACATTACAGCCCTTGTAGCATCAATCCTTCTCAACCTTTCTTCACTGTGTATTTTTTTTGTACAACCATCTACCACACATGTTAGTTAGGGTTATACAATAATATAATTGGGTCCTTGTGGGTGTTATGTGGAGCATCTGAAAATCCGTATATTGACATCCTTGATTGTTCGTGCACGAGAAAGGAAAACTGAATTGGGTGTCGTATCACTAAGGAGTTGCCGTAAAAATCTTGCACGAGAAGGGGCGCAATAATTTTCACCCGATTCCTTAGTGCAGAGTTTTCACATGCCTCATCATGCCAATCTCTCTGAATCCTCTTAATATTTCATCTGATTTAGTTCATTAATTAACTTGTCAAATTGTTAATTTTGTGTTCTGTTATTCACTGAACTGCTGCTTGTACAGTTGTTGTCATTGTTCTGTTACGAATTTCGTGCAAAGTTTTTTTTAGTTTGTTTTGTTTGTCTGATGTAAGCGGTTTTTTTACAAATTATATAACACTTTGTAGGCGTTAATTGAGTAGTGTGGTGAAATTGGATATGTCGTACATATAATTTAGGATTTGGAGGGGTATGCTTGACTCTGAGATGAGAATTCTGCAACATTAGTAAGTAGGATTGGTTTTGAAACCGAGTCTGATTAGTTGAACTTGTTATTTAAGAAATTTAATATACATTATCAGAAAAGACTTGAATATTGTTGTTGAAATCAGTTCTTTGAGAGGGGTTCACAAAGATTCAACTCTTGAGTGATACTTCATATCTTTTGCTTTTTGAGAAGCTAATGAACGAATATTATTTCTGCCAAAACAAGCCCCAGCAAAAACATATCATGGCATGATACTGGAGATGCTTTGATTTATACAAAGTTTGTGCGAGGTGTATATAAGGAGAAGACTGTATTTTAAATGAACTTTGCGAGGGGTGGGTACAAGGGGAAGATATGGGATCATGATGCTGGTGTTTTCTTGTCAAAGAGCCTGGTTTTTAGTTGGTGGTGCTACAGAATTGCTGCTTAACTCTCGACTGGCTTACAGAACGTTTCATAGCTAGCTCAGCTGTAGGTTGTTGTGGAGTGGACCTTTAACTGCTATCTGGGTGATATATATGCTAGAAGTGCCTCCAATCTGTACAAAGATTAGAGTCTAATTCATCATATGACAAGAGCCATTAGAGCGACAATAACAGGGATTTGATACTTGATTCTTAGAGAGGTGATTATCATTTGCCTGTATCTTTTAGTTTTCAGTTAACTTTTTGTAGCTATTGCTACATGAATTTGATTTTATTTTAAAGCACCATTGAGGTGTAAGCAGACAAAAGTTTAAAGGGGAAGTTGCCACCACAATAGAAGATTAAAGGTGGTACATACAACATCATATATTAGCATAAAATACAAACCAAGTAAATTCAAATTTAAACATTACATACATTGCTTAAAAGTTCTATAAAGTTTAAATAAATGAAACAGCATGTGGCTAAAATTTCATAATTACAATTTACCAATGTGGAATGCACAAATCAGCTCTATACTAGCAGCAAACCGCTGCAATGCAGCATGTATAATATAGCTGCTCACTATATATAAACTGAAAACGTAATGCTATTATAGACAACAGAGAAAATAGAATCTTATATTCATTCATACTAGGCCCGTAACATATACAGTTTGATTCTACTTTTCCTTTAGTGATAAAAGCTATACATAAATAGTGAAAAAATATCTACCATGTTTCGCCAGTCACTACCACCCCTGACCATGGAAATGCCACTTCTATTTTGTTCTTTCAGTTGGGTTTTCAGAGGTTCATCCACCATCGAATTCTCATCAAGATTCTGGGATCAAGGCCTCAGGACCTAAACTAGCTACACCAAATTGCCAACTACTGCTTTGTTTGCCACATGCAAGATAAGCTGAAGGTAAACATCCTATATATGTAATCAATGCTGCAAAAGCTGTATTTATTGCCAAAAGAAAGAGTGAATAATTAGTGAAGAAGAATTCTTGCCAAAATAGAGAGAATAACTGTCCAATAAGAGATAGTCAACTTAAAGCATTTGTATCCTACTTTCAATATTTGATGCAATTATCAACTTAATGATCTAACAATACAGATTTATAGTTCTAGAATCAGCCGCTATTTCATTTATCTACATTCCTTACTCTTTGCTCTTTTCTCTGTCCTATCCTTTTTCTTCTTCGTTATATTATTCCCCTTCTCTCCTCTCCTCTCCTCTCCTCTCCTCATTTTTATTTAATACTTGTGTAAAGGTTACACGCAGAATTGCATAATCTTTAATAATTTATGTACAGTACCATGGCCTAATCATTATATCACTATCTAAGGTATCACAATGAGGTCAACCTTTAATAAGGTGCCCTCATTTAAACCTGGATTTGTCCAGCTATACAGTAATAGTTATTTTTTTGATGGCCCGTAACAGCTCCATTCTTTTTATCTATGCATTGTCTAACATCAACTCAAACATAAAAAATAAAATGAAAACAGAAAAGAAAAGAAAAAAAAACAACTACATGGAAATGAGATAGCACAGACCTGCCCTCCCCTACACAAACATCACACACTTACGTAGAGAGATGAATAGTCTAGCTATATGTGCATAGGCCTAAAGGATTAACTCTTTGCAACTTATTTAAGCCAAGAGGGATTCTTTCAATACCATGACGCTCATTATTTAGCTTGCTCTCTGTTGGGAACTAGGCTTTCTGACTTAAAACTTTTAGTATTTTCTGGGATAAAGGTAACATAGCAGAGATAGTAGGATAGAAATGAAAGAAATAAGTAATGTTTGTATGTATTTAAAGTAAGACAGGGTATTAAAGATATCTTGTAGAAGAGGCTACTTTTAGAGAGGGAAATCAATTAGAAAACTAGAGAGAGTAACAGATTGGTGGAACTAAAGCCCCAAGTTCATATATTCAGTAATCATTACTCCCTCCGTCCCATTCAATTCTCTACATGTTTTTTTCAACGCTCGACACCCATTTTAAGGTGAATAAAACTTTAAACATTAAAAAAAATTTAAAAGATTTTTTTTTTAAAAAAAAATTTATGTAACTATACTTTGCAGGAGCATTAAAATACGTGCCGAACTCCACGTCCCCCAACGTAGAGATCTCAATGGGACGGAGGGAGTATCTGATAAGTACAATGATGACATCTATGTATAGACTCCCAACTCCTAACTGACTCAGTAATGACCCAAATACTTTTACTACTACTCAATACTACTGTATGGCTTTTCCGAACACTCTCCACGAAGATAATTTATTGTAGAGCTAATTTTATGGTGTCCAAGTATATAAAGGCATATTGACATATAAACTGGATCAGAATAGATAATATATAGAGTACACTAGCTTATTTTTAAGCAACTAAACAATTAGAAAACCATGCTGCGAGACTCCACACAAAAACAACAATTATAAGCATAAACAGCTCAACTGCATAGGCAGGGATATAAACCTTACATTTTACTTAGCGCCAGTACTGAGCCCATCTGTGAATTGTCTCGACCATTTGAGGAAACAATGCACTGACACTTTCATTGATGAGATCTTGGAAAAAATGTATGCATTCCTCATCATCCAAGTCCAATCTGAACTTCTCTTGGAGCTTTAACCACCAACAAAGGCTTGGTCATTTCAACATGG
This sequence comes from Apium graveolens, assembly GCF_009905375.1. Classification (NCBI taxonomy): domain Eukaryota; kingdom Viridiplantae; phylum Streptophyta; class Magnoliopsida; order Apiales; family Apiaceae; genus Apium; species Apium graveolens. The sequence continues at coordinate 307,821,232 of NC_133648.1, read as the reverse complement.
TACTACATAAGAAAATTTTTAAGTCCCACAAAATATTACCTTTAGAATGCCTTTTTCAGGATCAGATGCTATGTCAGGGATGTTGGATCCAGCCATCAGATAGAACAAATTCAAGATTAAGTTGCTAGACTTCCGAAGAATGTTGTATGCCTCGCAGCAATAAGATTTAAATCTGGTATAGTACTGGCTGTAGAAGACAAAAAAAAAGAAAAAGAAGAAGAAACACGGAGAAATATAAATTGCATATGATGCCCAATCGATATGGAAACCTTGAACAGCGTTAGCAAGCATTTGCATTCTAAAATATCATACCTTTCTGCTCCTCCCATCGCCTCTACCATTTCTTTACAAAGCTTCATAGGTGGCGGAAAGGGTTTTGGATCTCGACCTAAAATAAAACCAAAATCAACATGGAACAGGCGGCCATCATCCCGGAGTAGAAGATTATCGAGGTGCCTGTAATCCGTGAAAACATAAACACCAATAAGTCAAGCAGGACCGATTTATGTATCTTAAAAGTTTGATACTTCTGAAGAAGCCGAAAATATTTTTATTATTTTTTGTTATTATATGTTTGTTTGATCAGATTGTCTTACCTATCTCCAATGCCCAGTATATATGTAATAACTGAGTAGCCAGCACAACTTTTTATAAATGTTTCCAAACACGTGGCAGTGATCCCAAATGGTCCTTCCTCATCAGGATGGAACTTCTGAAGGTAACTTATAATACTACGGTGTTCTGAGAGAATCTGGAAAATTTAGAGTAAATGACAAGGTATTAAACCTAGGAAGAAGAGTTAATGTTTCTGTTCATAAATCATATTTTTACTAGCCCATAATTTAACAAAGTTGTTAGCCCCACTGTCAAACAATCAGAAAACAATGGATTTCATGTAGATAACACTTTGTTTACCTCTTTTCCCTTTACTATAAAAACTTAATCGCTTTCTACTTGTATAGAGTGGTATCGAATTCAATAACTCACCTAATTAGACCTTAATTCGACTAAATATGCCTCAACAAACTCGGTAGCTCACTACATGATTTACCCTCTCCGGAAAATTATTAAAAACCCACAAAAATCAACTTTTTTTAGGTAATCAGCAACTACATTGTACTATAAAGAATGCAGATTTGAAGGACATAATTACAAAATGCCTCACAAAGCGTAGTATTAAAAAGAAACTTTTTAGGACTAATACTTGTGCTAAAAGCTTCAAAGAAAAAAAAACCTGTGCTAATGACTTGGATGGTATGAATTCCAGCATACCCTCGTCATGTCCAGTAGCCAATACTCTGTATGGCGTTAAATGTAGATCAAGATTCTCCAATTTAAGGAGTCTATCCATAAGTGATACCATCTGAATCACCTGCAAGGACCACATATCATTGTAAACAGGTTCTATATTACAAGAAACAAATTTAGAATATACCAGTTGGTCTTGCCGAAGGTCATCTCCTTTCTTAAAAATGATTTTGCAGCTTCCGCAACCAGTTGTTCTAAAAGCTAGACGCAAAGGATGCAGTGCACTTTTAAATATTGATGACTCTGATGGAATGATTCCTGCAATTAGAATGCTGGGAGCGAGAGGTGACCGAATTGGCTGGGAATGTGAAGTATATTAGTATTATACATTCTCACTGGAATCTAGTGTCTCCAGTCTTTGCAAACAGTGTAAGCTAAGAAGAGAAGCATCATTTGAGCCATAAAAAGTTAACAGACGTACCTCCTCAAAATAGGTAAGCTCACTCAGGAGGCCAGATAGAAGATGTCTAAGCTTTTCGATCTTCTTCTGAGTCCCGCCTCGGACATTTCTTACATCTCTCATAATAGAACACAACTGTGCTGTCAATTCTGTTTGACGCACCAAACTCTGCCACAACTTGTATCCATCTTCATCTCCATTCCCTCCCAACTGTTTGCAAATGCAGTAGCAATTACTTAAAACTCAAAGAAGATGGAATTAAGACTACAGATAGATTATTGACCGAAGTCATTATTATCCTTGATCATGATTAACTAGCTATACGATGTACATAAACTCGCCACTGCTTCTTTTCCAAATCCATCTTAGGTGCCCAAAAATTAGATGAGCATTGCCTTCAGGATAGTATAGAAATATTACATGTATAAGTTACCATAAAAACTTACTTTTATTACTTATGAGTGAAATGTAATTTTTATCTTTTAAGTTTGTATATATTCGGACAAATTTATAAGTGTAACTTAATATAAACAAAAACTAGAAGTCACCATTAGAAGGGTTAATATTGAATTATATGGAGTCAAAATGCAAATTCAAAATAAATAACTTAAATAAGTACATATTTACTGCTTCTCAAAATTTAACTTGTAATTACTTATTATTCACATTTCACTTATACTTTTTACGAAAGTATTAGGACAGACAAATGGGCACATAGTCTCTCTTGATATTCATGTAAACTCAGTTAGAAGTATCCAACATGGATACGTGTCCCAATGTCGGACTCGGAAACATTTTGAAAATTGTAACTGTTTTTGGCTTAAAATAAGTGTCCAAGTCGAGTGTCGAGTGTCCGACACGGGTACTCGAAGTTAAAGTGAGGAGTCCTAGTAACATAGCATGCACACTCCATGAACAAGTGAGGGGTATGTTTAGATTATCATCTAATACCATATATGCATCTCACGATCATGCCAATAACATATATAGGAGGCACATGCATAACTAAAGTATACAGAATTTAAATAAAGATGCACCTTCATCATATTCTCTTCCAGTATTTCATAGGTGCAATAGAAACGTTTCGCGTATGTAGGATCATGCAGTTCCACTGCGACATACCAGCGGAGAAAGCTGGCCAATTCAATATTGCGCAAGGCTGCAAAAAGTTGCAGATATGTCAATCAAAACCAGCATGCTACTGCAAAATACAGTTTGGAAGTGGTAAAAAATAGAGGCCTACATCTTTGCACAAGGAAATGAGAAAGGCGAGATTTATCAGAGCGCTCAAACCTAAGAGCTTGCACCAACTGAAGCAAGTAACAATGTAGCTCTTCGTCATCAGCTCTTTCAAGAACTCTAACAGCATAGGCACGGACCTGTATAGCACATTATTTCTATTATATGATATATTTCCGTAATATTTTGATATTGCATAGCTGATACGACATTATATTTTTCATATGACAGCACAAGTAAATGTGTCCAGGTGCATGTTACTGCAACGCTCACCTCCTCACTCTCAAATACAGGAGATAAAAGCTCCAGTGCATCGCAGACGTCGATCATTTCCCACCTACCCATCAGATCTATTGCCTGCTTCGCTTCCTGCAAAGCATAATCAACTTAACAAATTTCAGTATGTTATATCCTGTATCCACGATATATAAAGACAAAACCAGCTGCAAATTTATAAATAGTAAATATGATATCTAATACAGATATATGTTTTTAAGTTGGGATCATTTACATCAACAAATTAAACCAAATAAGCACACTTGTCATCATTTACCAATCAAAAAATTAACTTTAGTAAAATACTGGCACATATACCTTGAAACTAATACAAATTAAACAGGAATTAATATGTTTAAACCTGAACATCACTCCATTCGACGCATCGAAGAAATTTTGTGAGAGCTCTTTTTTCGGACATAAGTGAAAAGCGGAATTTCCACAAAAGATGCCTTTCATCTCCATTTAAAGTTCGTGTTGGTGGGTATTTCAGTATTCTCTGTATTGACCTAATATCCAAGAAGTTAAGGATAAAAAGTTAGATGAGTAATTAATCATGAACTTACTGTAACTTTATTTGAAAATAATAAAAAAATTACTTCGAGTAATTTGAAAAAAGGGCTCATAATGGAGTTGCTTTGACTCTGAGGTAAACTAATCATCAATATTTGCACAACATTCCCTCCAACCTTAAGGTAATAAGGTATCAATGCACAACCTAACTATTAATAACAGGCCTGTAATGGCAAATAACTAGTCATGAGAAAGGTCCAAATAAAATTTATGTGCCAGGAAAGGAATTGTGTTTTTAACAAAGGAGGCGCAAGTTAAGAACAGCAGTCAACACCTTTTAGCCTTTACATATAGGGCGTCTGGGGTTTTTAGAAATGTTAATTATTGAACAAAATTTTAACTAAGGCTTTCGATAACTTAAATAGGGCTCATCTTATCAACAATGACTACAGTCAAAGCTGCTGGGGCAAGCAGAAACCACCTTACAAGGGGTTTGTAACACAAGTCCTCAAAGATAACTGGACTAATAGAATGTAAAAAAGCACAAGGTGGTTTACTAGCTCTTAACCTAGTGAAAAGGCTGTTGTGTGATGCCACCAGGGAGGATGAGGATTTGATCGATTGCAGTTCTGCAGACTTAGTCCACCATAAAGACATTGTATTTCATGAAATGGAGAAGGATGCCAGGAAAGCATTAAATGCTTATATGGTAAGAATTTTCCTATTAGCATTAATTGTTGTAAGAGAAGTTGTACCTAAGAACAAGTCAAATACAGTTAACTAGACCTAATAGTTATTTCATTAATGCGGGCTGCAGCTAAGAAAAGTTCCATGGAAACATAGTTTGAACAAAGTATTGGATTTGGAATACCCAACATTTACAAGTTTTCGGGATACATTCATTTAATTCACTGAGCATTAACAATTTTTTTATTTAGAGTTAAAAAACTTACCTTTTGAAAAATGATTTCAATTAGGACAGTTAATATAGCTTTAAAACAAAAAGGTGTTAACTTTTGTACTTCAGGCAGATAGTTGATAATGAACTACACTGATTCATTTTGTAAGTTCTATATGTGAGAATTATTCTTGGGCATTTGTCCCAGATCTCTGGTTGTAAACTCTCATCCCTTCATTAAGTCAACCTTGAGGTCAAGGTTCTGCTCTTATGCCTAAAACTGAAGATGTATTAGGTTTCTAATTTGTAGAATATACTACAATGGAATTTTTTCACAAAATCTCTGTCTCTATCTTCCTCTGGTTCCTATATATCTTTATCTCTCTATAATCTCATCTATCATCTTTACTATTTTTAATCTTTTATAACTTCCTGAATCTTCTTGTACTTGAATCTAGTCAAATCTCATTTTATGCATTAGTCATGTACAATGAAGTAGGAAAATAATTATAAATCACTTTCTTATTACATGAACTAAGCCCACATAATTGACACTAGATAACAAAGGAAAAGAAAATGCAGTAATTAATAGACTGGAATATATACAGGCTACACCAAAAGCTATCATGTCCAACATACTTCCTAATAAGATACCAATATGACGAGTATGCACAAAGCATGCAAACATACGGAAACAAGCACTGAAACAATGGAAAATCCAAAATGAACCTTAAGCCACTCGTACCTTCTTTCCGTGGAGCTTGGTTTGAGATCTCTATCAATAATGCCACGAGTTAAACTCCTAGCAAGCTTTAGTTGTTTATGTTCAGAGGGATTAATCCTTCCCACCTCTGGATCCCAGACAGTGACCAGTTCATTAGTTGAAGCTAGAGGAGAGGGTATTAAAAAATTTGCTCCTGATTCCTAGATACCAAACCAAGCTACATCAAGTCAATTGTCACGATATAGGGGCAATTATAAAAACTTTAAAGTACAGTTTTCTTGTTGTGACTGCTAGCCAGCCACATATATATAGACTCTCTACTTTTGAGTTATTGAAGACAAAATACTAAATCAAGACTATTTTATGGCAAAATGTCAACCAACTTTGACAAGTGAAGAGAAACCAAAGATATAATTTGGAGAAAAAAATTGTGATTTTGTAAAGATAAAAAACAAAAAAAAAACCTCTCCATAGATACAATACATAGAACAATTACAAAAAAAAAAAAAGCTCCAATAGGCCTCGTTTAAATATAAATATATTCTCTTGGAAACAGGACGATTAAGTTACCTGAAAAACAACTCGATGTTCAAAGCTACTAAAATCAACAACTACATAAAGATGGGAACTTCCATTTTTACTGTTTTCACGTTCCTTGATTTTGTCCATAGCTTTGAAGGCAAGGCGGTCCAGCCAATCAACTCGTTGAATCTGTCCTCTTTCATACTTATTCACAAGCTTTTCCAACCGCTCCACCTCCCCGCGCTCCTCCTTCGGAACCTTCAGAAGGTTAAAATAACCAAGCAAATTATATCTAATGTAAGTCCTCTAGAGAAGAACATATATAAGTATAGTTTATATAAAATCAATCATAACAGTCCTAACTGCACACCTTTCCGGGAGTTGTTGTTTGAATAGATCCATCTGCCTCTTTTCCTTGCCAGAGCCTAAGCTTGTGTCTCCCTGTTTTGAGTTGTTTTTTCATGTTAAAAAGGTGAATTGTAGCTCCACCAATCAAACCCTCATTTTTCTCACACGAAACGTCCCAAACCTGCAGTATGAATAAAAGGTATCGTGATTCAAACTTCATTTTACTTAAAAAAAAGTTATAAGGAGGCTGTCATCATCTTTACCAAGCCCTCGTATCGATTGTCTTAATTTGGTCAAGTGTGTTCCCAAACTACGGTTAATCCAGACATGCTTGATGCTACTACAAATTTAAACTTTTTTTTGTAAAAAAAATATATGACTACGAGCATTTACAGAACAATTAATATTCTACAAAACACATTCAAGGAAAAGGGGAGGGGTAGATAAATAGACAGTCAGACTAGTTACTGCAAGGAACAAAATGCAAGTACTAAAATTGATACTTATGCTTCAATAAACGTGCTTAACCTGGCTTCTGACGAGATTTGTGAGAAGCTAATTGCTATTTAAGATTATGTATAAGCAGTTGAGTTTGGTATCTTACGATAGATGCGCAAAATCCGCTACTAGTTTATGGCTATAAAATTGGTGAACAATGACATAAAAATAATAGCCAGCAAAGTACTTTACCCATAAACTGTTTGCGAGAATTCACATGATGCTCAATCTAATTAGAGATCATAGAAAAGCATAAAAAACTAATTTGAGAATGAATTTTCACAAACTTACTTCTGGTATGAGTATAGAGTGTTGTTCATATATGCATTATCACTCGATACAATCCTTTAAATGATGCTTGTGCAGTTGGGCTAATCATGCAAAACGACAAAGACTAACTAATAACCAGAGACTTAATCTACCCAATTATTATACATACAATTGTAAGTACGTACTGTTAATGTCAATTGCGAATTGGCCGTCAAGTCCCGGTATTTTGTACTTAAAGTGATAAGTTCATTCCAGCAATATGATGGCCCAGGGGACTCTAACCTGGAATATAGTCATTGTTAATAGATATTAAAACCAATATGTCAAACAGGTGGTTTACACTAAATACAACAAAGTAGTTTAGCATGGCACATGAGTACATGCTATGATGGTAACCTTAAAGGACCGACAAATAGATGCACAACAACATAGTGTAGATTATAATATACATGTTAAGAAGAGACAGTAAAACATCAACAAGATCATGCAGACAAACCTTGTTCTCATCGGAAGCCCAAAAGGAGCACCATCTATGTACAATGCGCACTCAACATAGACCTCTCCTTTCCTATCCTCTGTCGTAGATTTTTCATTGGCTAAATACACAAACGCACAAGCATATTCATCAGAAATAGAAATCTAATAAAAACTAAAACTACCGTAAAGTTCGTACAAAACTAAAATTAAATTCCTAATCTGGAAAATATAAGACCACCCTCCAAAGTCGTTTAAACCAAGAATACCTCTCGACCTATGATATAATTTTAATTATTAACGATACAAACTAACTCTAGAACTAGAAGTATACATGTAGAGATGCATAATCAATCCACAACCTCCAAATAACCAGCTAGCCTATTCAAATAAACAAAAAGAAATTTATGTAAATATTAGTTTCAACCAATAAACTGCTTACATTAATCAGTGAAACAGATTCATGGCCTGAATGATTTACATTACGAGCTAACTGTATAAGTAAATATGAACAAATTCAATGTCTACCGATCAACTAACTACAAAGAAAGAATATAAGCACGCGATCAAATCATACAACTATACGTCAAAAAGCTCACGATAGGAATTAAACATGTATATTTTAATTTTGACAAATCAAGTACTTCTGACATTTACAAAAGCTCGATCAATCATATGGACAAAAAAATTAGTTACGAACTAAATGTAGAAGTAAACAAGTAAATCGTAGTTTAAACTAATCACCTACTTACTACGAACATAAAAACTCGAGCACTCACACAACTATATGTCACACAAATTCAAGGCCAAAATCGTTTTCGATACGAGCTAACCGTACAACTAAACGAGTAAATTTCAGTTTCGACAATTCAAGTAATTACAATAAACATAAAATCTCGATAAATCATCCAACTAAATGTCAAATTAAAGGACTAAATTGAAAAAGTGAATTACGTTAAAAACGAACCTGAATCAGGGGAAGATTTAGCAGAGGTGTTTGATAATTTGCCTTCTAATTTATCGATTCGAAAAGTAACGGGGAGATTTATGTCGCACGATAAGAAGAATCGAAACTCGTTTCCACTCATGGTTCGAGTTGTTTATGTATACGTACACAGTAATTGTATGTATAGGCTACAAAGTAGATGAAGTGTGATTCGTGTAATATACTGTGTATAGAGATGGTTGTATATGATCAGTGGAGAAGAAGATTAGAAGCTGCAATTGAACAACAATCAAATCAGTTGTTTATTGGAGATTGCTTGTAAGTTTAATTAATTTGATTAAAATTAAATTTATATTTTTGAATGTTTTTTCAAGAAATTAAGAATAATAGCGATATGCGGATGCATAAACTTTTTTAGTATTATATAATTCTTTAAACAAAAATATCTTAAACTAATTTTTTTTAATTTGTTCATTGATTTTCTTATTTCTATCTTTAGTGATGATTATATTAATACACGTATACAATTTTAGTTTTTTAGAAATATTATTATAGTGATTTTATAGTTTTTTTAGAATAAAAATGCAATGTTTTTATTATGGTGGAACTTTAACAAAAATATTATTTTAGAGAAATTATTATTTAATCGATAAATTATAATAGCTATCTGAAAAAATAATAGTAATAATTGAATGATATAATTTTATTGATCATTTTATGTATTTTAAAAATAATAATAATAATGTTTAGTTAAAAGTTAATTTTTAGTTAATATCAGTATAATACGAATTATGTTTAATCTGATATTAATTTGATTTATTCCGTATTAGTGATTTACTTAATTTTATTTTACCCCGAGGCCCATTAATATGACCAAATTCAACTAATTAAATTTAGTTTAATTTTAATTTTTTATATCCGGATCAATAAAATGGTTTTCTTTTAGCCCGAATAACTAATATAGGTGATTTTATTTTAGTTGGTTGATTTATATTTTTAATTATTTTTGGATGACTAATATATATTATTTCGTTTATCCTAATTCAATAGTATAATTTTTTAGACGGATTGGTAGTATTTGTAATTTTTTTCTTAACCTGACGCACATTATATCAACTAAATTCAACTAATTATATTTAATTTGTTTAAATTTGTTTTGTATGAAATATCAATTAGAATAATGTAGAAATAAATATGAATTAGAATTTAAAAGTGATAGAAAAAGTTGACTTTAATATCAATTAATAATAACATAGAGATGAAATAGAATTTAAATTGATAAAGGAAGTTGACTCCGATATCAATAAAAATTGGAAACTCATCAATTAGATATATAATAAATAATTAGGGGTAATTAAGTAATTTCAGCAAGTATCAACTGATGACTACCAAACTTTTAATGTTTCATATTTTATAATATAGTATCAATAAAAATTAGAAACTGATCAATTAGATATTGAATAAATAATTAAGGATAATTAAGTAATTTCAGCAAGTACCACTTTTAATGTTTCGCATATTATAATATAGTATAGATGTTATTAAATAATTAGTTATATTATATCCCAAAAAATTAAGGAAATTATATTTTGAATGTCTTTTCAAGAAATCAAGAATATATTAACATTTAATATGAAATTATAATTTACATTAAGGACAATTAAATGTGTGTGGAGATTTGTAAATTAAACAACAAAGGTGAATTAATATATTACTTTATTTTTAATTTTTTTGAGGGTCTTAAAATATGTGTGAAAATATCTTTTCAATGAAAAGAAACTAAATCTAATTATATTTTTATTTTTATTAAAAACAGTTAAAGTTATTTTTGTTTATAATTTGTGTTGAATTTAATTTAATCGGTGTAACTAATTAAATAACTTATTATTTGATAATTTTAATTATATTTTGGGTGCAAATATGATTGTAAAAGATATTGTTGAAATAATTTTAATAAAATGAATTTTTTATTAAAAGAAAGTAAAAAAATCATTTCTACAAAATACTTATTAAAAAATAAGGCATATTTGCTAAAAAGTTTCCTGACTCGAAACTCTTTAAGGGGTCGTTTGGTTCGTTGGGTGGTATCGGGTTGGAATCAGGAATCGGGTTAAGCTGGTATGGGTTTGGAACTTGATACTTTATATCACCTGTTTGGTTCAAAATAGGATAAGAATATATCTCTTTGATAAACTAATTGGAATCAACAATCAAAAGAAATTTAATTATTATTTTTTGTTAATTCATTATTTTATTATTAAAATCTAAAATTATACACGATCACTTGACAATCATAATTAGTAAGGCTAAAAATATAATTTTTTTTGAAAAATACCTAAGGCTAAAGATATTTTTACAAATATACTATAATTTTTTTTAAAAATTGCAAAAATACTTTTTTATTTTAAAAAAATGCTATTTTCCAAATTTTTTACGAAAATACTGTTTAATGCAACTTGATTCAATTAGATGCAATTTTCGACGAATTTATGTCACTCCATGTAACCTCAAATGCAACAAAAAAAACTTGATTCAACTAATTGTATATCTGCTTGATTTTGGTTGATTCTATATTTTTGCCAAAAAAATTAGAGGATAGTAAAATTGCAAAAAGAAATAAATAAAAAAAGCTAGTATTTTTGATAATTTTTCTTATTAAAATATGAGTTTATAAATATTTTTACGTAGTATTTAAGAAAATTAAATATACATTCACATTTTTTATTCATCAATATTAAAACTAGAGCTAAAAAAAGAATTATACTTTAGTTAAAAAGAAAGACTAGAGAAAATAATGAAAATGATACCCAAGAGTTTGATTTAGCTCATATCCACCTATTCACATGGGTTTCTAAACCCCATACCTCATGGGTTTCAGGAATGGGTTTTAAAACAAAAAATTTTTAACCAAACACCTGGTATGAGTTTTCTCGATTCCAACTCCATACCTCATACCCAGATTTATTGAACCAAACACCCCCTAAACAGATTGGATTATAAACTTATTCAACCTAATTTGTTTAGTTTATCATTTTCCAAAATATGCAAGTACATTACTAGCTGCACAAGTCCTTCAGTTTTGTGTCTGCATTGCACATTGAAATCCAATAACATCAGCATTACATATTGACCTTGAGATTGATTCAGAGGCCTGGTTAGCTTATCAGCTGCTTGCTTATTGTAATTAAGGTTTATCTGTCCTAAATTCTTTTTGAACGTTCCAAGCTGTGTCAACTGTTAGGACATACATAACAGTCTGAATGTCTGATACAATGCTCCGGCTAGACCCGACAAGGTTTTGTGTCGTGTATAAACGTTCAATGTCATGTTTTCGTGTATCAAACTTTAAACCCGAATTTGGATTCGTGTATCAATTTGGTAACATATCAGTATACTAAAGTACATTGATTATATATATAAAAAATTAATTGTTAAAAAATGTAATAGATAATTAAATGGTCTTGAATAGTGAACAACAAAATTCCTAATAAAAAAGTATGAGACAAGTGAAAATGTTCTTGTGTACAATAAACTACAAATTGTTCAACGTTCAAAACAAATTAAAAACATAAAGTCAACGACTTGATCTTGCTTGTTTTTTTTGTATCCACGATCACGAATCTAAAAATAAATAACATAGATTTAGTTTATCATTAAAATATCTGAAAACGAAATTAACAAATTTAGTTTACCGATAACAAATGTCTCAAAAACCATGAATGCCCAAGTCTAAAAGTGAAATAGTGAAGTTCTCACAAAATTAAGGAATAATAAAATATAATTTAGTATTTATAAAATTATATATGTTACTTAAAATAGGTAAATTCATATTTGAAATGTAATATATAAATGTATATTATATATTTTTAAAATTTTAACTATTTATTTATTCCGTGTACTTTCGTTCCGTGTCGTGTATCTAGATCGGAAACCCAAATCCTGTAAGGGACACGGGAACACGTGTCTCCCACAAAATTAAATTTTAAGTTTTTTCACCATTAATTTTTTTGAAAATATATGAAAGTGACTTCTCAAAATTCAAAAATATGGAGAGTATTTTGAAAATTTGGCGGGTGTCCCCTAAAATAAAATTTGCCGAAAATTAGAACTCTCATTTTTATTCAGAATTCCCTGCTGTACCTTTGTTTCATCTTAAATCTTCCCTGATATATTTGATGCGACTGGAATGGTGAGAACATGCAAAACTAATACAAAAAATCACAAGATTTATTTATTGCACAGATGGTATATCCTTGCAGTGAGCTTGGAACCTGGACTTCGTGCATCCTCATACCAAGCTATGACTATGATATACTATTGCAAAGTTACATTGGGCGTGTTTGGATACTAGCTTATAAGCTACTTATGGCTCATAAGCTCGTGACAACTTATTGATGACTGTTTGTCGACCCAACTTATAAGTTGAATTCACAACTTATAAGCTGATAAGTGGAAAGTTGGCAGTGACGTACTTTTTTCCAACTTATTTTCATTTTTTCACTTTTTTCTAAAGTTTTGATTTTAAAATATAAATTTTTAAATATTTTCTAATTTAAGATTCATGAACTAAGATAATTGTATTTAATAATTATTTATTTTAATTCATTTAAGTAAAAAAACTTCTGACTTATAAGTAAATTTATCCAAACACTTATAGAACTCATAAATATTTATCAACTTATCACTTATTTCGCACTTAATCATTTTAAGTCAAAAGTTACTTATTTTAAGATTTACCAAACGGGCACATTGTATGCATAACAATCTAGCATACTTATCGAAACTGGATCTTACCAACAATCAGAAACAAGCAAGAGACTCGATGTATGGTAACGCGCAGACATGCCTTAAACAATCATCGTTATATAACTTGCGATCTGGGACAAATTCCCACAGTTTCTTCACGCTTTTGTCCATGAGGTTGTAACGGATAATCATACCACCAGGTATTTCCAATACCAAGAAAGAGCCATCTTCTTCATCTTCTTTACCTCTCCTCACAAGTGAAATTACATCTAATGTGCAGCGGTACTTGAATATCTCTGGGAATTGAATAGAAATATCTGATATATCAACTTGGTACTTCATAAACCACCCTGAGTAATCTCTTTTCAACTCATATACATTGAACACCGAATTAAAATCAGAATATCTTTCAATAAGATGCCAATGGCCCTCAGACTCTCCAACATAAGAAGCTATACGATACCATGGTGTAGTAGGCATTGGTAGCTGCTCTACTCTCTCTTCTTCAACCTTGAAGTACAAAGTATAAGACTCTCGTCTTTTGAACCTAGCACCACCATACACAAAACCATTCCACCAGTGAATAGATCCATTCCACCAGTGAACAGAACCGTTCCAATAAATGGAATTTTGGAACTCTGTATACTCTGGTGGGATAAAGGGTTGACCAGACACTCTCCACAACTGAGTTTGAGATGAATAAATCTCAATTTGAAAATGTTGACGAGACGTTTCAGAACGTCTAACACAAACAACTTTGTAGTAAGGTGACTTTACAGGATCATAGGCTAAAGTCATACTACAAACATATTTGGAATATTTGCGGGTAATTTGAGGAAGGGTAGTATATTGTCCAGTGGTAGGGTTGTGCACATAATATCTGCGGTTGGCTTCACCTGCTCTATAGCTAGCACATAACAATAGGCCACTGCAAGACTGTAAAACAGATATGCCTGAACCTAAAGGGTCATCAATAAAGTTAAGAGTTTTGAAGGGGGTGGGGAATTCATCACTACTATTATCAAGAGGAATGAATTGGTAGTCAGGGTCGCATCGTTTTGAGGACGAGCTGGCAAAGAAAAGGGCAGAGGCAGATGCAGAAAGGGAGGGTGGGTTGCGAAGACGAACAAAGTGTGGATCAGTAATAAGAGATAACCACTGTTTGGATACACATTTGAAACTCATAAGTGTCTTGACGGGGACATGCAACAGGATCTCAATCAGAAGGTCTTCGCTTGCAGCAACTTTGACAGCAGAATCTGCAAAGGTTTGCAAATGAGGTTCACATAATACGGGAGAAAGATGTTCTGATGTTCGGCTTCTTTTGGCTCCTTTCTTAATCATGATTTATTCCAAGAATATGTGTTAGTGATGTGCAATAAAGAGAACTACATACTTATACACATCTTGGCTCTCTCTGGCTATGAAATCTTGCAGTGTACTCTTGACTATGTATTCCTATTTTATAGACAACCACCTAACATGCGAAAATTCCTTAACACACTTAACCTTTGATCTGTTCACTAATGAAGCATTCAACTTAAAGTAACCTGTTCATATTTTATAAGATGGTTGACTTGTAACAACTGGATATTAATTTATGTTAACTTAATTAAAGAATCGAATTCTGCCATTAAATTATTTTACGTACTTATTTCCTCGAAATTCCTTTTTTATTGAAGCGGTTTGCCAAATAACAGCAGTCTCTACTGTTTGTCTCTTACTGGAATTCCAAATAATAGCAGTTTGCCTCTTCTAGTTATGTTATGTTTTATTTTTGTATGAGAATCTGCACTTTGTGTATCAGAGTCTTGTTTAGAATTGGAAGTTCAAGTACAATAGAATTTAAAATTTATAAACTTGGAGCATTGGAAACGATGGCATACAGTGATTATTATCTACATAAAGAGAAGAATTTGTGATATGTAAAGGATGGTCATTGTACAACATCACGTTTGTTAATTTACATTTGTAACTAATTTAATGGAGCAGCCACCACAACAAATATCAAACCTACTTCCAGCCATCAAGTTGCAAAATCTGGAAACTGGCCACCAAATCGCTGGAGCATCAATCTTTTGACTACTGTTCGAGAGACAACATTCAGGCTTGTTACATCAATTCTACTGGCTTGTTGCATAAACGTGTAAGATCAAATTAGTTATTTTTTCAGTACACCTTAAGGTTCGTAGAAGTTGGTTACTCCTACTTGGCTTGAGATGCCTACTTCAAAGCATGCTTACTCCAATATTCTCGCAAAATTTTATGAAAACCTATATTGTTGCTCTTTGACGTGTTTGAGACTCAATGGATTTGAGGTATGATATGATGAGTGATCCATCCTTTACAATTAACACTATCAACTTCAATCGTATGGCAGGATCGACGAGAGTTCAAACCTTAACCAGTTGCAGGAAATGTTTAGGATTTTAATGCTTTCATCCAAGAGATTTTACTGTTAGTCTGTTATTGCTGAACAGCCAAAAACAAGGAAGAAGTTTCTTTCCTTTTCCATTAACTATGAAGGAGAAAATGAAACTTAAGTTGAATTGGTTGATTGTTGAGTGAAGTTGTTTTGGATGTGGAGATCTTTTTCCTTCTGTTTCCACCTTTTCTTTTACTTAAAAACATTTATTCTATTGAAATTTGTAGAATAACATAAAATTTTACAAATATACATATCAATTGCACTGAGGGTACAGCCTTACATAAACTTGAAACCTGGATTTTATCTATCTCCGGGATAAATCCCCTAGATAAACCATTGCAAAGTAACATTACACGGCATAACAACTTATTAGTTAAACCGGATCTGACCACTAATCACACACAGGCAAGAGACCTGATGTATGGAAAGGCACAGACATGCCTTAGACAATCATCGTTGTAAAACTTGTGACCGGGAGCAAATTCCCATAGCTTCTTCGCACTTTTATCCACGAGGTTGTAACGGATAATCTTTCCTCCAGGTATTTCCAATACCAAGAAGGAACCATCTTCTTCCTCTTCTTTTCCTCTCCTCACAAGTGAAATGATTTTTACTGTGTATCCATAGAAGCGGTTTTTCTTTTTTATCTCTGGAAAATCCTTGGCAACTGTTGACATATCAACATGATACTTGACAAACCACCCTGAGTAATCTTTCGCCATCTCATACACATGGAAGAAACGGTTAAAATCAGAATTTCCTGCAACAAGATGCAAATGACTGTCGGACTCTCCAACATAAGAAGCTACATGATAATATCTGCAGCGCTCCCTAGGAATTAGCAGTTGTTCAATACTCTCTTCGTCAACTTTGAAGTACAAAGTATATGTCTCGGTCCTCCATTGACCACCGTGGGTGAAACCATTCCACCAGTGAAAAGAACCATTCCACCAGTGCACAGAACCATTGTAATATACAGAATTTTGGAATTCAGTATGCTTTGGTGCGTTAAAAGCTTCACCGGAGACTCTCCATGACAGAGTCTCCGATGAATAAATCTCAATCTGGAAAAGTTGACGAGACGTTTCAGAGCGTCTAACACACACGACTTTGTAGTAAGGTGACTTCATAGGATCAAAGGCTAAACTCATAGCACAAACATATTTTGAATATTCATTCCTAATTTGAGGAAGTGTAGAATATTGCTTAGTGGTGGGATTGTACACGTAATAGGTACGATTGAATTCGCATGCTCTATAGCTAGCACATAACAGTAGGCCATTGCAAGACTGTACAACAGATATTCCCAAACCTAAAGCATCACTAGTAAAATCAAGAGTTTTGAAGGGGGTTGGGCATTTATCATTGACATCAAGAGGAATGAACTGGTAGTCAGGATTGCTTCTGCAGGAAGAGGAGCTGGCGAAGAAAAGGGAAGCAACAGAGGGAGGAAGAGGACTGCAAAGACGAAGAAAATGTGGATTACTAATGAGAGATAACCAATGTTTGGACACACATTTGAAGTTTAGAAGTTTCTTAACAGGGACATGCAACAAGATCTGAATCAAAAGGTCTTCACTGGAAGCAACTTTGGCAGCAGATTCTATCGAAGGGGATAATTTCAGGTCCGGGGCACGTCGAATAGGAGAAATTGTTCTGGATGTTCGGCTTCTCTTGGCTCTTATCTTAATCATATTTGATTCCATGATTATGTGTTAAGAGTGATGTGTAATAAAGAAATTTGCTTCATATTTATATGCATAATGTCTCTGTCTTGGCAAAGCTTGCAGCCTACTCTTGTTGTGAGAATTCCTGAACACACTTTATCTCTAGTCTCCAAAGCTGGTTGACTATAACAAGTTGATACAACTATTCAAGTGTTGTGGGCTGCTTGGACAAACTTTCAACTGCAAAGATTTATCATCATCAGACTGTCCAAACAGATACTAATAAACTGTCTAGCAAAAAAATTAACTAGCTTTGAATTTCTTTAAAGTTTTCAAGAAGACTTAGTTTAACTGCTTAGTTGATAGATACCAGAAAATTACAGCTTATTTTTCAAGAAGACTTGGCTTAAACAACCTGAACTCTACATCAATCCCCAGCTCTTGGTTGAGAAAACGTTTTGCTCTTATTTGCATTCCCGGTGGTTCTGTCGTCACAACGAGGTCTTTGCTTTCATCTTGTTGGATTCACCTCTGGTTAACTTTATATAACGCCTTGGATTTTCAACAAACACGCCTTTTATACAAGCGTGTCAGACCATTTATATTATTTTCTATAAAAATATCTATAAGTTATATATGTAAATAATTAGAATCGAAATTTTTAAATAAAAAATATTACTAGTAAAATCAATAAACGTACGCAATAAGAAATACTTGAGTACTAAAATATAATTTTTCTTTCCTTATCCTTTATTTGAAAATATGTTTAAAATCGAAAAAATAATCTGATTTAGTTAGTATTTATTACGATTCATTTTAATTCAATTAGATGTTATAGAACCGGAAATTTTGAAATTGAATTTTTTTAACCCGAAATAGTTTGATTTGTCTTTGCATTTTGAATAAGTTAAAAATATATATAACATTTTTTTAGATATTTGTCTTTACTTCAGGTGAATATTAAGATGATAAGTTTAATTAAAAAAGAAAGTTCAGGAGAATTTCAATATTCGCCAACTCAAAAAATTGAGAAAATAAAAAAAAATTGGATTTAAATTATTTTTAACCCGAAAAAGTTTGATTTAGTTTGAATAAGTTAAAAAATATGTAACACGTTTTTAAATATTTGTCTTTAATTTTGAGAGAATATTAAGATGATAAATTTAATTAAGAATAAAGTGGAGAAAGTTTAGAAAAATGTAGAATGTAACTTTAATTTTTAATATTTATTAACTTAAAAATTGAGAAATGTAGAAAAAATAGAGCGAGACGATTTGAGAGACGCTGTCTTAAGTGCGGGCTTATAAATTTTTTTAAAACTTTACTGAGAAAACATATTGATAAATACTTGTCTCTAAAAATATATAATAGGCTAAAAATTATAAGATAATTTTTAGAAAAATATTAATATAGTAAGTTGAAAGAGGAGAAATGATATTAAAAAAATCTTTAGAAAAATATTAAGATGATAAGTTGATTAAAAAAGAACTTAGAAGTTTTTGGAGTATATAATGATATAAAGTCGATTTAATAAGAAATTGAAGAAAGTTTAAGAAAATATAAGGTAATTAATATTTTGGCGTTGTCATTATTTACTTTTAAAATTACGAAAATCTTAATGGGCGATGTTTTAGAAATTCAGGAGAAAATCACGAATAATGATAATATATTTAGGCGAATATACGGTAATTATAGTTTTCCATATTTATTATCTCAAAAAATTGAGAAAAATAAAAAAAATAGAACGAGACGATTTGAGAGTCGTCATATAAATGTCGTGCTCGTGTATGTAAGTATTGCTTATTTTGATCTTTGATCTTTTTTAGGGAAAACGGGTTCTGATGTTGACCTCAGGTATCTTACCTAAAGTTATAATACTTTTCTATACAAATACATTTTTGTAATAATTAAATTTCCGTGAGGGTTGTTACTGGGGTTGTTACTTGAAGTGACCTCAGGCTAGCAATTTCACTTTTTTAATACCATCGTGTGTTATGAAAATTAAGGTATTATATATGTCTGAATTACTCCCTATGTCTCATCCATTTATTTATGATTTTCTTATTTGTAACCTCCCTTTTTTTAACATTTCACAACTATTTAAAATTAGTAAAGTTTTATAACATAAAAATAAACTACATACGACATTTTTCTCTAGGACGCTAAATTGTTATTGACAATCCGGTATCTTGACTATGATATGGACTATCTGGTATCTCAATTTATATCTGACTCGAAAATATAATATGTTGACGGAGGAATATGGTAACAACAAAGATTGAGATTTCTCGCCGGAATTAAGATCTAGGACGGTGGTTCTTCTCCGGAAAATCAAGCGGTGTGTGGTGGTTTGTGGTTGTTTTGGGATGAGATTGATCAGAGTAAGTGGTGGCGCTCCCTTATCAGCTCTCAACTTCTTACCCCTCTCAATGTGCCTACGTACCCTTTATATAGGGATCAAGCCTGACGTAGTTCTTGTGGAACAAGAAATCTAATGGGCTTAGACTTCTTATTCCTAGGCCCGGTGGAAGCCCATCCAAAATCCATCTTCCGCTAGCTTTGGGAATGTCCAACTATGAGGCCCAACCGCGAAGGCAGGCTCGTCCGTAATCGTAGGACTTCACGGATAGTGCATCTCCCTGCGCAAGGATAATACCCCGCTACAGCTATCTCCCTTGATTTACAGATGCAGGTATAGCCACGGTTCACCCCAAATGTCGGACGCGTCCCTGTCCCCCGAATGAGGATAACCCACTAGATAGCAGGACAGGTGATCCCAAGCTTTTGGGTGCAAAGTGCAGGATGACTCCAAAGTTCTCCAACGAGGACACCCATTGAATATAATAACAGAGTTCCTAAAGCACACACCAAAGTTAACCCCGCATCCCCAACGAGGACACCCGTTGAATACAGGAGGATGCCTTCAATCATCGGGCATACCCCTGGAGGCCTTCAAACTTTTCACGGACATCCCCCTCCTTGACCGTCTCAAGGTGGGAATTCTTCAAAGAGTACCTGCAACAAATATGTTAGTGAAAATAATCTCCACTGCTCCCTTCCATGCAAGCTTTGTCCTGAAGTCACCCTCGAGAATGAATTTACCACACATAGGACGCGTCCTAAGATATTGGGTGTGCCCTAACCTCCATGAAACTTGTATTTGTTCTTCCAGAAACTACCTTCCTTGACATCCAGCATATCAGGACGCGTCCTTTCTCTTTGAGCAGTTCATCCAACCTTCACTGCCAAATAAACATAACTGTCAAATGTTTCCACCACATTGGACACGTCCAAAACCCCAGGGCGCGTCCATGCGCTTCCAAGCTTTCCTATCATAAGACCATCACTTATAAGGCACCCCCTCCAAGCTGGGCGTGTCCTGAGGGCCTTGACGCATCCTCACCTTCTATAATGCAATAACAAGCTTTAACCGTAATTAGTCCGCATTTGACCCGAGTCAATCCAATGCCAAATTTTGATTGTAACAACTACCCCCCAAATTCCATTTGCAGTTGAAAACAAAATTGGAATTTTACTTAAAACCATAAGCAAAATTTGGATTGCCCCGTTGCTAAACATCAGGACGCGTCCTAACTCCTGGACGCGCCCAAGGTTTTCATTAACTAATGACCATTGCGTGATAGCTGGTACACACATCATCCACCTACTTTTCTATAAATACCCTAACACATCACATCATTGTCACTTTCCTCTTTTCTCTCTCAGGAAACCGCCATCACCGCCGCTTCTAAGCTTTAGGTTCAAAACTCCGACGATTCAGCCGCCCATTACTCGATTTCTCTAGCTTAATCCAACCCCCAACTTACGAGGTACGTAAACCCTTTTTTATTTCTTCATTTGGTCGAGTAATCCAGTCAAAATAAGCAAAAAACCGCTCGTATGCTTCATTTTAACCTTTACTGCTCTTCATTTTCTTTTGTATGTATATGTGTATATGTCTATAAAAGCACCATATTTTGCCTCTTTGATTCTGTAATCGCATGTTTTTAGTTCTTTAATTGAATTTCCCCAAATTGACCATAATCATTTAAAATTCTGCCATATTCCCACCGTTGGGGACGCGTCTACTGCCCGAGGCGTGTCCTTCATGTTTTTATTGAAATGTAGGTTATTTCAACCAAGAGTTGTACAGATACGTCATCTTAGTATATTCATATGTGATAGATATTAGGACGTGTCCTCACAGTCGTTAATTCCTTTCCCTTGTTTCCATATTTTCAGTATTTTCTCTTTCTTCTTTTTTTTTAAACATGGACGCGTCCTCAAGATCTTCTTCCTTCTTTTTTCAGCTGGAGGACGCGTCTTCTTCATCACCCTTCCATCCTTTCGAAGTTCTTAACAAGCGCATCAGGATCTACTATCCCCCTTCAATGTCTTTCGTTCCTGAATCACCAGAGCACCACAAGACAAACTCTTTCTTGGAGGCGGAGTCCCGCGTCTTTGAATCTCTAAAGTCAAAAACCTCCATTATGGAAAGCTCAAGCCCTGAGTCAATGGATAACGTCCCTCTGAGTGCACGATTGGGTCAGAAGCGCAAACGGACCGCCCAAAAAACTCATAGCCAATCAATTAAAGATTGAACGGACGATGAGATCATCCCAACCTCTACTAAGGACGTGTCTACCCCAGCTCAGGAAGCATCTCCCATTAAGAATACATCTCCATCTCAGGACGCACCTCCTATGTAGGACGCACCCTCTCCCCATAGTGAAGGCAAGTTTGAAGAAAGGATCCCTGAACCTGACAAATACCCCATCTCTCCCCAGCAATATGTTTCCCTTTTGGAGCATTGGGAACCAAGTGATGTAGAGCTCGATTTCGACTGGAAGGAATTGAAGGATCTTCCCAAAACAAAAAAGAACGTTTGGAGGAAGAAAGAGAACAAACTGGCCTGTGTTGGGATGAAATCCACTGCAACTGACGTGGAGATAGGGTGGACCATGAAATACTACGACATGGAGGGAATCTGGGCGCGTCATCTCAGGATGATGAGGCCTCATATCTTCAACGTGGAAAATCTGAGGATTCCTAAAATGGTCCTAACCCCAAAGCTTATTTCTTTAGGTGTGGGCGCGCCCTTGGACCCCTACATCAAAAATATCCTGAAATGGTATGACGTTGCCCCCATTCAACTATCTCCAAATTCGTACAAGCTAGCATGGGCTCTATACATCATGTACCACAACCTTAGGTTGGGCGCGCCCTCCATGAAGGAGTTTAGCTTTTTCTTCAGCATTAGGAAATCTATTCCTGGCTACCACTTCTTTGTTGTTAACAAGTGGTTAAACAATAAAGGTTTCAATGAAGGCAAGATAAGCCATGAAAGAGACTGGAAGGAACCTTTCTTCTACATCTACGATGTCAAGAGAGTCCGAGTCCGTTTCAATCTAGAACCAAGTAAGTACTGCACCCATGACGCGTTCTATCAACCTGGACGCGTCCTCATTTTTGTAACATTTTCATTTCTTCTTGTCTTAACAACCCTTCTTTTTCCTACCTTAGACAAAAGAGTCCAAAAGGAATTAACAGGAAAAAGGAAGAAGATGGCAGATAAGGTACTTCAGTATTCTAAACACTTTTCGTGTTCTGACTTTTTCGATCCGGGATACGGTTTGACCCATATGAGTCCCGGCGTAAAATTTTCGATACGCAAATCATTTTATATATCGATAAAAATCCATAGTCCCAAAAGGCGAAACATTATTACCTTATTTTTGTATAAAGTATTTTATAGGAAGCTATGTTTTGATAATTATCCAAATCTGGTTATAAAATTGTATCGTTATATAGTTACTTAGCGGGTAAGTAACCTATTTTCGGATTAGATTTGTAAATGTAATTATCGAATTATGAAATAAATAAAATATGTGATGGTTCTGTTAGCTGTGTGTTGCCTTGTTATTATTTATGGGTAATTGTTGAATACGAACCTTAATGGTATAATTAATTATTGAACTGTATGACATTATTTTGTTTTAAAATGATTTTAATTAAATATTTATGCTCATAAATGCTAAAATTGCTCCTAAAATTATTTTTGTTGTTTTATAATTTTATTTATTATTTTTAGGAATTTATAAAATTTAGAAATCAATATTTTATTGATTATTTAATTTTAAATGATTTTATGATCTCATTTAATGGTAAAATCAATATTAAAATTTTGAACTATTCAAAAATTACGAAACTTGTATTTTATAAGTTTCGAAATATTTATAAAATTTAGAAAATATTTTGATATTATTTCGATGAATTTTTGCACGCGACATACATCGTTAAATTCACGATTCAGTAACGGAGAACATGATAATAATAAAAAGAAAAAAAAAACACAACAAACAACAAACACCCACACGGCCGCCCAAAACCACCGCCTCCTCCATCGTTCTCTCTTCGATCTCTCTCGCCTCCTGTCTCTATTCTCTCTGGTTCTCTCTCATTTTTCTCTCGCTCCAATTCTTCTTTCTCACTCTCTTTCGTCTCTTCCTCCTCCTCCCTGTTCCTCCTTGCTACGATTGCCACGGTTCCACTTTCTTTCCGGCTCGTTTTCGGCGATTATTCCGTGTCTATTCTTGCTGTTGGTGCGTATCCATGTGTATACGTATTTATATGTATATATATGTGTGCTTTGTGGATGTGATTTTAATGGTTGTTTGATGCCTGTGTTTTCCGTTCGTATATTCCGGTTGCCGCCGGCCCAACTCCGGCAAGGAGACCCCCTGTTTTGCTCCGCGTAGGCGCGTGTTGATGCCCTGTAATTTTATTTAATTGCTCGACTAATTTTCTTTTATTTATTTTGCAGAAAATAAATATATGGAATTGATTAATTTCGTGATACACATAAATTATTCGGATAGGAATAATTTCGATAAATCGGTGAAATTCGTGTTGGACATCTGTTATAAACGGGAACCCGCAAATTTTACCGCCGTCAGCGATGAGCCTCGGCGAGCCGACGGTGGGTGATGATAATTGTTATCTGAGTCCTACGTTTATAAATGAAATAGAATTAGTTGTAAAATAAATTTTGGAACGAAAATGAATAATAATAATTAATAAAGTGAATTCGTATTGGTGGACGGGATTGATGAAGTGGATTGTGAATTGTATTGTGTTGCGTTTGTTGTTATGATTGACGTCGATTTGCTCGACGGGTAGGCTGATAAACAAATGAGATGCTGCCCGATTTTCGGGAAATGAATTCCGAAAATACGGGAACGTAGCCTATAATTATCAAAGACGTCGAATAAATAAATATAATTATATTATACATAACTTAATTATATTTTGTGACACGTTATTTTATAAATAATCAGTTACCCTACTATTTTCAAACCAACGAGTATACGTACTTTCTGAAAACGAACACCGAACCGAGTTTCAAAGATGTGGACCATAATTGCTATGTGTATTTCAATAATACATATAAATACAAGTCGGGTTATAAAATCGTATGGGTAGAAGTGATATTATGTTAAGGTTCATCGATTACCTGAATTAGGGTATTTCAACCCAGTAGGTCCTAGACGGAAAACCTGAGTATCGACATCGAACTAGGAATGATCTAGTGATTAGACGTCGAGATCAACAAAGTTCCAATTGAAGGGCCTGAGTGTTGGGATCGTATCCAAAATGGGATAGTAGTTGGACGGTAAAGCCGAATGTTCAAGTCGAACCAAAGTCAACCAGTAATAGCGGTTAAAGCTCATTGAGGCAAGTATTCCTGAACTTTCTTTTAAAATACTGCAAATATTTCTTCGTTCCTATTCTAAGTTCAGAATAGTTAAATGTTTTATATTTCGCTGCAATTACTCTTGTTATGCATGTCCTTTTTATTATTGTTTCTATAATTCGATTGCTCTCTTGAGAAAATACCCATTCTTTCGGGTTATTTGCGAACCCTGAATTGGGATGTTTTAAAATCAAAATGATTTGACATCAAAATACTCCACGGGCTGGATAATGATATTTTGGGAATTAAGTTTTACTTAATCCTAAGGACCGGGACATGACCGGTGCCTTGAGATGGGTCGTAGAGCCTGGGGACCTAACTGGATCTATACAGGTAGGTATAGATCTGCAGTGTATCCTGACTGATTAGCAGAATATAGGTGCGAACTAGTGTCCAGTCTAATTTATTGTTGATCGCCATTAACGGCATTCTCTCGAAAGGTTTATGATTCCAAAACCGGAGAAAACCCTGATTCAGAAGATGAATTTGGGAATCGCTTGTCACTTTTGGATTTATAATTAAAGGCTGGTAACAACTAATGTTTATTCGCTCAACTCTCTCAAATAAATAGATATGTTTAAAGATTTTGTCCGAAAATTTTCCTTTGATATTGATACTTGAAAATCACTTATATACTTGTTGGGCATTTTTGGCTCACTCTTGCTTTGTAAATTCTTATTTCTTTCAGAAGCGGATAATGATAAAAGTGAATAGCTTTTGATAGACAGCAGGAGTTAGAGAGATCTCCGTTGTGAGAGGACGAAGATGTTAGAAAAATGAGACAAGAGCGTTAGCATAAAGGTATTTACACTTGTATTGCAGTTGTTGAGAATTGTAGAAGGTTAGATTCTTGTTTCATACCATAACCTGTAAACGATCCTGATTCAAGGGGTTAATTGAATATTCTTTTATTGTAAGTAAAGATTGTTTCGTGACACCAAATCTTGACCCCGGATTTGGATTGTTACAAGTTGGCATCAGAGCTACAGGTTATTAGTCACTGAAATAAGAATAGGTGAGAGTAAGATAGGAATGATAAGTCGTATAAGATAGGAAAAATTTAGGCAGGCTCATGTTAAGTTAAGTTGAGGGCGAATTAGGGACAGTAGATCCGATATGGAACTGGTAAGATAGGATGTTGTCGAGAAAAGTGTAAGGCGAATATCGCAACGCTATAGGTATATTGAGTTCTCAGATCCTACAATAATGAGGAATCGACAGATCGACGGAGATTGGGTATGTTACCCTATTTTTCAGGTGATTTAAGGAAAAATGCAATTGATTCTTGTTAGAGCTTCGTGTAAGAGAGGCTAGGTGAGCTTTGGTACGATTTAACTTGGAATTAGGTAGTAGAACGAGCTCCACGCCGAAGGCAACCAGTTGATGGAAGCTGATGAAGAACCAACGTTGCACGTTTTGAAGGCACCACCGTTGCGAGAAGATTCTTATCACTTATCGGGAGCTGCGCAAGGAATGATATTTACCTTACTAGATATAGATAAGACTAGCAAGAAGGTGTGACCCTATCTATAGACAGAACGTCAAATCGCCTGCGTGGTTGTAAGCATAACGTCAAGGACGATGACAAGAATGTCAAAGATAGTACCAGATGTAAGCATTATGGTAGAATTTCGAATAAAATGGTATACAACGGTACCTCAAAGTTTCGTCGACTAATAAATATGAACAGAATTCAAGGAGAAGTAGAAAACATACCGAAGTGGAAAGACCCGTACATGGGCATTCCTTTAATTAGATATCTCATTAATGGATCATAAGAATAGCAAGTGACTTATATAGTAATGACGGCCAAATATTTGATTTTCAAAATTTTAAAATGAGATTTCGAAAAAGATTTTCTTAATCAACTTTCAGAAGATTTTTGCATGAAATGAGTTTTACAATTTGGTTGTTGAATTACTATTTAAGTTCTTGTTATTATAAAAAGAAAATGACCTAAAATGATAATGGATCTAGACTCAGTGTTGTTAATTTGGAGGACCAAGTAAACCCATTAACCAGGAAGGAAGTTTAAAGTTTTCGTGAAAGACGAAAGTAAACTTTGTTTAATAATATTAATGATTGAATCAACATGTTAAAACATTATTTACCCAATTTATAAAATTATAACAATTTAACAAAATTCGTGATTCGAATAGACAGAGTGTAATTGAGGGAAATGGAAGAATCTTCCATATGACTGGAGAAGAATCGTCTTTTTATCGACAAAGTTGAGGCATTACGTGATCGACGGTTATTCTACGCGGCATAGATGAAATCGAAAGAAATGACTATAAATTTCGGGGGAGCGCAATTATGATCAAATCATCAAAGCATTTAATGTGGAGGCATTTTCAGACGACATTCCGAAGTTATAATGTGACCTAAATTGTGAATCTTTCATTCGAATGATTCCGGAAGGCATACGTAGGTGAAGTGTAACGACCGAGAATTTTGCGTCGTAATTAAGAAAGTAAAGTATGTGTTATGTGATGAGATTATGTGATTAAGTGTTGATTATTTGTCTTATCTGTATACTAGAGTTAAGGAGCGTGAATAAAAACGTTCCAATTTAAAGAGTCAGCTTAGAAGTCGAGCTGTGGTTTCGAGCCGTCGGGTAGAACGGAACTCATCCTAGTATGAAAATTTAATAATATAAAATGTGAATTATTTGTGAAGTGAATGAATAAATTATTTCGTCTTAAGAGACGTGTTGATTGGCAAAGATAATGAGAAGCGTAATCGAAACGCTGAGCGTCGGGCCGTCAGGCTGAACGTGACCCGGTACGCGTAAAAGAGGATAAAGATTTAAGAGTGATATATTCTATGATCAGACCTGAGTCATTATGTGACTATATGCGTGTGATTGCTTGACTGTGTGCATGACTATATGTTCTGTGTCAATTTTGTGAATTTTAAAGGAATTATGTGATTTAAGTAAAGGTTTAATTAACCTTCGTGCATTTTTATAAAATCATCTGAGATGGATAAAAACATGGGATTTGTTCTGTTATCTTCATAGAGGTCCTAGAGACTTTTTAAAAATAATAAGTGAATTTAATTGTTGGACCTTGCATTTTTAAATCGATTTTATGAGGAAAATATATTTATTAAAGTAAGTTTGCAAAATTTATATAAAATCAACCGTTCGCTCAAATTCTTATTATGAGTAATGGATAAAAAGCTAATTTCGAGACCTACGTGTTAAAGATTTTTATTCAAGACAATTTCATCTTCCCGAGAGAAAAATATTTTTACTTTGGATTTCGTTGCACTTGAGTAAAAAGAGAAACAAAATGCAAATTAAAAAGGGGGTTATTAGATTACCATTTTACCCTTGTTTGGTGGAGTATAAAACACTCCTTCCTTCCCCCATTTTCTTCTTCTTGCCGTGCACTCACTCTTTTCTCTCTTTCTCTCACTCTCACTCTCTCTCTCTCTCGGCAACTCTCTTTCTCTCTCTCTTTGATTTCTCTCGGTATATTGCCTCTCCCTCTCTAATTCCTTGAAACACTCCATGAATCTTCATCCTTAATCCATACAAGATCTTTAATTCGTGTGCATGTGTGTGTTTATGCTTGCATGCCGTAGTGTGTGTGTGTGTTGGGTTCGGTTTCGAGCCAAGAACCGAGGGCTTGATTGATAAGTTCATGTTCTGTGATTAACGTGCTGAAATCAAATTGCATGTGGTGTTGTTGCATTGGCTTTGTTAAGAAATCGGGGGTTTTTATGGTTGGACACCCTCGAATGAGGGCACCACCGTGAAGCCACCGCCACCGGTGATGAACTCTGGTGAACCGGTGGTGAGCTATGATGTTAAAAACTGAGTTCTAGAACCTTAAGATCACTTCTTTATGTTTGCATGTGGTGTTTTGATTGATAAGGCCGAATGTCCATTATTATTTTTAAGGAAATCAAGTTGATTATGGTTAAATGCATGATTTAATGATTTGATGTTAAGAAATAGGATGATTTGTGATTTAAGGAGTAAGAATATCAAGTTGCATGTTTTGTTTTTGAAAAAGGCCGAATGGACTTAATCTTTAAAGTTGTTTGATTTGAGTAAACTTGTTTAAAGTAATAATGGATTGTTATTAGCTTGAAAATGAATGAAATTATTGGTGCATGCTAAGTTAGGTTCGAATTTTTATGTTAATAAGAAAGGAAATTGATTTTTTGTGAGATAATCTTGGTAAACACTAAGTATGAATAGCCTAAAAGTGATTGCATGTTAGTCTTAAAAAGGATCAAGATGTGCATGTCCTTGTTTGGTTCTTGGATTGTGAATTTTGAATTTTTGCCGAATAGAAAATGGGTTTAGAAGAGATTGATTTGTGATTAAGTGAATGCATGCATGTTGATTGAATAATTTGATTAAAGTTGAGTCATTAGGTGTTGTTTGGCTTTGTGCTTCGGAAATCTTGATGAAAATGAGTTAAATGACTAAGTTAAGGTTTAAAACAAGTTGGAAATGTGATATAAGACTTTGCATGTTAAGATTGATCTTTGCATGTGTGTTTTCTTGATAAACCCGAATGGGTCTTAGGCTTAAAAAGAGAATTGAGTTGATTTTTGCTAAAAATCTTAGTGACTAATGAGAACTTGATTGCATGACCATGATTGAGTGGTGTTTATGTTCGAAATTTGTTAATAAAAAAATGGTGCTAGTTTAAATGTTGGATCATGCTAGAACTAAAGTTGTATGGTGTGATTTTTGAGAAATTTGATTGTATATGTAGGATTATGGCTCGGATTTTTATGATTAAAAGAAAGGAGAATGGTTCTTTAAAGGTTGTTGAATGAGATACGTGTTTATGTGAATTAAAGTGAGTATTTGATTGATTTTATGGTGGGTATTTGCAATAAGGCCGAATAGGCCATAAGAAATAAAGGTCAAAACTTGATTTTGGTAATTGAAAGAATGATTGAGTGTTATATGTGAAAATCTTTGATTTTGCTTGATTGGATTGTTGTTTTGGTTCGAATTAAGGAATAAAAGAAAAGGGAATTAAGTCGATTGATATAAGTGATAGTATGCACGTAAATGTTTGGTTGTAAATGGGTCTAGTACTCGTAAAAGAGTCGTGTTAGTGTGATTTGAGAAATAGCCTAGGTCAAGCGAGTACGCTTTGATTGCTAGGTATATAAGGATATAAAAACTACGAGAAAGGATTGTGCTATGTGCTATGTGTTGTGTGCTTATTTGTATAAGCTATACTCGTATAGTTCGAGTCAAAGATATAATCGAGTTATCGTATAGAGAGATCGTTCTGGGAACGAGAGTTGGGAATCTAATTAAGATTTCTGGTTTTTATTGTAGATTCGGAGCGTGAGGGCATTCGGGCTAGGAAAGGGAAAAGTATACTAGGTGGCAGTAGTTCAACCCTCAGGAAAGCAATTTCAGGCAAGTAACTCTGATTACTTGTGTAAATGATTATAAAGGAAATGTTGTTCATACCATGTAGAGTATTGAACTGTCAAAGTATAAAACCCTTGCTTTATGAAACCCTGATATTGATTTGAAGTACCCTTGTTCTTGATAACCTGTTATTGATAATCCTATTAATTTCACCCTTTGATAATCTGCCTTTCTGTTCCAGTTTCCTATAATGCCATGAATCATATTGAACCTTTAATTATCTTGGATAACTCTGTTAATGATACCCTGTTTCTCTTGATCGCCCTAATGATCCCTAAGTTATTACTGATCCTTCAAATTTAGTACCTTATTATCCTTGATACAGAAATCTTGAGAATTGTTCCTTGCGTATCTTTGATTCACTCCCTGAACTTTGTTTCTTTAAAATCTGAATTAAGAATGAGTTTCGACTTGAAAGAGTCCGAATGATTTCAAAGGCTTGGTAATGATAAAATGAATTTTAGAAAACCTATTGTTTTCCAACTCAAGATTTTCCAAATGAATTCCTGATGGATTGGATTGAGACGTAAGAGGCTAGTGGGACTAGTCCAGTCATGGTAAGAGGCTAGTGGGACTAGTCCAATTTAAGGCTGAAATTATGCCGAATGGTACCTTAAAGACCGGAATGGAGGTCGATACAGGCTGATCACCCGTATATAATGAAATGGAAAGATAAGTGATCCAATCAAGGGTTCTAAATGGTTATTTAAAAAGGGAACTGAAACTTTTATTCAGTAAATTGATTTTTGGAAATGAAAATGGTTTATACTGTTTTGAAAAGAGTTGATTATGTTATTGTGGAGCTTAAAGCTCAGAACCCTGATTCCTGAAATTGTTGATCATACGAATGATTCTATATCTTGAAATACTGTTGCTTTCCTCTATCGAAAGATCCATTTTGATCCTATAATGAATTGTGATGAATATCGGCTTTTGTTCTGTTTCGAGCCTTGTTTCTTGAAAGCCCAACTATTCTTCGGATACCCTTTCCTTATCTCAAAGAAAACAAAAATAAATATATGGAAATCTGCCACCTAGATTAACTAAAGTAGAATGCCCTAGTTTGTTCAAAGTATATTGAGATTTGATATTGTAGAACTGCTATATAGTTACTTGCTGAGTTTTCTACTCATTTGTTTTGTCTTAATCTAACCATGGCAGTTAAGCAAGAAGATGGTCAGG
Source organism: Apium graveolens (assembly GCF_009905375.1). Lineage (NCBI taxonomy): Eukaryota > Viridiplantae > Streptophyta > Magnoliopsida > Apiales > Apiaceae > Apium > Apium graveolens. Next base: position 307,789,621 of record NC_133648.1, on the reverse strand, counting down.
CTTAGGCGCACTGCTCGTAAGAGCGTACCTGGTGGTCCCTACCGTATTGAGGGCTTCCAGTTGCCAGAGCAGGTAATACAGGTTATGAGTGAGCTCGCGCCTAGAAAGAGGTGTATAAAGATACAATGGGTTATCTGTCGGTTTCCAGCCGGAACCGATATTGATTATTTAATAATATTTTGGGTTTGTAAGTTATATTTTGTGATTGGTAGTTGTAATCTTGTCTCATACTTTATCCTGCTGATCCTGTTAGTAGTTAATCGGGGTTTATGCATATTTAATTATTAGAATAGAGGTGTGTGAGTCCTCATTTCCTAACCCCGAGATTGAGGGCGTCACATGAAGCGTGGAAGGTGATCAACACTGACATTCTTTCCTCTAATACGATGGCATATGTTGTTATTGATTCTTGAATACGTATGAGCTTCTTTTGTTGATAAATCATTTGAGGTGAAAACGAAAGAAAATTTATTATATTCCTTCTGAATTGTTTCTCTTCTCAAATTATTGATTCTTGATTGAGACAGATAGTGTTGTGGTGTGACGCTTTGTCGAAATGACGAAGAGTCGGGTTGGACGCCACCTAATCATGTGTTGTATGCCATATAGTATGAAAGACTGGCCATCTTGAGTATGAATATGGTTGTCTCATTCATATCCAAAGCCTCGCTCATTCTTTTTCCTTCAATTTATTGACTTACAGCTCCTCCCAAGCAGTTGTTGCATCGTTATTCCTTATTCAGTTTTTCAATCAAAATCATATTCACAAACTCTCCTCTTACGTAGAGTCTGTATAGTTAGGTCACACACATTGTAGAGGGGGGTGAATACAGTGTATAGCACAATCAAATCGAATTCTAATAACACAAGTAACAGAAAACATACTTTATTCAAAGTAATAAATTATGTTACAGTATGGAACTGTCCTCTCTCAGTGATGAACAAATATCACGAGAGCTGCTAGGGTTACAATGAATAATCTTCTCGATAATGATAACACTTTTAGTGTAAACCCTATATCTGTGTTTATATACTACACAGTTATAAGATAATCGCTAATTGATATGGAATATAATTCTGCTTCCTAAAATATATCAATCAGATATCTTTTCTTCCAAGTATTCTATTCTTCATAAAATTCCTTCTTCATGCATATCTCCTCTTACGTTTGTCTTGATCTTCTTTTCCTTTCAATCAGCTGCCTTCCTTATCTGAATGTTTCCTTTAAGTCCTGATATTATCTTCTGATAAATATCTCCTGAACCTCAAGTACTGATGACTTAAGTTCTGACTTCAGTATAAGTGCTGATTTCAGTTAAGTACTGATATGTCCTGTTTAAGTAAGATCTGAAAACTAAACATAAATCATATTAGACATGACATTATCAAATATATCTAACAATCTCCCCCAACTTGTAAATTAGCATAATATACAAGTTAACAGATATTTGATGATGTCAAAAACATTAAGTACAAATGCATGAGAATTTGACTAGATAACTACAACTTACAGTCCTTAAAACTTTACCAACTTTAACTTCTGATAACAACTTCAGTCTGTATACATATCAGAATTTGAGCAGTTGTAGATCTTGACTTGGCTTCACTTTCTGATCTCTCTGATGTCAGGAGTTGTTCTGAGATAATTCTTTAACAAACATCTCTCAGCATATCTGAGTTCATCAATCATCCTCCTTTTAGCATCTTTAAGTTCTGCAGAATCTTCACCAGTTTGAAAGATTGCAGCCCTGAGATCATTAATTTTAGCTTTCCTTATGTCCTGATCCAGTCTGATCAAATATGCCTTGTCAGACTCAAGATTGAATTCCACAGCCTTGTAACCCAGAAATGTAGTTATAATCTTAGCAGAGTTAGGCTTCATCTCAACAATATCACCCTTGTGATCTCTGTACTTTGGAAGATATGTGCTATCAGACTTTATAAAATAAAGCCTTTTCTGTCTCTGAATTTGACTCTTCAAATAGTTTGCAGCACTTTCTGTTATTTTGTCATTCATTTGAAGTAAGAATAATACATGTTCCAATTCTTCAAAATACTTTAGTGGAATGGAATTTTCCCTTATATGATAAACCCTACCATCTGTCATGAAGTACAACAAGATGTGTTCTCTCAAGTAGGTATGGTAAACCATCTGTACAGATTCTAGTTGATTCAATCTTTCAGGAGTTGCTCCAATACCTGGTTCACTTAAGGAAGTTGGATCATTGGTTGTGTTATGTATTCTTCTTTCATCAGCACTACCCAATCCAAATTTATCTCTTGCTTCCTTTCCAGTAACCACTCTTGCTTCAAAACCACTTACAGCAGTCTTCAAAGGTTGAGTCTGTTTAGCTTTGGTGAATCCTGGTAGGAGTAACTTTGAAGGTTTAACATGAGCAATGTCAGAGGTTTCCTTTGATTTATCTTCTGATATCAAGTTAACTTGAGCTATGTCAGAGGTTACTTTCTTCTTTGAGATATCAGAACTAACTATATCTTGACTCTGAACAACTTGAGCCATGTCAGAGGTTGTCTTAGAAATTTTTCTTGAAGTCAGAGCAAGATCAGCATCTTCAACAGTAATTTCTTCATCCACAGGAGGCACATAAACCTTGATAGGTTCACCAACTTTCTCTTTGCCCTTGGACCTTGGATCTATCTGCAATTGTGATTTAACCTTGGTTGCTTCAGGATTTGTTCTTTCTTTTATCACAATGCCTTTCGCCTTTGGAAGTTTCTTTTTACCAACAGAAACTTCAGATTTAGATTTGAATTTTTCTAACTTAAGTCTAGCTTCTTCTTCCATCACACTCTCAAAGTCCATTCCTGGATTTTCTTTCAGAAATAGCTGTCTTGATATTTCTTCATCAAGATCCAAAAGTTCATCAGAACTTATCCTTTTACCAGTAGCAGAAGTAATTCTTTTTCCAGCATCAGAACTTGTCCTGTGACTTGTAATTTCAGCTCTTCTTGATGAGAAACTTCTACCTTGACCATGACCTCCACCCATTCCAGAGTTTCCCTGGTCATCTTTTTCATCATCCTTCCCCTTCAGTGTCTTAACAGTTTTGCATTTGGACTTAATTACTTTCTCCCCCTTTTTGGCATCAGTAGGTAAGAAAAGAGAGACAAGTAATTCCACTGAGGCTTGGATTTCATCGAGTTGAGATTGCTGAGAAGCTTGACTTTTCAAAATATCATCAATCTGAGACTGTTGCTTCTCTTGGGTCTTCTCAATGTAAGCAACTCTGTCAAAGGTAGGTTGGAAGAATTTTTTCTTATCAATTTTCTGAGTCATTTCTTGCTTGAGCAATTCTTCCTGAATTTTATGTAACTCTGCATGAGTTGTTGAATGGAGACCTTGAAGAAGTCTAGTACTCAATGCAGTGACTCGAAGCTGTGTCTTGAAATCATCATTAATTAACATTTCATCAGCTTTTGCCAAGTGCTCAGCAAGAATCTTTTCAGATGGAACAAAGGTAACTGAGTTCCATTCCTTATTCCACTCCTGTCCTCTAGGAGTTTCACTCCAAGGTACTGGTGCTGCTCTTGTAACAAACTTCTTGACTAGTTCAGATTTATGAACAGTTTGTTGAGGTGCATGTCCTGAAGGACCGGCTGCAGTAACATCTTCATTTATAGCAGCATCACCAGTAGTATCAACATTTGAAGCATCAGAACTGACAGAATCAACATCTTCTGATAAAACAACAGTATGAGAAGCAATTGAGGCTTCAACATCATCCTCTAAGTGCTGATCTGTTTCCAAGTTCCGATCAACAGCCATATCTTGATGCTCACCTATATTCTGATCATCAGCATCTAGATGCAGAGAAGGTGTTGTAGACAATTCTGGAGTTTGAGTAGCATCAGTAAAAGGTGTTGTTGATGGATTAATTGTTGTTGGAGCTTCTAAGTAGAGAACCTCAGGCACAACCAGGTTGTGAATATCAATTTCAGCACTTGTGCCTGGGTCTACAGGAGATACAGGTTCATGTACAGGAGACACAGATGGTGTGTTTGCCTTGTTTGTAGCAGCTTCCTGAGTTGGGGACAATGGAGAGGGAGATGCAGTAGCTTCAATAAATTCTGGTTCTTTTGAGATCAGAGATTCCTGATCTCCTTCATTAGCTGCTGCTTCCTCATCATCTGAAGCTGGCCTTTTAGCTCTCTGTTTCTTGTATCTCTTTGAAGGTGGGGATTCCTTGGGAGGTTCAGCATAAGTCATTCTTCTAAGCCTTTTGAGAAGCTTAGATCCCCCAATTCCAGAATCCTTCTGAGAAGGGACCTTCTCAGCTTTTTTTTTAACAGGTTCTAATGCAGAAACCTGTTCCTCACTATCAGACTCATCTCTCAGAACAATCCTCCTTCTCTTCTGTGGTGTCTGAGGGACAGTCTTTGTCCTCTTGGGCTTGGATGATGGAGGCTTCACAGTATGTGCTGATGATGAAGGTTGAGCTATCTGTGAAGGTTTGAGATGTGTTCTGATAGAGGATTGAGGTATAGATGTATGAGTGGTATGTTCTGATGGTTGTTGTGGTATTTGGGATGTGGTGGTAGGTTGTACATCAAGATAAACAGATTTATAGGTTTGAGGATCAGCATTTACCAGGATCTGTTTTACAGACTGAGGAATCTGTAAAGGTCTAACCACCGTTTTCTTAAGGTCAGCATTTACCAAGTCATTAAAAGCCCATTTTGCAAGTTTAAAAGGTGGAAATAAAGAACTGGCTAGTTGAGGGTCATCAGCACAACAATAGGTATATATAAGCTGACAGAATCTAGCAAAGTAAACTACATTTCTATCCTCTGTCATCTTATCCCCAATAAAGCCTAACACAGCACTTGCAAAGTCAAAATGAGTTTGGTTAATAATAGCATACCCGATGTGCTGACTCATTATTGGAATGGCATCAAAGTTGGAACACTTATTCCCGAAGGCTTTAGTGATGCAGTCGGCTCAATTCCTTTCTGATATGTGCTCGTTTCAACTGTCCAAGCTTAGCCAAACTCTTCTCATACCCCAAATTGGCCATGAGCTGCTGTAGAACTGGTTCCTCCGGTGTTGAGAAAATGCAGCCTTTTGGTAAATGTAGAGCTTTACGAACTGTTCCAGGAGTTACCACATGTTCAACATCATTGACTTTAAAAACAATGCTGGGAGTACCAGTAGCACCACCATTATCAAAATGACCAGTCCGCCAAAATGTCAGAACTTGTTGGCTGGAAATGACTTGAGGCTGGGTCAATGCATACCCAATTTCACTGTGTGCCAGAAGATCTTGCACAAAGTGCAACTCAGATGGAGCTTCATCATAATTTAGGATTGCAGCATAGTTGTTGGGAACAAACTTGGCTCCATCTATAATCAAATCCTTAGGTGCCATGAGAAAAAAAATTGAGAATTAAGGTTGCCCGTAAGGTATTTGATAATATGTCTGTATGAAAACCAACGTCAGGAGATGAGAGAGAGTAAAAGTAAAGAAAGAGAGATAAAGTGTAAAAGTAAATAAAAGATTGTATAATCTTCTCTCTCTCTTACTTATACATGGTTAAAAAAATAATCGTTGGACTCATGTCAGACATGCATCAATAATGAATAGTTAATGGGCACGGAAAAACAGTAATCATTACTTATCACATGCAGTTTTTCAAGGAAAAACCGTTCCACTTACCAAGTAATCCCATTAATTGAGGTAAGTCAGTTTTAATTCAAAATTTAAACTGTTCCCACTTATTTAATCATTTTCACTGCAAAACCAATATTCTGTAAAAATATTCAAGTGTGAGAATGACAAAAAAATAAATAAATCAAGTAAACAAGTACTGATATTTTAAAATCAGAACTTAATTTATATCAGTAATTAAAATGGTCATCAGAATATGGATATATCAGGATTTAAAAATGCAGCAGAATTTAAAACATCTCAGAGACAAAATCTTGCAAAAATATAAAATTTCATTAATATATTAAGAGAATACATTCATGAAATTGAAATTTACATCAGAACATTACAAGACTGTTCTAAGCTACAAACTCCAACATTAACCGCTTTTGTCCTTGGCTAATAAGCCGGACAAAGCCGACGATGAAGAAAAACAAGAAGAAGAAAACAAATTATTTCTTCTTCCGACTCTCTACAAAAAGAATAGTGAGTCGAATGATTCACTCTTGTTGGCGGAGAGCTTCCAGCCTTTCTTCTTCCAATCGCTCCAGATGGCGATGGTAGTCCATGTAAAAGAACAGGAGGTGTGTGAGAACCTCCTGGGGAACCGAGTCCTAAATCTCATCAGGAATGACATTTACGTGCCATTCCTGCTGCCAGTCCTCACAGCTCAACTCCATGTTGAAGGTCTCATAGTTTAAAAACATATTGTAGTTGACCATGATAGTGTTGGTATGAAGGAAAAGAGAGTGAGTATTTGAGAAAAGAAATGATGTGTAGGCTGATTTGAGGTGTTGGTTTATATAGGCAATAGAATGCCAGAAGACGCAAGGAAATTTAATGCTGACAGGTAGAAATAATTCTACCTCGTCTCCCTAGACTGAGAAGAAGAAAAATAGTCATTGGAAGTGTAAAACAGGGTTTAATGCGCACAAGAAACAAGTAAATATTACTGTGCATGTACGTGTTCCACTAATACTAATTGTATTGACTGTTAATATCTCACCCGTACATATTCTGATTTAAGATAAGACTGTTTCAGATTTTAACCACAAATAAGTCAAATAGAGGATCAGAATTTAATATCAGCACTTAGACTTATATCAGAACTTAACAGTCATCAGAACATGATTTCTTAACTCGAAAAATGAATGCATTTCTCTGTGATTCTTCACACAAATTCTGATTTCGGTTCTTCAGAACTTATTTATCAGAACTTCCATCAGAACTTGTCCTCAGAATTTATGCAATCTGACACATAAATTGTTCATCTAAAACAACATTGAACGCCACAGTAATTTTCATCATTCATATGGAGTGTAAGTGTGTGCATTAAGCAAAATATCAGACAAAGAGTAAAGTCTGATTCACTTCAGTACATCTTAGAAATAAGGCATAACTAAGAACTTTACTAAAAATCTATCATTATTCTGAAGTTTACTTTTGAATGAGTTCATGCACGAGTCCACCTCAACTGTTTTGTGCTTATTTTATGCATCTTTTGAAATTCCATTTTACAGTGGCTTCTCAGTGTAGGTGAGTCACGACTGCTTATCAGAATTTATGCTATTATCAGAGTATTTCTCCAGTAATTATAGAGTGTGAAAAGTCACCAAGAAAAATAATTATTTACTTTTCTGATGCATATTACTTAATACCAACAATGCACTTGGGTCGTCCCTTCCACATTTTTACTCTAGATCTCAAAGGAGTACCTGATTTTTATTCCTCTTTCTTTTACTTTTTCTTTTGATGAGTGAGGTTTATCAGCACTTAGTACATCCATCAGATTTACTAACATCAGAACTTAACAGATGAGACGCATTATTCTAGTTTTTGACTTATTAATAAGATAGACAAAGTAAACATGACTAAGCTCAATATCAGAATTTGCTTGTGTAAATAGATTTCCACATAAATAATTACTTCTAACATGGGATTTCTAGTATGTTAAAGACTATTAGGTCAGCATCTAGCACAGTTATCCTCATAGGATTGAATAGTCATATAAACAGTCATATCACTATCAGAGTTTAGAAATTCACATCAGACAACAATCAGTACTTAAGCAATTTTCAATTAAGCACAGAATACACAAAGAGAGTAATTTCTGTAAATACCGATCATAAAGTCTGATGTATCAGAACAAAATCTAAGCAGATTTAGAGAAAGAACCTGAAACCATTCCAAGTTCATTTACCAATCTTGTAAAAGTGGCTTCACACAGTGGTTTTGTGAAGATATCTGCTAGTTGTTGATCTGTTGGAACAAAGTGCAATTCCACTGTACCTTCATCCACATGTTCCCTTATGAAGTGGTACATAATGCTAATGTGCTTTGTCATTGAGTGTTGAACTGGATTACCTATTATAGCAATAGCACTTTGATTATCATAGTAAATAGGGATTTTAAAATATGTTAACCCATAATCCAGTAACTGATTCTTCATCCAAAGAATCTGTGCACAACAGCTTCCTACAGCAATGTATTCTGCTTCTGCAGTTGATGTGGAAATTGACTTTTGTTTCTTGCTAAACCAAGAAACCAATATGCCTCCAAGAAATTGGCAGCTTCCACTTGTGCTTTTCCTGTCAATTTTGCAACCTGCAAAATCTGCATCTGAGTAACCTATTAGTTTAAAATCTGATTCTCTGGGATACCACAATCCCAGATCAGCTGTTACCTTAAGATACTTAAAAATTCTTTTCACATTTGTTAAGTGAGGTTCTCTTGGATCTGCTTGAAATCTTGCACAAAGACAGGTAGCATACATGATATCAGGTCTACTAGCAGTTAGATAGAGTAGAGAGCCAACCATACCTCTATAATTAGTAATATCTACTGATTTACCAGTATCCTTATCCAATTTTGTTGCAGTGGCCATGGGAGTGGATGCACTTGAACAATCTTGCATTCCAAATTTCTTCAGCAAATTTCTGGTGTACTTGGTTTGACAAATAAAAGTACCTTCTTCATTCTGCTTGACTTGAAGGCCCAGAAAATAGCTAAGTTCCCCCATCATACTCATTTGATATCTTGACTGCATCAGTTTGGTAAACTTCTTACAAAGTCTGTCATTTGTAGAACCAAAGATGATATCATCAACATATATCTGAACCAGAAGTAAGTCCTTTCCATGGTTGAGGTAGAACAGTGTTTTGTCTATAGTTCCTCTGTTAAATCCACTTTCCAGAAGAAACTGAGCTAAAGTCTCAAACCATGCTCTTGGAGCTTGCTTAAGGCCATAAAGTGCTTTATCAAACCTGTAGACATGATTAGGATATTTGGGATCTACAAAGCCTGGAGGTTGTTCAACATATACTTCCTCCTCCAATTCTCCATTGAGAAAAGCACTTTTCACATCCATTTGAAAGATAGTAAACTTTTTGTGAGCAGCATAAGCCAAAAATATCCTTATGGCTTCCAATCTAGCAACTGGTGCAAATGTTTCATCATAATCAATTCCCTCCTGTTGAGAATATCCTTTTACAACCAACCTTGTCCTTGTAATTATGCCATCACTATCAGTTTTGTTTCCGAAAACCCACTTTGTACCAACAACAGATCTGTTCTTTGGTCTTGGCACTAGGGTCCAGACTTTGTTTCTTTCAAATTCATTTAACTCTTCCTGCATTGCTTGCACCCAATCAGCATCTTGAAGAGCTTCTTCCACTTTCTTTGGTTCAGTCCGAGAAAGAAAAGAATTGTAAAGATATTCACTCGAAGTAGTTGTTCTAGTTCTGACACCTGCATCAGGATTTCCAATAATTAAGTCAGGTGTATGTGATTTAGTCCACTTCCTTGCAGATGGAAGGTTTTCTCTAGAACTGGATGCTCCCCCATGATCCATGCTACCTTCATCAACATTTTCTGATGCTCCCCCTGAAACTATGCTCTCTGAGTTGGATCCTTCAGAATTTAAGTTTTCAGAACTATCAGAACTTGACGAATCAGAACTTGAAGAGCCAGTTGTATATTCTGATGCTTCTTGAGATGTGGTTGTATCTTGAGTATGCTCCCCCTGCATAGGTGCATCTTCCTTTGGCGTAGTCACCACAGTTTCAATAACATCAGAGTTTAATCCATCAGAGTTTGCAGTATCAGGATTTAGACTGTCAGGATTTTCAGTATCAGAATTTAAGTCTTCATTTTCAAATCTCAGCTGATCATGATCATTGAAATCTTCAAGTCCAGTAATCTTCTTATCATCAAAAGAGACATTGATAGATTCCATGACCACTCTTGTTCTCAAGTTATAGACTCTGAAGGCTTTTATGGAAAATGGATATCCAACAAAGATTCCTTCATCAGCTTTTAGATCAAATTTGGATAGTTGTTCAGGGTGAGTCTTAAGAACAAGACATTTGCATCCAAATACATGAAAATACTTCAGATTTGGCTTCTTTTTCTTCACCATCTCATATGATGTCTTTCCTTGCTTGTTAATGAGTGTTTCATTCTGAGTCAAACAAGCAGTCTGCACAGCTTCAGCCCAGAAATAGGCTGGAAGCTTTGCTTCATCAAGCATTGTACGTGCAGCTTCAATGAGAGTTCTACTCTTTCTTTCAACAACTCCATTTTGCTGTGGAGTTCCAGGAGCAGAAAATTCCTGCTTGATTCCATGGTTTTTGCAGAACTCTTCCATTATCAAATTCTTGAACTCGGTACCATTATCACTTATTATTATCTTCACAGAATCTTTGACCAATTTATCCAGTTGCCTGACATGATCAATCAAGATAGATGCAGTTTCACTTTTTGTGTGCAAGAAATACACCCATGTGTATCTGGTGAACTCATCCACTATGACCATAACATATTTCTTCTTTGCAATAGACATGACATTTACTGGACTAAATAGATCAACATGTAGTAGGTGATAAGGCTCAAGAATTGATGGTTCGGTCTTGCTCTTGAATGAGGATTTCCTTTGTTTAGCCTTCTGACAAGAATCACAAAGGCCATCAGGAGCAAATACTGACTTTGGCAGTCATCTCACAAGATCTTTCTTGACTAGTTCATTTATATTGTTGAAATTTAAATGAGAGAGTTTCTTGTGCCAATTCCAGCTTTCTTTAATTGATGCTCTACTCATCAGACAGATTGCAGAACCATCAGTACTTGTTGAAAGCTTGGCTTCATAGATATTACCATGCCTATATCCTTTCATAACAGCTTTTCCTGTAGATTTACTAATAACTTCACAGTGTTCTTCAAAGAAATCCACATGATAACCTCTGTCATAGATTTGACTGACACTCAGCAGATTGTGTTTAAGTCCTGAGACCAGAGCTACTTCTTTAATGATGACATTTCCAAGATTGATATTGCCATATCCCAATGTTTTTCCTATATTGCCATCTCCATAAGAAACACTTGGGCCAGCCTTCTCCATAAAGTCTGATAGCAGAGCTTTATTTCCAGTCATATGTCCTGAACATCCACTGTCCAAAACTAGGATATTTTTCCTGTTGCCCTGCAATCATAAAGACCACTAATGATTAGTTTTAAGGACCCAGACTTGCTTGGATCCTTTGGCCTTATGAAGTTTGTTAACATTTGCAGCGGATTTAGCATCAGAGTTTATGTTAACATTTTTCTTATCAGAATTTACACTATCAGACTTTGAATCAGAACTTACACTAGAAGGAACAATGCTAACTTTCTTTAAAGAATGTTTTATTTGATAATAATCATAGTACAGACTATGATATTCCTTATAAGTATAAATGGAATGCAATAAACTACCACAATGAAAACAAGGATTTTGTGGCTTATATCTAATAGACTGACTCTTAACTCTTGACTTTGAAGGTAAGGAGTTTATGTTCTTATTCTTCCTGCAAAAAGAAGCCAGATGGTTAGAACTTCCACAGTTATGACACGTTTTTCTAGGAGCATCAGGAACAGGCTTATAATCATTGCTTTTATTCACACCTTCCTTTCCATTCCTATTTTTCCTAGGTGATTTTACCTTGTTTGCATTCTTAACATCTTTCAGCTTATGCTTAAGCTGCTTCTTCGTCATTAAGCCTACGTTTACTTCAGTTGTCTTTTCCTATTTTAGTTTGTCAGAAGTTAATTCCTTTTTAACTTCTGATTTCTCATTATCAGACTTTACAGCTACAAACTTAACAGGCTTTAACTTAGATTTTTGATTAACAACTATAGGCTTAATTTATATAGTTCCTTTATCATTCTTATCATCTCCATAACCTAAGCCCTCTTTCCAGTTTTTACTACTTAACAAATTCTGAGTTGTTCTGCCAGAGTTAGTCCAAGTCCTGATAATCTCTCTTTCCTTTTCTAACTCAGTTTTTAGAGATTCATTCATTTTAAGTAATTCATCCCAAACATAGAAAGCATCATCTCTATCTTTCTGAGTTTGATGGAACATGACTAACTCTTTTTCTAAATAATCATTCCTCTTTTTACAAGAAAGATTTTCAGAAGTTAATCTTTCACATGTTAAAGTTTGATCTCTATAGCTAATGAACATGGTTTTAAGATATCTTCTCAACTCATTAATATCACCAGTATGAAAGGGATAAGTAGTTTGAGGTACCTTTAACTCAGCAGCTTCAGAACTACTTTCAGCACTTGCCATATCAGCATTTGCCATCAAGGCATAATTCTCCTCACTTTCAGAATCTGAGGTGTCTGTCCAGCTTTTGTTCTTTGTGACAAGAGCCTTGCCTTTGTCACTCTTCACTTTCTTGCAATCAGGAGATATGTGGCATTTCTCACCACAGTTGTAGCATTTGACATTTATATAATCTCCTCTGTCAGACTTTCCTCCTTTGCCCTCAGATTTTCTGAAATTCTTCTTATCAGAACTTGCACCTTTCCTGGAAAACTTCTTTCCCTTCCTGAAATTCCTGTATGCAATCTTTGTGATTCCTTTCACCATAAGGGCACACAGCTTCATTATCTCTTCATCAGCATTCGTCTCAGGCAAGCTTTCAAATTCTGAGTCATCATCACTATCAGAACTTGATGACTCAGTATCAGACTTTGTGAAGAGCGCTTTACCCTTGCCTTTCCTTGAGGTGGCTGCCTTGGGGGATTCTTCTTCAGCCTTAAGAGCAACTGTCCTTGACTTTCCTCCTTTCCTCTTGCTTCTTTGTTCCATCTAAAGTTCACGAGTCTTGAGCATCCCATAAATTTCATCAAGAGTTGTTTCATCAAGATTATAGTTGTCTCTTATTGTTGTTGCCTTCAAATCCCAGCTTTCAGGAAGAACCAACAGGAATTTGAGGTTTGAATCTTCAAGATCATACTCCTTATCAACCAGTGACAAATCATTCAAGAGTTTGACAAATCTATCATATAAATCAGTCAATGACTCATTAGCCTTTGAGTCAAAGTGTTCATACTCTTGAGTGAGTATTGTCTTCCTGTTCTTCTTAATCGTATCAGTTCCCTGACACCTTGTTTCCAAGGCATCCCATATCTCCTTTGCAGTCTTGCAGTTTATTACCCTGTTTGACATTACATTATCAATGGCACTATGCAGTAAGTGTCCTACCTTAGCATCCTTAGCAATTGATGCGATATCTTCAGCAGTGTAATCACTCTTCTCCTTTGGTACTGACTTTGCTGCTTCACCTGCAACTGCAACAGCGAGCTTGGTTGGTTTGTGAGGCCCTTCCTTGATTCTATCAAGATATTTTGGATCTGTAGCTTCCAGAAACATAGTCATCCTCACCTTCCATATGGGATATTCAGATGGTCTCAATATGGGAACTCTAATAGCCTCATATCGGCTATGGATTTGTGTCTTTGGAGGTTCTTCAGTTTTGGTGGGCTTAGTTGGAGTTTCTACTTCAGACATGATTATTTTTGGATCTTAAACTGTTTATGTGTTAACGGATAGGCTCTGATACCACTTGTTAGGTCACACACACTGTAGAGGGGGGTGAATACAGTGTATAGCACAATCAAATCGAATTCTAATAACACAAGTAACAGAATACAGACTTTATTCAAAGCAATAAATTCTGTTACAGTATGGAACTGTCCTCTCTCAGTGATGAAAAAATATCACGAGAGCTGCTAGGGTTACAATGAATAATCTTCTCGATTATGATAACACTTTTAGTGTAAACCATATGTCTGTGTTTATATACTACACGGTTACAAGATAATCGCTAATTGATATGGAATATAATTCTGCTTCCTAAAATATATCAATCAAATATCTTTTCTTCCAAGTATTCTATTCTTCATAGAATTCCTTCTTCATGCATATCTCTTCTTACGTTTGTCTTGATCTTCTTTTCCTTTCAATCAGCCGCCTTCCTTATCTGAACGTTTCCTTTAAGTCCTGATATTATCTTCTGATAAATATCTCCTGAACCTTAAGTACTGATGACTTAAGTTCTGACTTCAGTATAAGTGCTGATTTCAGTTAAGTACTGATTTGTCCTGTTTAAGTAAGATCTGAAAACTAAACATAAATCATATTAGACATGACATTATCAAATATATCTAACATGTTCTATGATGATTACAAAAGAAATGGAATAGTCCCGTATGACAGGTAGAATTACATGTCAAAGGTGGATATGATTGCAAGCCGATAAATGGTAGACATTTGCGAGCAAGGAAGTATGGATACACCGACAACACGGTCGTGGCAAAGATATCAAATCAGATAGTTGTTCGTGTTACGAGGATCTCATCAATATGGTAGATTACATTAACGCGATGCACTTCAAATCAGAAGATTTCGACGTGAAATGAATGGTTAGTGGACCGTAACAAATAATTTAGTTATAAAATAAGGAAGTAAGGATGTATGCATCAGAAAAAGCGAACGAGTGTTAGGACGACAATCGAAGATCAAGGGAATTCTGAACACTGACTCAGACAAGAAACTAATACGTGAAGCATCCCTTCATCGCGGGAAGATATTTGTCGTAAAGATTCAAGATCGAAGAAATCTTAATTACAACCAAATCTCAAACGTGTTTTTTAAGAGATTGTGAAGTTCTCTAACTTAAGTAAATGAATGATGGCAAATTTAATACCCATAAGCGGGTCAACGACGAAAGTTCGATACGGGAACAAAAAAAGGGGAGATGTAGGAATGGCGAATCGACTGTGAAATCTTTTATGGAATAATGATCTGACGATTGAGTTTTCACCAGATTACGACAATAATAATAGAACCCCCGCATAGTTATTAAAAGATAAACAGATTAACTAATAAAATTGAATGTGTATCGTTAAGGATAAAGGACTGATGTGATTAATTGAAGGATGCGGTAGAATTCTTAAAAGTAACTATACACAATTAGTAATGACAAGAAATAAGTTAAAAAGAATCGCAAAATAAAGTCTTTAAAAACAACATAATAATTTTAAGTTCACTAATAAAATTTTGTAATATTCTGAAAGAACTGAGAAAAGTATGGTTATATTAATCATTATTGGTTTAAGACCTTAGTCCCATTTCAAAAAGATATATGTTATGCCAGTTAATCATACATATGTTGGTCAGAATGATATAGTTTGAATTATGGCGAATGGATGAATTTGGTTGATGGAAGTGGATGGATATGTTTGTGGATGATTTGGTTGATTGATGGTGTCGGCTTGAGTCCGACTGGTAGTCAATGATATAGGCGAAGTGTTGCCCAAATTTTCAGAAATTACCCTATATTTAAGAATAAAGAAGTATATTATCGTTCTCGTCAATACTCCAAATGATTGCGATCTTGGGTCGTGGGAAAGGTTGTTATGACCAAACCGACTTTATATAATTGGTCTTTGATTCTAGTTAGCTAGTCACCACTTGGTTTAAGTGATCAGTTAAAAGAGTTAATTGATCAACTTTACCAACTAATGGTTAGTTAAATGGAGATCGATTCCAATTAGATTGAGTCAAGCTCTGACATGATTTTCAGAACCGAAATCAAAGAAATTAGGAAATTGAAGGAAGTGATGGCATTAGCAGAAATTGAAAGTTTAATAAAATTAGCATGATGGACTGCAGACATGGGAAAAAGAGAATGAAGGTATGAAGTTACACATTGATTATCAGAAATGGTAAGTCTGGGGATTAAATGAACATAGTGTATCAGGAGTATTTGGGTAGTGTAATTGTATGTATGGATAACATCCTCGCCCATTCAAAGACTAAGGAAGATCAAGTTAAATGTT
Source organism: Apium graveolens (assembly GCF_009905375.1). Lineage (NCBI taxonomy): Eukaryota > Viridiplantae > Streptophyta > Magnoliopsida > Apiales > Apiaceae > Apium > Apium graveolens. The sequence goes on along the minus strand of NC_133648.1, from coordinate 307,773,788 downwards.
GGAAGATATGCCTGCGGAAGGTTAAAAAGTAACAACTGCATTCTGAGTTTCAAAGGTGTGAACTCTGGTCATAATTGATTATGAGCTACGGAAGTATGGTTAATTACCAACCAAGCAAGATCCATTTAGAGACAGATGTCTAGAGTAGAAAAGAAAGAGTGAATGTCACTGAGATTGCTGGAAAGTGGATAAAGGAATTGGAAAAGTTAGAAATTGAAGAACAGGTTTTGATTCAGTTTTTGGTTTATGATGATACTTACTTTGTTGTTAGAAATCAAAGGTGGTACTAATATAGATGATTGATGTTGACTTCAGTATGGAATGTTGTGAGCATCAAAGTTCATATTAATATCTAATTTGATATGACAACAAAATGAGTATTATTACCAGGAATTCGGTTTTGAATAAAGTTATGATTCATCCCATTCCAAATTAATATATTTCTTTCAGATAGTAAAAGATTCTCGCGGTGAATATCCTTGATAGTGATTGAAAAGAAATTGGGATATACTGTTAAGTGGTAAGTTAAATGCAATTGTTGAAATTTTCCTTTAAGTTTAAAATTTTAAATAGATATAGGACATTTGAAGCAGAAGACGCCATGAACTCAGTATATCGGGCACAGATAAATGAAAGGTACAAGAGATCGATTCAAAATTCTCGAATACAATTGGAGAATGATCATAAGTCAGACTAAACGAACAAAAGGAGACATGAAGAGCAAAGTAGAACAATCAGTGAAGATGGAAGGTCATGAACACAAATTATTAGAATTAGAAAGAGAAGCAGATTAGTACAAATTAAGTTATTCTTTTTAGACAATGAGATAGGTAGAGTGATTGTGAATGAGTTGGCCTTGTTGTTACGGGCACAACGAGTTCATAAGATGCTCGTGGAATCAGCTTTCCTTCCATATCCTCAAGGTGATAAATCCATTTCCACAAGATTGCTTTTATGTTGTATGGTCCTTCCCAATTAGCTCCAAACACTCCATGATGAGGATTCTTTGTGTTTGGCATCACCTTCCTGAGTACCAAATCCCCTACCTTCAGCAGTTGTCCCTTTACCTTCTTGTTATAATATCTTGCAGCACGCGGTTGATATGCCGCAAGCCTCAGCTGAGAATTTTCCCTTGTTTCTTCCAAAAGATCCAAATGAAGCCTTTGATCAACCTCTGCATCTTCCTCTGTGTAACGATCCTTACGAAGCGACCCTAAACCAACTTCCACAGGGACCATAGCTTCATAGTCGTAAGTTAGCATAAATGGAGTTTCTCCCGTAGTAGATCGCAGAGTAGTGTTGTAGGACCACATCACTTTTGGGAGTTCTTCAGGCCAATTCCCTTTGCGCTCTTCCAGTTTGGTCTTGAGGGTATGCTTTATTATTTTATTCACGGCCTCTGTTTGCCCATTGCTTTAAGGATGATAGATCGCTGCAAACTCCTTCTTTATTTTTCGGATCCTTGCACAGTTGTCGCAATTCCTTGCTGTCGAACTACTTTCCGTTATCAGACACAAGCTTGTAAGGGATTCCAAACATGCACACGATGGAGTTGAAAACAAAGTCTCTGATTTTCTTTGCGGTGATAGTTGCCAACGGCATAGCCTCCGCCCACTTAGTAAAATAATCAACCGCGACCACCGCATACTTGACATCCCCTTTAGCCTTAGGCAGTTCTCCAATAAGATCTATTCCTCACATGGAAAATGGCCACGGGCTTACCATAGGTGTCAAGAGCGTTGCTGGCATAGGTGAGTAGTTTGCAAAGTGCTGGCAGCGATCGCATGCTCTGACGAAATTCGCAGCATCTTCTTTAATCATAGGCCAATAATATCCTTGGCGTAAAACTTTCATTGCCAACGAGTTACCCCCCGAGTGATTACCATAAATTCCTTCATGCACCTCCCTTAGGATATAATTTCCTTCTTCTTCATCGACACATCTGAGCAGCGGTTGATTGAAGCCTCTCTTATACAGAACTTCATCGTACACCACATACCTTACAGCCTGGTAGCGGAGCCGACGAGTCTTGAACTTATATTTGGGGAGTGTTCCCTTGTGAATGTAAGCGAGAATGGGTGCCATTCACGTTTTCTTGGGTGCCTCATCCACTTGCATCATCTCCACCTCCGGGATACTAGGAATCTCCTGGATTTCTAGGGGTATAGATCCCAATAACACAGCTTCCTGCTGCGACCCCATTTTCGCTAGGGCATTCACGTTGCTGTTCTTCTCTCATGGTACACATTTCAGTCTAACCTCTCTAAACTTTTCAATCATGCACTGCGTACATCTCAAGTACAATTCCGTTCACGGTCCTCGAGCTTGAAAACCCCCATTCACCTGATATACCACCAACTCATAGTCACTCCTCGCAATTAGGTTTCGTACTCCCATTTCCAAAGCGATCTTTAGGCCATTAATCAATGCTTCATACTTCGCATCATTATTCGTCGCATAAAACTTGAAGTGAATTGCACTCATCAGGTGATGGCCTTCGGGAGACACGAGTACTATGCACGTGCCTGCTCCTCCATTGTTAACTACCCCATCTACATGCAAGATCCATCAGGGATGTGGGAACTCTTCTAAAGATTCTTCATTACGAGGGGGCTGGAGCACTACCAAAGCCTTATCATCAACAACAGAATCAAATTCCAACAAAAAATCGGCTAAGGCTTGTCCTTTAATTGCTGTACGGGGCATGTATTCCAAGTCAAACTGTAGCACGACAGATCTTCGTGTCCCTACCTCCGATAACTTGTCGCAAACTTTTGAGAGTCGACTCTGATATCAAATGTGATAATCAGGGTCAAATATCTCGGGTATAAAGTCCCAATTCCTAATCTGAAATTAGTCGAAACCTATTGTCCCATATGCATTAAACTTGGGTACACAACAAGGTCATTACAGGCCCCGAAAGATCATAATTTGTTTATTGGTGCACATACTAGTAGTACTTTATATTATATACCGAACATAAATCCCAAATCTTATCGACGTGGGACTTGGGTGTTTAATTTTTTTATTTTGATTAGTTTCTTAAAATAACTTATCGCCCGTTTGGGAAACTGGATTTCATTTAAAATTCTGGATTTGATCAAATAAGCTGTTTGGGAATTTGGATTTGGATTTTATTTGAAATATATGACATTCAAATATTAGTATAAACATGTGAATTTAAAATGACAACCCAAATCATGTCATTTAAAATCCCTCATTTGAAATGAAATGTAAGTTTTCAAACGTTCTCTTGCAGTATTTGAAATTGAATAGCGACGATGAGAAGCTTGTACGCCTATAATTGGTATTCTTAGTTGAAATGTTAAATCGATCGTCTTGTGTGGTCTGCTACATTGTGTTTTAGCACTTGTCTCCTATACTTCGTTGTAGCTATCTGGTAGATACTGACGTTGATTTTGTAAACCTTTTGGAGATGGCAATTATTCTTACATCCTTAAGTAAACTTGGAACCCAGAATCTTCCCTGTTTTGTGAGACTGCAATTACAATTGAACTTGGAATACCGCATAACAATAATCAAATCACACATAACAAACTGACACTTATAAGTAAATGTTGATCCGACACCAAATATCACACAGAAGCAAGAGACTTGATGTAGGGTAACAAAAATACAGAATTTAAATCATATTTATCATTCAAGTAGCCAGTTGGGGATAATTCACACAACATCTCCATAGTCTTATCCACAAGGTTGTACCGAATGATCTTATAATGTATCTGCAAAATTAAGAAAGACTCATTTCCTTCTTCTTTTCCTTTCCACACAAGTAAAAGCATAGCATATACGTGACAACAGTATTTGTTGTACTGATTTTTCTCAGGAAATATTTTAGGAATCGCAAATAGATCAACTTGATGTTTCACAAACCACCCTGAGTAATCTCTTTCCATCTCATACACATTTAACAAGAAATCAGGATCCACTGAAACAAAATGCAAACTGTCTGCCGACTCTCCAAAATAAGAATAATCAGCACAACCGGCACAAAAGCAATCGTCTGGCTGCTTTTGCCATTACCCCGTGCCAACATTATTCTTAGGCATGGGCAGCTTTCTTACTATTTCTTCATCAACTTTGAAGTACAAAGCATATGGCTTGGTTTCCCAAAGACTCTGGTCGTAGTAGCTATCCCACCAGTGAAGAGAACCATTCCAATATACACACTCAGAGAAAAGGGCATACTCTGGTGGGATCAAAGGTAGACTAGGCGCTCTCCACAACCTAGTTTTGGATGAATAAATCGCAATCTAAATTTTTTCACGCAACTTTGCAGAGCCTCCAATACAAACAACTTTGTAGTAAGGCGACTTTGTAGGATCAAATGCTAAACTCATTTTGTGAACACTACTTAAATGTTGGTGAAGTCTAATTTGAGGAAGTGTAGCAAATTCCTTAGTGGTGGGGTTGAACACATAATATATATTTCCTATTTTAGGTGGTATATAAATTGAACATAACAATAGGCCATTGCAAGATTGCAGAACATATATGGGTGCACCGATATATGGCTCAGGAATAAAATCAAGAGTTTTGAAGGGGATTGGGCATTCACTGATAAACTTTGTCATTTACGCTCTTTAGATACAAGTAACAATCAGCAAACTAAGAAGAGGATGAACATGAACTTTATGTAACAGACTCCATTAATGAAAACTAGCAGATGTTCTGTACATTACCACTGAAGAAGAAGAGCTAAACTTAGAGAGAAGCACAATTGAGAGAGTTTATTTTTACAGATTGTATCTTAGCCATTAAGCTTGCTAACCAACAAAAAAGAGTAAACACTACTTTATAACCAACTATGTCTAACTAACTTTTACAGCTGTCATATGGTGGCAAGTGGGAGAGGAATATGGAAGTATATTCTGGTGTGCATGATCTTCAGCATAACTAGTGTGTGGAGCTGCTGTAGTAGCTCCAATACCCCCCCTCAAGTTAGGATTGGATGAATCAATCAAGCCTAACTTGGAAAGTAAAAGATTGAACTGAGGTGAAGGTAAAGATTTGATGATGAATTATGCAAAGGAATGTCATCTGAAATATCAGTAGAAATATTAGATATAACAGTGTGTGTAGGCAAGTAGATTGTATCAGGGGAGAAAAAGATATAGAAGTGACAGGTTGATTGTGAAAGGGAAAATGAGTTTCATGGAGTATAACATCTCTGGAAACATGAATTTGAGAATCACTTAAATCTAGAACTTTATATCCTTTTTGCCCTGTAGGATAGCCTAGAAACACACATGGTATAGCCCTAGGATCAAATTTTGATCTATGAGCTTTAATAGTACTCATGTAGCATAAACAACCAAATGTTCTGAGAGAAGTCAAATCATGATGTATTTTGTGAATTTTAAAATAAGGAGATTGAAAATCCAGAGATCTCAATGGCATTCTATTAACCAAGTATACAGCACACAAGATACAATCACCCCAAAATTTAGAAGGTACCTTTGACTGAAAAAATAAAGCTCTTGCAGTCTCCAACAGATGCCTATGCTTCCTTTCAGGAATTCCATATTGTTGTAAAGTGTACACACAGCTGCTTTGTTGTAAGATTCCCTTAGACTCAGAAAAAGATTTCAAAGCACCTTCAATAAATTCTTTAGCATTATCTGATCTAAAGGTCTTAATTGAAGTGTTAAACTGATTTTCAACATATATGGTGAACTTGGATATAACAGCAGCTGTATCAGACTTATTTTTCAATAAATGTACCCAAGTAAATCTGTTGTAGTCATCTACAATTGTCAAAAACATAGTACAACCAGATGGAGTCTTAGTTTTATAAGGTCCCCATATATCAAGGTGAACCAATTCAAATATATTTTTAGTTTTGATACAACTATGAGGAAAAGATAGTCTAGTCTGTTTTGCTGCAGGACAGACTTGACAAATGTTTTCTTTCATACATAGCTGAACATTACAAGAAGGTAAAACAAGTTTCATCTTCTGAAAAGGTAAATGTCCAAGTCTTAAATGCCACAGCTTGACATCTTCAATAGCTGACAAGCAAGCAACATTGCATATGTGAGATTTATCAGCATCTAGAAGCGTGACTTTATGATTTTGAGCATCCACAGAGTAGAGACCAGCTTCAATTTTACCAAGAGGAATCACCTTCTGTCTCTGAGAAGGGAACTCAAGAATACATTTATCATGAGTGAAAAGAACTTCACAAGATGAATCTTGACAAAGTTTCTGAATAGATATGAGATTAAATTGAAACTCTGGTACATAGAGTACATTATGCAGAAAAATATCAGAATTCAATTATACTAAACCAGTATGAGTTACTTTAACTTTTCTGCCATCAGGAACAACAATGAAATTGTCATTGAGTGTAGTTGGTGTAAAATCAGAAAACCAATTCAAGTTTGAACAAATGTGATCTGTGGCACCACTATCAAGAATCCAAGTAGCATTATTGGAAGAAAATAAACACTTCTTGCTAGAAGAGCATGACTAGTTGAAACAGTATCATTGTTGGAGTTAACCTGATGATTGTTGAGTAGTTGTATAAGCTGGTTGTATTGCTCTGTAGAGATTACTGGATCTGTAGTGTTAGAAGAAGAATCACTCAATTGATTCTGAGATATAGCAGCAACTTTCCTTTCTTTGAACTTAAATCCAGGTGGATAACCATGGACCTTAAAACATCTCTCCAAACTATGTCCTGAAATCTGACAATGAGTACAATAATAAGTCCTTTTAGCATTTCCAGAATTTGGAGCTTTCCCTTGATTAAAAACATTAGGTTGCCTTTGAGATTGAGATGCATTAGAATATCCTCTGAAATTAGATTTTTTGTCATATGGCCTCTTCTATGCAGTAAAAGCCAATGATTCAGTCTGAGAGGCACTTGACAATTCTCTGTGTTTTTCTTCTTGAGCAAACAGCCTAAAAGCCTGTGAGATAGCTGGAATTGGCTCCATCATCAGTACATTTCCCCTTGCAACACTAAAGTTATCATTGAGCTTCATCATGAACTGTATTAATCTCTGTTCTTATTGCTTTTCAACAATTCTTTTAGTCAAATTACAAGTACAGTGATTACAGGTACAAGTAGGCAAGGGACTGGTGTCATTGATAGCATCCCATACAGATTTGATTGTAGTAAAAAATTCAGATATAGATTTAGAACCTTGACTCATTTCAGATAATTGTTGTTCCAGAGAGTACAATTGTGGCATACTAGTATAACCAAAACGTTCATCCAAGTCTGACCATATCTCTCTTGCAGACTTGAAGAAAAGCACACTCTTAGCAATAACATCATCTAGATTAAACAATAGCTAGGAGCAAACTAGATCATTACATCTATCCCAGGCTTTTCCTTCAGGTGTGGTATTAGAAGGTCTAGTTAAAGATCCATCAACAAAACTTAGTTTGTTTTTAGCAGAGAGACTTAGAATCATCGATCGCTTCCAATTAGCATATCCAGTGTCATTGAACTTAGTAGATACAAGCTGTGATGAACTTGCATCTGAAGGATGTATGAAATATACGCTAGCAGGATCTTGATTAGGATGTAAGTTTCTATTATTCGCCATTACCTCAGTAGATTAAACAATAAGCAAAGAGTAGAGAAGAAATTAAAACTTGAGAGATTTGGAACAATTGCACCTGATAATAGAGAACAGTGATGTATCATACGAAAACGCCATTAGAGATCACAATCAACGAAGAAGATGAAGAATCTATTTGAAGAAGATGCAACACGTTCGTAAAATCTCAAATCAACGAAGTAGGCTCTGATACCATGATAAACTTTGTCATTTACGCTCTTTAGATACAAGTAACAATCAGCAAACTAAGAAGAGGATGAACATGAACTTTATGTAACAGACTCCATTAACGAAAACTAGCAGATGTTCTGTACATTACCACTGAAGAAGAAGAGCTAAACTTAGAGAGAAGCACAATTGAGAGAGTTTATTTTTACAGATTGTATATTAGCCATTAAGCTTGCTAACCAACAAAAAAGAGTAAACACTACTTTATAACCAACTATGTATAACTAACTTTTACAGCTGTCATATGGTGGCAAGTGGGAGAGAAATATGGAAGTATATTCTGGTGTGCATGATCTTCAGCATAACTAGTGTGTGGAGCTGCTGTAGTAGCTCCAATATTCACCGCCAACATTAATAGCAATAAACTGGTACTCTGGGGTGCTTCTCAATGAGTAGGGAATAGGATATAAGAGGGAACAGACGGATGGAAAGAAAGTGTTACGAAGACAAATAAAGTGTGGATCAGTAATGAGAGATAACCAGTGTTTGGATACAGATTTGAAGCTAGTGAGTGCCTTTGAGGGGACATGCAACAGGATCTGAATTAGAAGGTGTTCGTTTGAAGAAACATTGATAGCAGATGCTATAATGGGAGAGGATGATTTCGGGTGAGGACTACATGAAAGAGGAGGGAGCTGTTTTGATGTTCGGCCCCTTTTGACTCGTATCTTGATCATAATTAATTAAGAGATTACGTGTTTGCTTATGTGTTACAGGGAGACTTGCTCCATCTTAATATAAACATTGGCTCCATTTCTAGGACAGCAAAGCTTGCAGCGTACTCCTAATAATATTTTGCCAGTAAATCACCAATCACCTACCAGCACTCCTCAACACACTTTACCTCCAGTCTCTTAATAATTAAGGCATAAGTCATTAAACTAGCCTGAGGTGGTTGACTTTAAAACAGCCACTGGAAGAGGGGGGTCGTTGGTTAACTCGGGCAATCACGTTCACGTTGTAGAAGATGAAATCTAATCCTACACGTTTACACCTACTTAACTATGTAACCTCATACATCATGGTTTTCCTATAAATTCAAAGGAGGTCAATTTACTACCACCTCAAACTTCTCAGAGAATGTACACAACTTCAGGAATCTTAATCTGATGTTTGTTCCGGTTGTCTGAAGCGTAAGCAAGCCAGATAGGAATCAACGGTCAAAAATTCAGCAGTAAATACAACATATCATTAAAAAACTAAACAAGATGCATAGGATCCCCAGTCCACCATCTCTCCTGCAAATTTATACTTAATCTCTGAATATTGGTCCATTTTATATTACGTAAACAATGTGAAAATTAGCAATAACAGATTTTTCACCACATAAACCATCTAGCCCAATAAATAGATGATGATAGAATTGAAGGGTACATTTAGTAACAGGCCATTTTAAAATCCAGTTCAAAATTGTGGAAATCTATGTTTAGTCTTACCTTTTAAAAATAAAGGGCAGCAATAAATTGGTAAAACGAAATGCACCCGAGAGAAACGTTTCAGAGCGTCAGAATCACTCGAATGGAGACATTTACACACAACAAAGAGACTCGATGTATGGTAATCCACATAGTTGCCTTATGCGATCATCATCATAAAACTTGTAACCTGGAGCAAATTCCCACAGCTGCTCCACACTTTTATCCGCAAAGTTGTAACGTACAGTCTTACCACCAGCTATCTCCAATACCAAGAAAGATCCATCTTCGTCTTCCGTTTTTCCTCTCCTCACTAGTGAAATCACATGATATGCGTGCGTTTTGTTCTCCCTGATGATTGGAAATTTATTAGAAATTGCGGAGATATCAACTTGATACTTGATAAACCACCCTGAGTAATCTCTAGCCATCTCATACACATTTAACAAACAATCCCATCTTAACTCAACAAGATTCAAATGGCCCTCAGACTCTCCAACATAATTACCTACCGTGTAGTTTGGCTTCTGAGGCGTTGGCAATTGTTCTAGACTCTCTTCCTCAACTTTGAAGTACAGAGTATACGGCTCGTCTCTCCAGTGACCACCGTACATGACACCATTCGACCAGTGAAACGAACCGTTCCACCAGTGAACAGAGCCATTCCAGTACACACAATTCTGAAATTCTGTGTACTTTGGCACGGTAAAAGGTCTACCAGAGACTCTCCAAAATAATGTTTCAGATGAATATATCTCAATCTGAAAAAGGTCGCCAACACGTCTAACACAAACAACTTTGTAATAAGGTGACCTTAAAGGATCAAAGGCTAAACTCATACCACAAACATTTTTCAAATTTTGAGATTTAATCTGTGGAAGGATAGCAAATTGCTTAGTGGTGGGATTACATATATAATATCTTCTATTGGATTCATGTGCTCGAAAGCTAGCACATAACAGCAGGCCATTGCAAGACTGTAAAACAGACGTGCCTGAACCTAAAGGGTCATGAATGAAATCAAGAACTTTGAAGGGGATCGCGCATTTATCACTGACATCAAGAGGAATGAACTGGTAGTCAGGGTTCTTTCGTTTACGGGAAGAACTGATAAAGAAGAGAGAAGAGGCAGAGGGGACAGGATTACGAAGACGGATAAAGTGTGGATCAGTAATCAATGATAGCCAGTGCTTGGACACACATTTTAAGCCCATGAGTGTCTTAATGGGGACATGCAACAGGATCTGAATCAGAAGGTCGTCATTAGAAGCAACTTCAACCGCAGATTCTATTGCAGGAGAGGATTTCAGGTCCAGATGACTTGAAACGCCAGAAATTTGTTTTGTTTTTCGGCTTCTTTTGGTTCTCATCTTCATCATGATTAATTCCACAAATTTATCTTAGAATAATATGTATACAGAGACTTGCTCCATAGTCCATATTTATATGATCCCATTCGGCAAAGCTTGCAGCTGACTCTGAATATTTGCTTGCAGCTGACTCTGAATATTTGTTAATTTTAAATCATCTATTACCTGCCATGTGAGGATTACAGAAGACGCTAAACCTCTAGTCTTCTCAATATTAAAGCATTTAACTTTGAACAAGTTGATGAAGTGAAACAAGGCATTAATAATTGTTGTTAATAAAGAAATGCTAACCACTTCAGTTCAAATAACTGAAACCTGTATACTACTACTATAGACTGAACATATACTGTTTTTTTTTGTATATTCATTAACAAAATAAATTGCAAAATAATGGAAGAGCTCAGCAGCATCTGAATTCGTCCCTAGTCAGACAAAGCAGCGGACCCTTCCGGCTGCAATTGATGCATTTGTTTGTCATCATAACTCTTTGCACCAGCCGGGAATCGAACCCGGGTCTGTACCGTGGCAGGGTACTATTCTGCCACTAGACCACTGGTGCATGATGAACAAATTGTAACTTTAGGATCATTGCCTAATGTCGCTAAGTATAGTTCAACCGAAAAATTCTTCTGGTACAAACATAGCCTCGAGCTGGTGCTTTTTTTTTCCTTTCATAGTTATAAGTTCTCACACTTGTATTTATGAAAATGTGTGTCACCTGTTGTTTGAACCGTAGCCATTCTTCCCAACACTCCGGGGTGTTTGTTCAAAGCGTTTTCAAGTCGAAGGCCGTAGCCATAACCGTACCCGTATCAAAATTTAGTCATCTAATATCATCTGCTAACAAAGAGTTGGTGTATTGGTCGGGGTCTTGGTTCCTCTAAGAAAGGGTAAGGGTTTCACTCTTGGCAGATTAGTGAGTTTAACTAGAAAAATTAGAATTAATGGCCAAACTTTAATAAGATTTAAAGAAACCTGTAAGAGACAAACTTTTAGCAGAAATATTGCTTGGTGACTACTTTTTCCAGACTATCAGCTCCTATGACATTAAAAGAAACGTAGATACATGGCTAATGGCTCTTCTTTAGGCAGATTCGAGTACAATTAACATCTTTTTTCATTCATGGAATCCAAGGTCAATACATCTTGTTAAAAACCTGGAACATACTCACACGCAAGAGCTGGATTTATATAGAAATAGAAGTTGCTAATGAATTGTTAAACCGTTCCCTTGTAAAAAACACAATCATCATTTTTCATTTTTGGAATACAGTTGAAGTTAAAACAATGCTTAACAATTTATTAGAGTATACATCAATAATCACACACAAGCAAGAGACTCGATGTATGGGAATGCAGAGACGCTGTCATGCCTTAAACCATCTTCATTATAGAACTTGTAGCCAATTGGAGTAAATTCCCAGAGTTTCTCCACGCTTTTATCCATCAAGTTGTAACGAATAACCTTACCCCCCCGGTATCTCCACAACAAGAAAAGAACCATCTTCTTCTTCCTCTTTTCCACTCCTCACAACTGAAAGTATGTTAAGCGTGTAACCACTACAACGGTTGTAGCCATACTTAATTATCTCTGGAAATACACTAGAGATCGCATTTAGATCAACTTGATACTTCACAAACCACCCTGAATAATCTCTTGCCACCTCATACACATTGAACAACCAAGTGAAATGAGAATTAGGTCTAAGCTTTGGCAATTCTTCTACAATATGCCAATGGCCCTCAGACTCTCCAATATAAGACACTGCAAAATAAGGATTTTCATTCAATGTAGCCGGGAGAATGTGCCTCATAGGCATTGGTAGTTGTTCTAGTCTCTCTTCATCCACTTTGAAGTACAAACCATATTGCTCTTCCCTGTAAATATGGGTGAACAGATTCCAACAGTCAGCAGAACCCCTCCACCAGTGAACGGAACCATTCCAATATGTACAATTTTGGAATGAAGTACGTATTGGTGCTGCGAATGGTTGACCAGAGACTCTCCACAGCAGGGTTTCAGATGAATAGATCTCAATCTGAAATAACTGACGAATCAGTTCAGAGTGTCTAACACAAATAACTTTGTAGTGAGGTGATTTTATCGGATCAAAGGCTAAACTCATACCACAAACTTCCTTTGCATATTCACGTCTAATTTGAGGAAGCGTGGCAACTCGCTTAGTAGTAGGATTGTACACATAATATCTACGTTTGAACTCACGTGCTCGATAGCTAGCACATAACAATAGGCCATTGCAAGACTGTAGAACAGATATTCCAGAACCTAAAGGGTCATGAACAAAATCTAGAGTTTTGAAGGGGGTCGGGCTTCCATCAGTGACGCCAAGAGGAATGAACTGGTAGTCAGGGTTGCTTCTGCAGAAGGAACTAGCAAAGAAGAGGGAGGCAGCAGAGGGGAGAGGGTTACGAAGACGAACAAAACGTGGATTAGTTATGAGAGACAACCACTGTTTGGATACAGATTTGAAGCCCATAAGAGTCCTTATGGGAACATGCAACAAAATTTGAATCAGAAGGTCTTCATTTGAAACAACAATGACAGCAGACGATTTCAGGACAGGATTACAAGAAAAAAGAGAAAGCTGATGAGATGTTCGACCTCTTTTGGTTCCCATCTTAATCATATTTAGTTCCAAGATTAAGTGCTAAACTGATGTCTAATACCGAGACCTGCTCCATATATTTATACACAATGGCTCCTTCTTTCTGAATGGCAAAGCTTGCAGGGTACACCTGATTACTTATTGTTACAATGTGAGAATTCCAGAACACACTTTACTTGTACATTTTTTAAGCTGGTTGACTTTTGATTCCCATCCCATCTAACACCTAAAGTTTAAGAAAATCACATAGAGTTATTTTTTTTCATTTTGCTAAAATGTTATTGTTTATTTATTCTACAACCAAATATGCTAAAGATACAGTGAAACATCAATCTTTACTAATTTTTTGTTAATTAAACATTTATTTCTGAGAGTGCTACTAATTTTTATATATTTCGAAATCTCAGGGTATGTAGCGGCAGCTCAGCCGCAGAATACTCTACGTAATGTCTAGGCAACGCATAAACTTGTCGAAAAAATATTTGACAAGCCACCAAATGAGATTTAGCTTTGGTACAAGTTAAAACTTGAAAAGTAGAATATCAGACCAAGGTAGCATGCCAGTTTAGATTCCAGAATTTTACTTGTGTGTTGTGCTTTTGTGAAAAAGGGAAGTTACAAGAGCTCAGCAGCATCTCAAATCGTCCAAGTTTGTCAATATATGCAGCGGACCCTTGGGGTTGCAGTTGATACATTTGTCATCATAACTCTTAAGCCGTGGCAGCAGGGTACTAATCTACCACTAGACCCACTGGTGTTTGGTGAAAATAGGATGTAATTTGAAAGATGATGTACTTGCACCAGTGGAATTCTGTCTAGTCATTCTAGTAGTGTTGGTGCGTATTACTTGATCAACTGCCAAGTAAAGTTAATAACATATACCAAATCCCAGATTAAAAAAAATACTAAAACATAACCAAATAAGTTATTTTATGACTTGCACCCCCAAGAAGTGTACTTTATTTTTTAAATCTACCCACTTGTGCGTTATGTTTGCATTCTCGGTGCGAAAAGTATCTGATAACAAATTAAATAGACGGAGGGAGTAATTTCCACTTTTCACGAGTGTGATACACTAATATTTTAACGAATGGAAGAAATGCAGGAATATATAATAATGATACATTCGTAATCGAACGTTTTTAGTTGCTCTACTATTCGACATTCTTGATCAGGCTTGTCTCAAAAAAACATCCATGGTGATTATTACAAGCTGCTGTTAGTGTAGTGTTTCCCACTCCTCTAGAAACCTCTTCTGTTCAAATGGGTTGCCTGATGTGGTTCTTTCATCCCTCGTTGCTTTCTAAAACTTCGAGTTGATTATGATTACAGCTGAGATGATATTACAGTTCACAACACTTATTTGTTCGTGAAGTGATGAACAGCAACATATAGAGTTTAAATAAATATAATTAAAAGCAGAAAGATGTAATGTATTTGCACTGTAAATAAAGATTAGACAAACAATAAAATGGGATATCCATGCACATACAATCTTATAAATAAATAAAACTACAAATAATCCTAATAAATAAATTAAACTACAAATAATCCTAATTCCAACAATCCATTATGTCTACGTTGTTGCAAGTATGGTAATATAAAGAAGTCGAGGCAAAATACATGATACTTTTTAAAGGCAAAAATTTGTCCGACGACAATGACTATACATTTCCTTATTTATCTTCTATAATGTTCAAGAATGCAACATTTTCACCGACATTCTAGTTAATCATGCAACTGTTGGCTATTCAGTTGTCAATATCTCTATGCTTCCCGGACAAAGGAACTACATTCTTGAGTGGGGTGAACGAGAAATTGCCAGATAGAATAGCTTCTTTTTCTGCATAAAAAACGGTAAAATTATCAATTAGGCAAAAACAGTCGTACAAGCAAAGGATGTTCTCAGATTATCCCTACAATCATAACATAAAAATTAGATATCTTCTAACTTTCATTTTAGACATGATTGCAGGTGCACATCATCAGATGAGACCTTAACAAACACTTCGAGTACAACAATAGTATTAAACAAATCAAATAATTGTCAAATAATTGCCTACTGACATCTTCTCAGTTACTTTCTCCTCTTGAAATGTTTAATAAGATATTTTTTCAAAGACTGGAAGAACAGATCAGTAAGAGAAGGCAAGCGGCCAGAGATCCATGGATCAATAAATATGAGGCATAAAAAATCACACACCAACACATCCATTCCCTTTATAAAGAAAAAAACAAACTCGATCTTTCAGTAGGGCACCTACCAATCCTACTGAAAAAAATACAATTGAACTCCAAAGAAAAGCTTTCCAGCAGAACTGTAAATAAATCAACCCCCACCCCCCCCCCCCCCGGAAAGCTGCATATTACCAACCCCATAAAAGAGAGGCATATCAGTAGAGCACCTGTCAGCCCTACTAAGAAGCATATAAACTCCAAAGGCAAGCTTTCCCACCAAAAAATAATATTTTTACAGCCCCACACCCACATGCTTCATGAACTACAAATGAAAAAGAGGCTAGCTAACTCGGATACATTATATTTCAATTGAGTTGCATGCCTGTTTCCCACCACCAAACTCCCTTTCTCGTGAGAGAAATAAACAATGTAGTAGTCCGCATAATGTAGTATCTAGTATGAAGCTAAAATCACATTTAAATGGCTTTTGGAACAACGGACATATGGCCCGACATATGGCCAACTGAACAATTTCACGAAAGTTTTAGGGTCTTAATTGCAAACAATAGAAGCCAGGTTTATATATATATATTCGAACCGACCTTAGGGATTCAATCAAAAATTCTAACCAATTTTGGGGATGTAAACTACAATATTTCAACTCTTAACATTTCTGCAATACATACTCCCGAGAACAGTTTCGAGGGATATTGTTCTCAAACTACTAGAAGCACTATTGACTTGCTTGTCAATTTTCTAACGAATTTCAACAAAACAATGGGACCAGAGATTCGTACTAACGATTCGGTAGAAGAGAGAGATAATTTAATTTAAAGATAACAGGATTATGGATGATACAGCTTAACGTAAGGTTACAGTGAAAGGCAGGGTTGTTACGACGTCCTTTTGGCATCCACATGGCTTGTGACGTGTAAAAGGCATAAAAAGCCCTCCCCAACTAACGTACATGCAATAAGGCCTTCGCCTCGAACGCCACAGGATGCCGCAAAATGTTAAAAAATTACAAAAAAAATGCCCCGTTGGGCTACCTGATCCAGTGATCTGACCCACTAACATGTATAAAAAAAAGTAAGAAACCCCTAATAACATTTAATAATAATCTAAAAAGACACATCCAGACTCCAAATTCCAAACTTAGGATGCACAACCAGTCAGATTCGGAAGAAACTATTCCTATAGATGATGAAAAAATTGATGATTGTGGTGAACCATTTGTTGCACGTGAAAGTGGTGGCCTTAAGGGGGTGGAATTGTTGTTAAAAATGATTTGGTGCTTGATAATGATAAATACATCCGACTTACCACTGCCTAGTTGTTGAATTTGTTAGTTATTGTTTTACTTTATCTTGCTACTGCCCCACCTAGCTGAAAGTGTTATGCTTCAACTTTTAGGAGCTGACTTATGATTTGTTGGTATCCAAATACTTACATTTACATTTTATAATGTGTGTTATTATTAGTTAGTAATCAGAGTGATATTCTAATATATATTACGAATTTATGATAGATATTTACAACTACCATCTTATATATATGAACACTTTGGGCGTCTTAGGACGCCCCTTTGGGCGCCCCTACGCCACACTTTTGTGAAGGTCATCGGGTGCCGTGAATCTCTGTGGCACCATAACAACCTTTCTAAAAGGGCACAGAAAAAGCACTAGACACCTATATTTATATTCACGAAGCACTGGTAGAAACGTAGATATGGTATTGGTAACTTGTTCTTTAGATCTCATAAATTCAGAATTCAAATATATTAAAATAATGAAGACTAAACAATTTTTACGAAGGTCACAACACAACTCACAAGTATAACCAATTTCAACTGATACCTACGTTCTAACAAGGATCAACTGGTAAAGGAAAAAACTCATTCCAAGACTCAACTAGCATAAATGAATAATATTTTTACCAATCTACTTTCTTAACACAAATTAATATAATAAATTACAGCCAAATTTGTTCCTAAATATTGACGTAAAACATATGAGAGAGAGAGAGAGAAACCTGTTAACGATATGCAAGAAATTTCCCGGCGGACATACCTCGACATAGCCTATGATTAAGAACAATAAAAACAAAATTATATGGTCAACAATGAATGAACAAACTATATTCTTACAAATAACATTAAGCATTACTTAAAATAATATCTTATCACTGTTAGTACTTTATGCCATTATTGGCACATCAGCTGGTGGGAAACTAATAATCAGGTAAATAGGAAAGAGTAGAAATTATAATCATAACTTTTTTAAATCTGATACATTTTCTTTTTGATAAGAGCATAAATCTTGTACCAAGTAATACCTTATAAAAGATTAAAAAAGCAAATAACAAAAGAATGGAAATAACTTACCTGGACTTCGTGTGAAGCATCTTCGATGGACAAATCTTCCTCTGCAAAGACATTCCTGGTGCACAAACAAACATCATTCTAATTAAGCAGAGCAATAAAAGGTGACAAAAAAACATACTACAACTTAAAAGACATATAAACATATTGCATAGTACTTCTAGAGAGATCGTAAAATTAACAAATATATGAATTAAGGATACCTCAAACTGTTTAGTGAAGTTTCAGTATAAAGTGCATAATATCTAGTTTTGGTTACTTTCAATAATCAGAAAATGTAATTTCGTCCTAAAAAATGCATATAGGTATATTGTTAAACTCCGACTATCCAACATTCCTTTGCTATTGACAGTGCATTACTCCCTCCATTCCATTGATTAATATATGTGTGAGGTGTGGCGCAGAGGTTATAGAAAAAGCGTAATTTAGTGGAGAAAGTAAGAAAAGTGGATAAAGTGGTGGGACCAATTAATATTAAATGTATAAAGTGAGTGTAGTAGAAGTAAGTAGTGAATATAAAATGGTGTAGTTATTTTTTATATTATAAAATTTTACTAATTTTGGAATGTATACAATTGAGAGAGACGTCCCAAAAAGGAAACTGCATACAATTGAATGGGACAGAGGGAGTAATATTTTACACGATATCATGCCCATTTAACACCCGCACCCAATAATGAATTCAATAAACCATGTTGTGAAGAACAACATTGTAGTTACTGCACCTAGCTCCACAGCCTAAGAGAATCTGAGACACCATGGGTGATAAAGAGTGGATGGCAATATGTTGTCCACCATATATACTTTCAAACATATATATATAGTAATATAGGCTACAATAATAAATTATATAATATTCACTTGTTCCACGCATAAATTTTTGTTCAATCATAATAACTGATTACATAAGTATTAATTATGTTTGGCGTTTGGTTTGAAAGTTAAAATGAGGAGAAATAGAAGAAAATGTGAATAGAAAACGTAAAGAAGAAAAATAAGTAATACAAAGAAGATAAAAGAGTTTGGTGAAGAGAAATTGTATCCTTTGGTGAAGTTGCTCATAGTGATAACAATTTATGAAGATGGAAAAAATAAAAGAGAAAAGTTTGGGTAGAGTAACCGCAGAAAATTAACAACTAGCCTTGTGGTGACATAAAGAACCATAACCTCCTAGGATTTCTTAACCGGGAAGAAGAGGAATTTGTTTGGATCGCAACTCATGTTAATTAAACAATCTCAATTTTCAATAAATCAAAGGTCTTCCAGTAACAAAATAATACATCTCTTTATATGTGAGTAAACACCCAAAAACTTAACCAAGATAACATCCTAATTATAAGGGGAAAAATTAATTTGATATACTACAACCTAGAATATTACTAATATTCTATATTTACTAATAAAGTTAAACCTCGTAACAAATTCAAACTAACTTCAATCCTAAACAATAATACATACAAACTAAATTAAGGCTTATTATTCGAGTCACTCAAATAGTTTTGGTCAAAATATATAAGAATGAGCACGGTGACAAGAATCTGGGGCAAAATAGATCACGGGCTAGCCACAGCCCAGATGTCTTGCTTTTTCCAAAGTGATGCCATGCCGTCACCTTGGCGACACCAAGATAACAGCGATGATCAGTCAATGTTTAACTAGTAAGCCTCATTTTTCTTAATTAAACAATTTTTAATCATAAAAAAGCTAGATGAAGCATTATTAGTAACAATTCACACCTTCAAAACATGACCAACTTGCACGCACAGATTTTCAAGTGGAAGCTCTATCAATCAGTAATCGGTTATAATTATATTGTTTTAATCATGTGTTGAATTAAAGTTTACTTGGAGAATAAAGAAAAGTGCTTTATCATTACTAAGCTATGGTGTCTTTCTTACCTCCATAAAGCATTCTGCAACTCATCTTGTTTAGCTTCTGGAACTAACGCAGCTTCATAGGCAGCAACGCTCCCATAAAATATCTTCTCTAAGTCTTTCATCCATCGAGCTAACAGCAGGTTAACCTGGTGGCTTGCAGAATATTAAAATTTTGTTAACTATAGACTCCAAACCCAAATCTAACGCAGTACATGTAAAAGTACAGTTCCGCTTATACCAAATGCGAAAAGAGTAACAGGTTTGACTTATTGTCAAGTCATTATTTTCCCTGAATATAAAAAAACATGACCAACTATCCTGTACTGGAGGTTAAAGATTTCTTGCTAGAAGTCTATTGCATTGCAATAAAATAAAAAAGTAAATCTAGAAATTTGAAGGTGTGTAGATGCGCGTATTACTAACCCCAGCTTTATAGACCCTCAGCTCTACATCATGATTGTATATCTCATACAAGTTTTGCCCCAAGTCAGCACCCTCGTCTCCCTCTTCTTTCAAACGATGTAAGATTAACCACATATGCAGTACAAGCAAAGAGAAGTTTGTTCTAAAGGTTTTCTCCATGTTAAATACTGCAGATAAGAAAAAAAATCAGTTATAGTTGGCATTACAAAGCAGTACAAATTTTCATGTATGTAAATGCCTCAATCATTTCTGCTACAATCATGGCACAAGAATATATCCTTTGACATTGACACAGCCCCTGCATGTAATCAATGATACCACCAAAGACGAGGACATACATAACATACATATAGGACATACATAACATACATATATAAATGGCAATAAAGTAACGGATTATAATCATGGATCATCAAAAGAAATCGAAGCAACCGAATCGAGTCAAGTTTGCTATTACAGTAATATCCTCAAATTCCATTTGACGCACCTATCATAAGGTTATACGAAAATCAAGTACAATTTCCATGAGATAAATTTACTGCAATTAAATACAGAATTTACTGCAATTAAATACAGCAAACTATCTGCAGATGATTTCTTCAAGTGCAAGGGTCAATGGTCATGGCATGTAACAACTTCTCAGTCAAGAGGGAAACCTTCTAACAATGCATCATAGTTATAAAAAGAAAAATTAAAAGACCCCTTTAATAAGAAGTGAAACTTCACCTGTTCTACTTTGAAGAGTGTGTATGAACTAACATTTAAAATCTTGCTGCCTTGTAAAACTAAAAACTGAACTCGCATCACTAAATCTAGCTGTACAATACATGGAAAGGCATAATAATTACAAAGTTGGAGAAAAACAAAAGGAAAAAACATTATGAATGAGCGCAAAATCATATAGCCTAAATTTTAGCACATTATTTGAGTTATCAAATTGTGAAATATTCTCAACGTATCTAAAATAAACATTGTTTGCTATTGGTAATAAAAATGATATTCAAATTCATCACAAGTCACTTTGTGATGAACTACACACTTAACACATGAATTTATTACCAGGATATAGAGAACAAAAACATGGATGCTTCCTTTAGCGAACAAATGTCATGGAATAATATAAAAGTTACAGGTGACTTCAAGGTAAGACTAACCATCATATATGGCAGGAGGATCCACCTGAGCAACCACGCGACGATAAATCACGTTTGCACGTTCAATGGACCTGCTTTCTTTACTATAGGCCAGCATTAACTTCATCATAATATGCTTGAAACCCGTATATTTTCGTTCTTCAAATCTTATTGGAGAATCAGCAGGCAAAGCCAATGAACAGGGCTTGGACCAAAACATCTTATTCAGGTTTACCTGTGAAGTACATTGCAATCAACCCAAAGGTCATATTTCGAATGAAACAACTGGACACCGCTACAGCATTGCATAACTATCTATCCGAATGAGCTTCTCATTTCTTCACCAAAAGAATTTATCTCATTCTATTCCAAGACACAGGGACAAGCATTGCATACATTTCACCACTCCCATACTCTACTTCGGAGTTGGACACAATGCACATCTTAGGTTTACCTTGCACACTACCCCAACATAATATCTACAAGCTCATTACTCCGTAAGGTTGACTTGTATTTATCCCTTATTACCCAAACTTCTATTGTAATACTAGCATCTTTTACTAAACTTTAATTTAATAGTACAGCCATCTATAAATAGTCAAAAAACCGCAACGATAAATAAACCATAAACGAGCAGTAAAACAAAACCAAACCTGCGATCTAACAGCAGAGCCCTCATCAGTACCGAAATCAGGAACAGCATCAGCCACCTTGGCAAAACCTCGACACTTAAAAACACTCAAACCTCCACACCTCAGTTTCTCGACATCACTGCGAGACGCAGCTGACTTAAAAATTAAAGTCATAGCTCTGCTCCATCTCGGCAACATTTCTTATCTACCAAAATCGACAACAATTTTCCTCAACACAAATCTCAAATCAATCATAACGAAACTAAACATATTTACAAATTTCAACTTAATCAAATCAGTATCAGATGAACAGTACATTTTACAACATTTCTAAATTATTGAAATGAATAACAAATGTGCGCAATACATATTGAATAAGAAATGATGACAATCAGATACATGTTTATACATACATACATATATATACATATATATACATATATATATATATATATATGAATAAGAAACCTTACCGGAGGATGTGGAAGAGTGTATTGAATAGTAGAGTTTGGCCGGAGAAGAGAAACCCTAGCGAGAATTTCTATATTAATTAATTAATTAATTAGGTGAATTTGACGGTGTTGATTGCATCACCGTGTTTGTACCAAATGAGTTTCTTTATTTCAAGTGAAATAATTAAAATTCTAAAATTCTATTACGTTCTATAAACGCGAAAATTTCTAATTTCAATATATTTTCATTGGTTCATTTTTTATAAATAATGGTTGACCATGTGCATTCATCCTAACTCCACCAATCAAATTGGCCTAAAATTATAAATTTACGCGTTTATCATGTGCCCATGGGCACATACTAGAAAACCCGATTAAACTTTCCAAAGTTCAAAAATAATTAAAAAAAGGGTTTTCCAAAGATATGAGCAATAAAATTTTGACTTATCGACCTTTTGGCCCTTAAAATATTAATGTTTGTACCCATAAATCACAAACATAAACGGGTGTATATTCTAACCCCCGAGGTATAGGATTTCATAGTCTTTAACCTTTTTTACCGTTACGGAGAAAATAACGATATAAATCGGAGGGACAAAAAAGTCATTTCAGCCTCCGAGTCAATAGGTATAGTTCATAAAACTTTAAGGGTGAAAAAGTACATCGTAATATATTTTTAAGGGCTAACAGTTATAGCGGTGCAAATTCTTATTGTTGATACAGTTCGACAAAATAATTTTGGTAGTGTTGATACAGTTCGACGAAATAATTTTGGTAGAGTTGCAATTTCAGAAATCTGAAGCACTTTGTTTATAACACAATCCATATGTCGCTGGAACAATGTGGTTTGATTTGCATCTACCTAAGTTTTCTATTTATTTTTTTTACTTGTTAGCTTTGAACAAAATGTCGTATGATACGTTTTCATAAGACCGTGGAGCCTAAATGTTGTAATGAAGTAGATGAGACCTTGGACCACCTCCTTCTATCTGTGCTTTTCCTAAGACTGTGATGTTAAGAGGTTGGAATGGAGTTCCAGTAAATTGGACAAGCAATGCTGAATGAGGGAAAAACACAAGTAATAACAGAGTAATGAAAGGAATGAAAACAGCTTGTTTATTTCTCTAAATAGCTACTTGCTTTGAATTACAATGAAAATGCAATATATATGGAAACTACAACCAGTACTCTCCACTTCTACCATTTATTTGTTACTCTCCTAAGATCTCTCAACTTTTACCACTTATTTGTTACTCTCCTAAAAACACTCTACGTGCACATTGACCATATTAAACTACTGCTAAATGCAAAAACCAAATTGACACGTAGATAAATAAATATGCAGTCAATGTTTAGATTAAAAACCAACAATCACACCATAATCTAAACATTCTCCTCGAAGCTCTGTAATCCAGTAACCCACGCATCTTCTCGAAGTTGACCACAGACAAGGACTTTGTGAGAATATAGCTCTCTGATCTTCAGAATTCACATGTTTAATCACAACTTCACCCCTTTTAACACACTCACGGATGAAGTGATAGCGTATATTGATATGCTTGCTTCGTCCGTGATAGCGGATTCAGAGCCAAATCAAATCCTGATTTGTTATCAACAAATAACACAACTGGACCATGTTTTGTATCTGTCAGTTCCATGAGCAAGTTCATAAGCCAAAATTCTTGACATGCCGCTGCAGTTGCAGCCATGAATTCGGCCTCACAAGATGACAAGGCCACACATCTCTCCTTTTATGAGAACCATATAATAAGACTTTCATCTAAATAAAACGCCATCCCTCTAGTACTTCTCCTGTCTTCTACGTTCCCTCCTAGATCACTATCCAAAAATCCAGATAACAGGTACTCTCCATCCCCTTTTGTGTATCATAGACCAAATTGTAGCGTGCCTTTCACATAACGTAGTATACGGCTAGCAGCTCCCAAATGCAATACTGTAGGACGTTCCATTAAACGGCTTATAACCCCAACTGAATACATGATATTTGGTCTCGTGTGTACCAAATATCTCATCCATCCAACAATACGTTTGAACATTATTGAATCCACTGCTTTCCCCTTTTCGTCTTTTCCAATTTGCTGCCTCGGTTCCATAGGAAATTTCACAGGATTGCAGTCCGCAAGTCCATCCCTTTCCAGCAGTCTCTTAGCGTACCCAGTTGGCCTAAGTTATGTATAGCCCTTTCGCTGATCAATCTCAATACCCAAGTAGTGTGTCAACTTGCCAAGATCACTCATATCGAACTCAACACTCATTTAATTCTTGAACATTCGAATACCTGATGTGCTAGTTCCCGTCACCAATAAGTCATTTACACAGACTCCCACAATCAAACACTCAGTACCTTCACGCCTAACATAAACCGCGTGTTTGTAGGGACACTTCACGAAACCAAGGCGCTTGAGACACTTATTTAATTTTGCATACCAAACTCTAGGGGCATGTCGTAGGCCATACAACGCCTTAATTAATTGATATACATTATGCTCCTCAATTCCTTTCACAAAACCCTTCGGTTGCTTAAAAAACACAACCTCTTCCAAGTCACCATTCAAAAATGCTGACTTTACATCCAAATGATGAACTTCCCATTCATTCTTTGCTTCTAATGCCAACAATAATCTCACCATTTCGAGTCGTGTGACGGGTGCAAATACTTCCTCCAAATCGATGCCTTATATTTGCACGT
Source organism: Apium graveolens (assembly GCF_009905375.1). Lineage (NCBI taxonomy): Eukaryota > Viridiplantae > Streptophyta > Magnoliopsida > Apiales > Apiaceae > Apium > Apium graveolens. Next base: position 307,748,768 of record NC_133648.1, on the reverse strand, counting down.
ATCCTTTTGCCACCAAACGCGCCTTGTGCTTAACAACATTTCCACTTGCATCTCTCTTAAACTTGTACACCCACTTTAAGCCAATAGGTTTGTGACCCGGTGGCAAATCCACTAACTTCCAAGTATTATTTTTCTCTATTGCATCAATCTTTTGTTGTATTGCATCTTTCCACGACTTATCCTTCACTGCTTGATCAAAATTTACTGGTTCATCAATACTAGCTAGTAGCAACTAGGGATCACAATCGGGTCCGATCAGGTCGGGTATTGCATAATTCATATCCAAACTCGAAAATTTTATCCATACCCGAACCCGAAAAATACCCGAAAATGAATCCTGAACCCCATCCATCGGATTTCGGATCGGATTCGGGTATACCCGAAACCCGAAATTTTTTTGAATTGGACATTCATACCCGAACCCGAAACCCGAAATCTGAAAATTTATATAATTATTGATATTGCAAGTGCTTGAAATCAAACACGCGACTTGCATAGAAAGAGTTTTAACGTGTCATCTTAACCACTTCAGCACATCATTAATTGTGTTATTATATGCATATATAATATTTAAAAAATCAACTCAATTGACATCCAATTTTTTTAGATTTATCACTAAAAGATATTTTGTTAACCTTATAAACCTTATCACCCGTTTAAATGATTGAATGATTATATTTCATTAAACTTTATAATTAGTTAATTTTTAACATAAATATAAAAATACATGTTCTAAAAATTATATAATAATATGTCTAATGTATATTATATATTTATATATTCTAATGTGTAATATATAAAATTCTAATATTATATATATAATAATATATAAGTATATATAAATATAATAATTCAGGTTTTTTCGGATTTCGGGTTCAGATAGAGTTTCGGATTTCGGATGGGGTTTCGGATCGGTATAGCTAATATCCAAATCCAAAAAATTTCGGGTTTAAAAATTAAATCCAAATCCAAATCCAAAAAATCGGGTTCGGTAAATTCAAAATTTCAGGTTTTGGATCGGTTATTCATCGGATCGGATTATTTTGCCATCCCTAGTAGCAATTCATGTTCTGCTTCTATCTCCTGTGTTTCCTCGTAAATTTCACTAAATTGTCTATATTTTACCGGCTCGATATTACAACTCGAGGTACTAGATGAGGTACCGGATACTCGACTCATTTTTCCTATGTATGTTGACTCTGTGCTCATCGTGAAATCTCCGGTATTATTACTATTACCACTGTTGTTTCTGTCTTGCATAGGTGTGATAGGTTCGACACTTGCATCATCCGTTTATGCATCTGTAACTCGAACATTGGAGATAGAAAATGTATCATATATAGATGTTGTTTCCATTTGTTGCTGATCATGCCAAGTCCACCACATCCCTTCATCACACACAACATCACGGCTCACCAAAATATTTCCGGAGTCAGGATCCAATAGTCTACAGCATTTTATACCTAGTTCCCTACCCAAGTATATCACTTGTCGGCTTCGATCATCTAACATTGTCACTTGATTACTTGGCACCTTCATGTATGCAACACATCCAAATATTCGGAGATGAGAAAGGTCTGGTTTATTGCTCGTTCATGCTTTATAAGGTGTTTTCTCGGACAAGGAACGAGTAGGCAGTCGGTTCAAAATATATACCGAGTGCCTTATTGCTTCTCCCCACAAATTTGTTGGCAATTTCATCTCTTTCAAGAAACTCCTCGCCATGGACACGACCGTGCAGTTTCGTCATTCCATAACCCCATTTTGTTGAGGGGTGTATGGAGCGGTGTATTGTCTTGCAATTCCCGATTCTTTACAGTAAGCTATAAATTGTTTGGAGCTAAACTCATCTCCCCGGTCTGTTCTAAGCATCTTAATCTGCTCCACCTTGTCCTTTTCCACCAATATTCTGAATTTCTTGAACACTTCCAAGGCCTCATCTTTGCTTGTTAACATGTATGCCCACATAACTCTACTATAGTCATCCACCAAGAGCATAAAATATTTATTTCCTCCTTTTATTGTTGGTGATATAGGCCCACACAAATCAGCATGTATTAATTCCAAATATTGGCTTTCTAAAAAACTTGCTTAATTTAGAAATGGCTTACTTGTCTGTTTCGCCATCAGACATCCCGTACAAACCCCGTTTGGCTGAACCAAGTCTGGTACTCCAAGTGCCATTTCCTTGTTTGACATGAGTGTCATGGCTTGAAAGTTAACATGGCCAAGTCGACTATGCCAACTCCAAGCCATCTTTTCTGATTTTGATACAAAATAATTCCCCACACTGGTCTCGAGTATGATCTTATATGAGAGATTAGCAGTCCTCTTTACTTTCATCACCAACCTCCGCTGTGCATCATAAACCCATAAGAATGCTCCATTTAATATAACTCTATTCCCTTTTTTCTACCATCTGTCCAAGACTCAAAATATTACTACATAAATTAGGGATAAAGTATACCTCATTGAAAACCAGCTCTTCTCCGTTTTTGCATTTAAAAACCGTCATGCGTTTTCCTTTTATGTCTACCACCGATCCGTCTCCAAACTTAAGTCATCCCGTAATACTCTCATCAATTTCCCGGAATTTTGCACGATATCCCGTTATATGGTTGCTAGCACCATTATCTAGATACCACACATTTGACTCCTCATTTTATTTGTCCCCTGCCTTCAGCTTTGGTATCACATCATTCTCGCTTATCAACAATGTTTCTTTCTCTCGTTCCACAAGAAGCAAGGTTAGTGTAACGCCCCCAGATCCGGGGTCAGGGATCCGGGTCGTCACGGTCTTTCTTTCCACAATATCACTTCACTTAATTAACAATAAATAACCTCATGATGTGACCCCACACTAACACACACCACAACCCGTTATAGACTCAGAGATGAAATTGAAATAAGTACAAGTCTTTGAATCCACAATTTAAAAGTTATTACAACCCAAAAATGATTACTTGATAAGTTTACAATTAATTGCCATTATCTGCCACAAGTTATAATTATACATAATTGATTCCCAAAAGTAGAAGGTCTGATCTACAAATGGATCTACCTCTGTAGCTATAGCAGCTATGATCTCAACGGGAAGGCGCGGGGCGCTTCCCACGCTCTTGCGCTGGGTCTGCTGGAGTCTGGCCATCTTTCCTAACTGTTGTTGTGTGATGAAGAAATAAAGCAAGAGTGAGCATTACAGCTCGCAAGATAATATATAGTGTAAACAATAACACAAACATCTAAATGGATAACTTGCTGGAAACCTTTATCAGGTGAAAGATAATTACTTACTGGATATAAGCAAAAACAAGGGATGAAGTTATCAATTACTTCACTATACTTATATCATTTATAAGGCTACTTGAACTACCACTGTTCAAAGTATTATAGGTTTCAAAAGGGTCATCCCATAGATGAGACCACAAGTTAAGACTTGAATAGATTCAATCTCTGAAATATTATTGAATGAAATAAAGTCACGAGATACTTTATTTAGTCCCGATATATATATATCCACATATATATCTCTTAAACATTTCCTGGAACCTCTGTTATGTAAAGTATGAACAGAGTTTGAAATATCCAATGAATTTTAGAAAGGAAAAGAATTTTGGCATAAACCCGATATCTTGCTGATCAGGCAAAGATACCAATAAGTAACCTTTTCTACTAGTAGATGGATGAATCCCCCACCGGTCATCACCCTGGCCACATAAGGACCTTGTGCTGGACCGCCACCCGGCCTCTTACGCGTTGATGGACTGCCACCCAGCCACTTACGCTTTGATAGACCGTACCCCGGCCTGTCGCTTATGCCGACTCAATTAGATGGACTTACTTCCCGAACGTTGGGCAAGTAATCAAATTGTTTTCTCAAAACAGCAACCACGTTGTGAATGTAAAATACACCACAGAGCTGGATCCCCCGGGTTTTGAGCGAGTATTTAAATCCTCTTTGAAAGGAAGATCTTAAATATAAAAATGAGTTTTGGGGTCCACTCTAACTTTAAAAATCATTTTGAAGACTCGAAAACATTTTTAAGAATGTTTAGAGTACTGCTGATTTATTAAAATAAATCAGTCCCGATATATTAGAAATATCTGAATATTATTATTTAAATAATATTCTCATAAAGATAATCCTTATAAAAATAATCGAAGTAGAAGTTTTAAAACTCATACTTGAAATGAATATTAAATAACCAAAGATATACTTATACAAAAGTACTATCTTTATTTGAATAATCGAAAATAAGTTTGATTATCGATACATTATTCTTTAATAAAATAAAGAATATTATTAAATAATAAGCGGAGTCATAATACCTCGAATGAATATTATAAATAATATTCATTAAATAAAATAAAGTGAGTCATACATCCTCAAATGAATATCCAATTAATAATCATTAAATAGAATAAACAGAGTCATAAGTCCTCGAATGAATATTCAAATAATATTCATTAAATATAATAAAGTTATCGAATAAACCTTATTCGATCAATAGTTTTGAAAACTATATCCATATATATATAAATATATATATATATAATATACTCGGGAACATCGACTCCCGGTTTAGAAATATGTTCACCTTTTGATCCCCTATACTAAGGGTAAACTCAAATACTGCTTATTTCTAGCATAGGTATTATGCAACTATAAGCATTTGAACCAATAGATATATGAAACAGGCATGCATATATACCATATCACATACTACAATATATCACAAGAATTTGCTAATAACAAATATGCATTTATCGCAAGATCATGCATATACACATATACATCACAACAACAGTTATACGGGTAGAAAACTTGTCTGAGCGACTGGGGGTTATTAATGGCTTGGGACGAGTCTGGTAACCTATAAACAACATATAAGTTGGAATTAAACCAAAGTCACTTGTAAATCTATACGTTAACCAATTTAGACTCTAACGCTCGCTTTGCGCTTAATGATTCTCTTAAGTTGCTCGAGTACCCTCGGCTCCACCATTTTTAATAAATTATCCATTACGAGTTTTAAGGCGATTCTTTCACGAGTGTCTTACCAACTGCCTAACACACTTTACATAAATGTTTCATACTCCAATTAGCCCTTTTAGGTCTTTAACATATGTTTCAAAGTAAGGCGAGGGGTAACGATTCGTTCGTGAAACGTCGTTACTTAAAACGGCCGTTTCTCCTAAACCGTACATCGGAATCAAACGAACCACATATCAAAACGAAGCTCGTAACATGAACTACCTAAAAATGGCAATGGTCAAAACCTAGCAGGGAGTTCTCGGGTCCTAATGTTATGAACAAAAGCAGTCTAAAGTAAATCGGACATTACGACGACTATGTTTACGCGATTTCCCAATTTTATACCATTCCAATTCAACCACCAATCAATCCCAATCCATTCATACAACCAAAATCCATCCACACTACATCATAACAGCCCCAATCAACTCAATATTAACAATTTATACTTATTCTTAAACTTGAATTTAAACTATACTTAAGTCCTTTAACCAATCAATAAGATTTCAACATTCAATTCACTACCATTCCAACCCAAACTCTAAACCAACAAGCATCAAGCTACTCTTTTACCATAACTATCAAAATCATCCTAATATACAATGTAAAGCTAGGGTTTGGAGATGTTATACCTTCCTTGAAGTGATGTGAGTAGCTAGGAAGCCTTAAGAAGCCTTGAGATGTCTTAGGGATGCTTGGATCTTAAAGGAAAAACAAGAAAAATCAAGTTAAAAATCTTGAAATCACTATTCATTATCTTCTTCATTGATTTCTTGGAAGAGATTGAGAATTAATTGGAGGCTTAAACTTATAGGATAGCCATATCTATGCATAAGGAGTACTAGATAATTATCTTACCAATTAAGGAAGCTTGGAACTTGAATTTTGAAAATTCTTCTTCTTGAAATGAAGAAAAGTCGAGAGCAATGTTGAAGAAAGAAATGATTTTGTGTTTTGCTTTAATTTGTTTTGGCTAGCTTGGTTGTTTTTGTTTTGTTTTTGGTTAATTACCTTTCTAACCTTGAACTTTGTGTGGTTTTAAATCAACCACACCTCCTTCCCCTTATGTCATGCTTATGTCACTTTGTGATGTCATCATCCCTTACTTGCCCTCTTCTTATTGGTTGGATGACCTCATCATCCCTAACCTCCTTGATTAACTTCCTAATTGTTTGCCTAATGACCGCTGATCTGTTATACGGTTCGCTTAACTTTCGTTCTCATTTCTCGTTTGAGGGATCATACCCGGGATCTTATTACTTGGGTTTCCTTAACCTTTCTCAATACATTATAATCCTTTTATGATCCTCTCTTATAATCCTTTAATTTAAATCCTTTTTATCCTGTTACCTTATACTCAATTCTTTCCGTATCTAGTGGATTTCCGGGAAAAATCAAAGTGTTCGGAATTGGATTCTGACGATCTTTACATACACTTATATACCATATAGAGTACTAATAAAATCTCAGAATATCCATAACAGAACCCCTACATAGTGTGGCATGAAAAGTTTTCTCATTCAACAAAAACACTATTCATAAGGGTTACAAAAAAGTTCTAAATTTTGGGGGTTATTACAGTTGGTTCATCATCTCGTGTCTGAGTTAAATTGGCCTCCTGCTTCAAGTCTTTCTCTCATTTTGGTTTACGGCATTCAATTGCAAAGTGTCCATATGCACCGCAATTGAAGCACCGTACTTTACTTCTGTCACGCACGCCTCGAACCCCTTGAAAATTGCCTCTGCTTCTCAGATATGAACTACCCTCACCACCATTCTTATTCGATTTATTCAACTACTCCTCTCTTGTGAGGAGTAATTTACTGTCACTAGCTCCACGCCTCAACCATTCTTCTTCAGTAAGTAATAATTGTCTGGTGCCCTTCTCGATATGGCCCTTCAATTTTTCTTCATGTGCCATAAAAGATCCAACTGCCTCCTCAAAAGTAGACCTGGCAAATCATTCAGGTCGTGTCGTTTCGTATCGTGTAATGTCGTGTTTCGTGTACTTTACGAGTAAACACGAAAATGACACGAAATTAAAACAGGTACCTGAAACTGATACACGAACACGACACGAGATTTAAACGACCTGACACGATACGATCTGGTGTACACGAATTTTTTCGTGTACCATTCATGTACACGAAATAAAATGAACTGTTTGGAAATGAATGGAAACGAACTGTTACACGAAATTGTAAATGTTCACATTACATTTTTAAATTCAAAGTTAGGTCCAACAAAATTACAAACATAATTAAAAATAATAATGTTCTTCATTCTTCAAAAGTCACAACCATATGCTGGATTTGCACCTTTTTCCAGATCTGCATGAACTCTAATCTCAACAACCCAAACTGTATTTCACATATTAAAAAAAGTCAATACCACAAATATCTAAAAACCAGACAAACTACAAATTAGAAACTCAGAAGTAGGCTGGTGTATCTTAACAGATATAATCTCCAATTTCAGACATCAGCTATATGCTCAAAACATTACAGCTTCTACTCACTAGTTCTGATCTCCACACGGACATTTAAGGTTGACTGAAAAACAGTCAGAGGTGAATACTTGATTTTCTACTTATTTCAGATCAAAAGCGAACTTATGCTAATTGGAATAACTGCAACCTATGTCTTGCACTGCATGAAATATGATATCCCCTAGAAAATACATTACTTCATTAAAAAAAGGGGAAACATATAATATATAAACATAAGTATGAAATTAAACTGAAGGGAATTAGTTGAGGATAAAGAAAGACGCTTTGCAATCACATATATAATCTGGGCAAAAACTGAACTGCATATATAACAGATATAATCTCCAAGAAAAGAAACTGAGCAAAAACTGAACTCTACATAATTAAGCTTATACCTCAAATGTCATTATCAGCATCAGCATTAATATCAAGCTTCATGACATCTTGTGTAAGCTCTTCCAGCGGATAATTATGATAAAATGTAAACCAAGAAACATCACAGCATTATAAAGTTTTCACTTCTAAAGAAAAATTGAATCTAAAATTGAATCGAATTCGTAATCGATAAGATTATAAATGAAGAAGAATCAACATATTACCGGAATATCTGGGTATTCATCAGCCATTTGTAATCGATTTGTTGAGACTTGAGAGGTTGGAGATTTGATGGCGGCCGCTTGATACTTGATAGAACCCTAATCCTAAAGTTGAATTAGGAAGAATAAGAGTTGGGAACCTATGTTTTAAATTTTTTATCTGACCCGTGTTGGTAGTTGCCAGTTGGTACTTGGTACTAAAATAATATATTTATTCATTAATTTGTTAAAGTGTACTCTAGTGTTGTCACTCTATTTGGTACATATATTGTAAATTGATTAAGAATTTAAGATATAAATATATTTTTTTAAAATTATTTTTATATTTATTTATGTCGTATACTTCGTGTCGTGTCGTGTACTCGAAGGGTAAATCCAAAATATACACTAAATCTCGACCGTGTACTTTCGTGTTCGTGTACTAAAATGGCAAACACAAACACTAAATTTTCGTGTCGTTTCGTGTCGTGTTAGTCGTGTCGTGTCCAAAATTGACGGCTCTACTCAAAAGTCATCTCATCGATTTTTCCGAACTGCTCCATGGCTGAAGTGATCTGAAGATATTTGGATGGCACAACTCGTAGTAAATTCTTGACCACATAATGCTCCTTCATTGTTTCTCCTAGTTCCCTTATATTAGTCACCAGACCACTCAATGTCATGCTGAATTCATCCATCAACTCTGTCCCCTTCATACTCAGAGTTTCAAGTTCCATTTTCAACGTTTGAACTATGGCTTCCTTCACTTTTTCAACGCCCTGACACATCGTCTTTACGTCATCCCAAACACCTTTTGCTGAAGTTTGCTCTGCCACTGCTAGCAGGATATCCTCGAGTATGGCTTGATATATGACATCCACTTTAAATCTGTCTGCCTTAACATCAACCGTAGCCTTTGGGTATGTGGGTTCGATCGCCTCCCAAATTCCGTGTGCCTTCATAACAGCTCTCATCTTCATAGCCCACGCTGTATAGTTGCTCTTGCTCAACATAGGGTAGCTCAGTGCCACCGTACCATCCTTGTCCTTAAGTCCCTCCATTATCGCTCCTTTTGGCATATACTTGGGCATACGCCAAATACAGGCTCTAATACCAAATGTGGGAAAAACACAAGTAATAACAGAGTAATGAAAGGAAAGAACATCTTGTTTATTTCTTTGAATAGCTACTTTCTTTGAATTACAATGAAAATGCAATATATATAGAAACTACAACTACTACTCTGGCAAAGAAATAGAAACAGACTCCTAAGATCTCTCCACTTCTACCACATATTTGTTACTCTCCTAAAAACACTCTACGTGCACATTGACCATATCAAACTACTGTTAAATGCAAAAACCAAATTGACACACAGATAAATAAATATGCAGACAATGTTTAGATTAAAAACCAACACTGGATTCAGGACTTGTCTGCACTCGAATGGCATCAAAATTCAACTCAACAAGTTTTACATATCAGTTACCGCTTATTTATCTGGCAAGAAAGGAACAAGAAATAATTCCATTCCGGTGGTAAGTTGGTGGGTATGTTAGTTCATGAAATCAAGATATTGATTCATGAATCGTGAGCGACTCTCCACAAGAAAGTGGATCAGGAAGAAAGTGAGAGCAGATCGAAGTCTTATAAGTGATCATGTATTAGCTATTTATTTAAGTTAAGTGATCAGAATTCAGGAACAATGCATGTTTGCTCATGCATTGTTCTTGCTTTATATTGATGCTATTGATGCCCACGTTCTTTAGTTGCTATTATATTTGATTAGAAGATTGTCACTCTCATAGCTTAACAGGGAATGTCCTAGAATTTATTTTATTTTATTGGGTAACACAATTATCATTTAACCAAAAACGAACTTAATAAATAAAGTTCTATTTCACGGTTTTGTTACCATCTAACCAATATAGATCTATAATAAAGCGAATTTAACATAATTCTTAACTTAATCATAACGTACTTATATATGAGGGGCATAGTCTTGGCCAAAGGAACCACCCATATTTATCAAGATCCACCAATTATGTCTCATACTATCTCCAATTAGTTCTACTCTAAATATCCATTCCTTCATCCCACACCATATGATTCATTTTTTTCTCCAAGTTCAATTTATATGCATGATCTCCACATCCCACCTTCAACTAAATATTTCATTTCCACGCCTCTTTTGTCTTTGTCTATAAAAAACTAACCATTTTCGAAAATAAGGGCAAAGACTTAGTAGCCTATTACCACTAAGTTTCTCTTTGTATTCGTGTTTTATTTGTGTTTTTCTGCCTCTTCGTGTAGAGATCAAGTTTCTTATCATTTAAGCAAATTTCATCTCCAGCACCACAAACATTACAAGAAGTTACAACCACTATATCAAATGCAAATCCAACAAATTACTGATTAACTTGCAACAAAATCCCATTCCCATCTATTCAAAAGTATTTGAAAGAGTATTGGATTGCATGTAAGCAAAAAAGCTTACCAAAAAATAATTTTGTTCCATTAAAAAAGTATATCACGGTGTACCTTTTCACCCTCAGGTTATGTGAAATGTACTTTTTAACCCTTATATCAACTTGAATGGTGAAATAACTTTTTTGCCCCTTTAAATTATACCATTATATTCTCTTAATGGCAAAAGGGTTAGAGAGTATGAAATCACATACCTTGGGGTTAAAAGATACGTCCTTTTAGGTTTATGGTTTACGGGTATAACGTTAATACTTTAAGGGTCAAAAGGTCAACAAGCCTAAAATTTTCTTTTGTGAGGTTCTCAAAAATATTATAATTTTATTTTTAAAAGTACGGTGCGTAAATTTTTAATATATAATAAAATTTCATTTCAATTTTTTGAATATTGAATCTAAAATTGATTCATATTACATTGATTATTAAGCTTAATGACCTTTTGGCCCTTAAAGTATAGGGTGGTATACCCATCAGCCCCAGATGAATGTTTCGTACCCTTTGAACCATAATGTTTCAGAATGTGTACCCTTTAACCCTTATCGGACTTTAACGACATATCGGTAAATATCGGAGGGGTAATATCATCTTATACTGAAATGGTTCCCTCCAAAACTGAGGAAAAGCTCCCGCCAAATCCCATAGCCCCCATGCTTATATAATTAGTCAAAGATGTATGTATCAATATAGATTTTATAGAAAAAAGGTTCAAAATGAATCCTAATGTTGGTGTGGGAAGGCATCAGTACTAAGAATAACATGGACGGATGCGAATCCGGGAAGGCGGTTAGTAAGCACGTTTGTACATGACATGAAGTTTAATTTATCTTAAGGTTATTTGAATTTTAACCCCAGTATTTTGCCGGATAATAGGATAAATTCATGTAACTTTTATCTATGGTTCGATCCCCCTACGTGCCCAAGGTCAAGAACCATAATTCCCAGACTGTTGAGAAAAATAGAGAAGTTGGAGGATGATTTAGGGAAATTAGAGGTTATTACTGAAATAAAGGTGAAGAAGAGAAGCCCAGTTTTCATGTATTTGGTCATCATTTCCTTGGTCTTGTTATTTGTACTGATGAACAAAGAAGTAGAATCTAAGAGCAAGGGATATGAACTTGCTAAATAATGTAGGTTCTGATGTATAGCTCAAAAATCGGTATCCATGTAATGAAATGATGACAATTGCAAAATAAATTGATTTAATTACTAAGTTCTTAATTCGAAAATTACTTCCTATAACATAGTTCTAAGAAAAACATAAATAACATAAAATAGTTCAATGCCACACATAAACAAAGTGTTTCAGCATCAAAAAAATAGGGGAAATGCATAAGTAGATAAAAATTTCAAAAGTTGCATCTTCATGGGTTCTTTTTCTTGTCCTTCTTCTCATCTTTGATCTTCTTTAGTGCTTCAATAAGAGCATCAGGTGTGATAACAACTCTTCCATGAGATAAGAAAGGTGCATATATGAGTTATGATTTCCCAACAATGGTTTTGTATTTCTTGACTGGGGGAATATGTTTTCCCAAATTCATTGGCTCTGTATATGAGTTATGTTGAGCTAGTGAAGTCAGTTGTTTAGATTGGCCTTCTGCAACTCCCCAAGATTCAACATTTCCATAGATTTATTCCATTACTTCCATTTTCCCCTTTTGTCATGTTCACTGTCCACCGTGGGATTCTTCCATTTATCCACCACTCTGCCCATAGTTACTTGCTTCCCTTTGTCCTTCATTTTCTCAGCTAATTCCTCCTCTTTGAGCATTATGTATTGCCTCCCTGCACTGTTTATGATCATTGAATACCATTCCAACAATCCATTTTGTCTTATCTATCTCTTTGTATACTAGAAATTCTTTTTTCCTCCTCTAAGTTTGAATTTGATCTTCCAATTCATTGTCTATCAAGCTATCCAGATCATCACTTTCAATATCAGTATCAGACTCCATGTCAACCTCCCTCTCAACCTGTCTTTTCTTACTTAGACCAAGTCATTTCCTAAGTCTACAAACCCATTCCACTTCCTCATCAACATTCTTATTAAAAAGGAGGTCATCATCTGTCATGGAGTAGTCACTATCTACAAAGTCGTAGTCAGCAATCTCATCACTCCAATCTTCTACATCATTGCAATCATCTCCTTCACTCATTCCATATACATGTTCATATCCAAATGGTACCGATTCATTTTCATTTGAATGGTAGACATACACATCAATTTTATTATCATTCTCCAAAGCATAAGACTTTATTGTGGATACATGTTGTGCAAGACATGTCTGTATCATAACAAGACTAAGTCACATTGACAAACCTAAGATTTAGTTGTATGATAATATAAATCTGTATTTTGTATTGTATTACTTGAGTCTGTAAAAATATTAAAGATCAGACTGGAATATTTTTCTGTGAACAGTCTCAAGCCTAAGAATAAACTTTGGAAGAAGATTATCAAGATCATGCCTCAGAGAAAAGGTGAAGAAGCTTGGAGTTGAATAATTCTATTTTAGGAAAAATGTTCTAAGTCAAGATATCTACAAGTCACAGATCAAGTCATATAGAGAAGTCGTTCGAGAACTCCAGAATGACTTATCGAGAAGTCCAAAATGGTTTATATATAAGTCTCAGAGATCTCGACAAGTCAAATGAAGATATGAAGATTGGAGATATCGACAAGTCATTTCTACATATAGAGAACTCAAAGATATCGACAAGTCAAAATGAAGATATAAAGATTAGAGCTATCGACAAGTCAATTTCTCATTAGAGATCTCAGAGACATGTAGAGATCTCAGAGATATCGACAAGCCAACATGCAGAGATTTGGAGACCTCGACAAGTCAAGTTCACTTACAGAGAACTCAGAGATCTCAACAAGTCAAAAACACTTATAGAGAACTCAGAGACCTCGACAAGCCAAATTTATTTATACAAAACTTAGAGACCTCGATAAGTCAAAACACTTATAGAGAACTCAGAGATCTCGATAAGCCATTATACTTATTGAGATGTCAGTTCTTTATACAACAAACTAGAGATCTCGATATAAATCTCAAGTAAAGAATGCAGACAAGTTAAATATTCAAGATTATCAATCAACAAATGATTTAATCACTTAGATTGAAAAGTCTACAAAAGCAGTTTGAAGAGTGCAAGATCAAAGGCCAAGATTAACTGACAAAGGAAGGTCGTAGATATACAAGATATGCAAGGATTTACTAAGCCAGAAATGGAAAGCTTTAGAGATAACTAAAAGTAGAGTTTAGTGCATCTTATTGCATGATGTGTAAACCCGTGTTTACTAATCTATAAAGTAAACACTGGTCCTTTGGTTTTAGTTATAACAAACAGATCTGGATTTTATTGTACTATCTCAAGATAGAAGATGAGTTCTTTATTTACAAAGAACCCAGAAATTTGTAGCAAGACATACTTAATTTTAATACGAAGTTAAGTGAGTTTCGAAAATACTCTGTTTGTTGTGCATGCTTCATTAATTCTGTTAAATACAATATCTCTACAAATGAATCTACTTTGTTCACCATCCATAATAGTTTGAAAAAGGCTAAAATATTCAAAACACATTCACCCCCCCATGTGTTGTATTCAATATCTAACAAGTGGTATCAGAGCAAAATCTGAAAGTAAACAGATCAAGATCTTCGAAGAATGAATACACAAAAGATAAGCAGTATAAAGATACTGGCCTTTGATAAGACTAACTATAAATTATGGAAGAAGAAGATGATATTGTTTCTAAGGATGGCCAACCCCTTGTACATCCAGATTCTGAAGAATGGACCTTTTACTCCTATGGAAAGAATTGAAGAATCTACAGATAGAGATATGGTCATCCCAGCTCATTATGGTCCTAAAGATCCTTCAAAATACACAGACATTGAGAAAGAAAAAGTCTCTCTTGACACTAGGCTACAATTAATTCTGATAAAGTCACTTGACAATGTTATGTACAACAATATTGTCAACTAAGACACAACCAAGCAAATATGTGAGAAGATTGAGATACTATGTGAAGGTACAGAGGAAGTTAGGTCAAATCAAAGGAGAATACTGGTTTCTCAGTATGATGGTTTTATGACAAAACCAAATAAGAATGTTATTGATGTGTTTAAAAGATTCAATAAGCTGATTAATGACTTGCAGCTTCATGACAAGTACTTTGAAGCTGAGGAGGATAACTTGAAATTTTTGCTCACCCTTCCTGATCATCTTGAACAGAAAATATCAGCCATAAGAGAAGGAAGAGACTTGAGCAGGATAATACTGGAGGTGTTATAAGGGATTTTGAAAACATATGAACTAGAAATGATTCAAAGAAAATCCTTAAGAACTGGTCAAGGGCACATTGTTGATAGAACAAGTGCACTAGTTATTAACGACAACAATTCATCTGATGATGAATTAGAGATCCAGACTCCAGCTGTCTCTAGCATTGAGCAAAAGAACAAGGAACCAATGAAGCAAGTCATTCTGGAACTTGAAGAAGATGAGTTCTTTACATTAGATGAACTGGATGAGTTAGATAAATCCATGGCTTATCTAGCTAGGAAATTCTCTAATATTAGAGTGAAAAAGCCAAAGTTCTTCAAGAGTAAAGGACATACATTTAACAAGGATAGCAGCTGGTGTTAGTATTTGTGCCTTAGAGACAACACTATTATGTTTATATTATGAAACATTTGGATTATTAATTATGATTACATGGATTATACTTTAGTAATTTATTATATCTTTATTTTATGCGATAAGATGTTAGATTAATAAATGTCCTTGGAGTATGATATGTAAATCTATATCTCTAAGTACGTGACTTAGAAATGAGGTTATGAGAATAGTATTGATATTCCTAAAGGTCCCTAGTCAAGTATTATTGTTAAGGGACGATAATAAATACATTGAGACTAGTGTGTTTGTTGGGTGATGATCACATCTCATTGATCATAGGTATGGTGATACTAAAGTCAAAACACAGGCACATGTGTTAAATACATGGTGTTGGATTGACCCGTTGTGAGATACTACATGTTTATAGTGTCATAAGTTAATCTCACAGTGATAATGATGTATTGGTCCTTGACCTGAAATCATTATATTTCTAAATGAGAATTAATATACTTTGATACTATTGAAAGTTATCCTTGACCGGGTAATAATAAAAGTAGACATTGGGTACATTATGAATCTTATGAGAAATATGAATGATCTAGATGAGATTTAGCCCTTCTTTATTAAAGGAGTTATATTATTGGCCTATTGATTGAGTAAGACTATAAAATGCATGGTCGTGCTCAAATACTGATTTGTTTAATAGTTTACTCATTGATCAAGGAAAGAAGGACTGAACAATAACAGAGGATGACACAATGCATGCCTCGAGTTTGATCTATAATATAAGGCTAAAGGGATTATATTACATTGTACATTATTCATGAAAGGTTTAATTGATCACCAATTCAATTATTATTACTTGGATAACAATGATGTTTTACTAGATGCTGCTCATTGTTTATAATTTTAAATTAGATTTAAAATTGTTGCCAACATAATAATAACCTAAAGGGTCGCACAAAGAATGATTGGAGGATTATTTAATTTAAATTCGGATTTAAATTAAATATAAGTAATTCGAATTATTTGTTATTAATTAAGTGTGACTTAATTAATTAAATAAATAGGAAATTCGAATTTAATATTAAATCCGAAATTAAGTTATTGGATGATTAAGTGAGACTTAATAATACAATAATTAAAATTTCGAATTTAATAATAATAATAACTCTAAAATTCAATTTAGGGTTGGAGGCCCATTAGCTCTTGCCTATATAATATCTTTTTCTAATAAAATTAGGGTTACACGTTTTATTTGATAAAATATAAACCCTAGCATCTTGAAGAGAGATAGAGAGAGCAATAAGGCGGCCTCAAGAACGTGCTAGTACACGCCCATCCTCCGGGCGATCATTCGTGTGGATACCTTCAAGGCGTAGATCATTCCAGCGATGGGCTACGTGGTGATCATTCAAGACCTCCATCTTTCCATTAACGTAAAGTTTCTTAAGGTAAACATACTGAACTACGAATTAAATATTGTTTTTCGCATGTATCCTGCAGAGGGTTTCGATTTTTAAGATTTAAATTTACGTTTTTCGTTGCGTTTATGTGCTAAAAACCCTTCAGCTGGAAAGGAAAGGGACAGTCTACTCCTGGTGGAAAAAGTGGCTACAAGACTGGATCTGTTGACAGATAAAAAATAAGGAGCTTCAATTGTGATGAATTGGATCATTTTGCTACTGAATGCAGGAAGCCTAAGAAGGTGAAGAAAGATAAAGCCTATCTTGAGTTAGAGGTAAAGTATGAAGCTCTCTTGAAGAAGTAATAGGGTAAGGCTTACATTATAGAAGGAAAAAATTGGGATGATTATGATAATGATGAAGATGAGGAGGTTAGAAATTATGCACTCATGGCCTTGGAGCAAGGAGAGTCATCCTCATCAAAAATAGAGGTACCAACTCTTACTACAATTGATTTAAATACAAGTCAATATAAAGAGACTGTTAAAAAGATGAGCTTAGAGATGTTCCACATCCACGCTAGCATGGTGGCAGCTACTGAGGAGGTTAGTAGGTTGTCAAAAGCTAATGAAAAGCTTGAGGTTGAGAAGCAAAATTTGGAACTGCAGCTTGTTGAGCTTGAAACTGTCAAGCAGGACAATGACTATCTAAAGAACAAGCTGAAGTGTGCTAGTTAGATAGAAGCTATGTTGAGGGAAAAGATAGAGAAGATTGAGGTAAAAATGAAATCATTCAGGAATGCTTCTCAGTTAGTGTGTCAGTACCATGAGAAGAACAAGCCATGTGCTAATATAGCCATTGGCCTTGACTATGATGCCTTAAACAGCAACAAAAAGAATGAAGATCACAAAGGGAAAGCAATTGTAAATGAAAATGTCCCATTTATTCTGAGAAAGGTTGATTTACCTTTGTTCAAGGCATGTGAAGTCAATTTCAGTGAAGAAAAGTTGGTGATAAAGCAAGAACTTGTTGATGAGGACAATAAGAAGAAATGCACAAAAACAACTTCAACTCCTAAAACTGAGAAAAACCCCATGGTGGATCAAACCCCCAAGAAGCCAATCAAGGAGGTTAAGACTGAGAATGCAGGAAAGAAGAAGAAAAACAGAAACGGGAAGATCGGGATAAACAAGAGCAATACCTTTGAATTTATTGCACATGCTACTAGGAAATAGTGTCAGAAATGTGGCTCTACAAATCATCTAACTCACCTTTGTAAAAAGGCTTCTAGTGAGTCAAGGTTGGGAGCATGCAAATATAATGAAGCAAAGATTGAAGATCCATATTCCTTCTGTGATAAGTTTGATTGCATTCCTTGCAACATGAAAGTGATGACAAGTTGCCACAAGCTGAGAGTAGACCTCAAAGAAGTCAATATTGGGTCTGCAACTAAAAGGGAACATGCAAATCAATCAATGAAAACCATTCTTTCTGAATCAACTCATTCTAATTCTGCAAATTCTGATAACAAGAAGAAAGTACCCAACACTGCTTGGGTTGCTAAACACACTTAATCCTCATTGTGTGCAGGGAAAAATAAAGAAAGTCTTATGGATCATAGATAGTGGATGCTCAAGATATATGACAGGTGATAGGGCCCTGCTATCACAGTGTGAGGAGATGGCTGGCCCATTAGTGACTTTGAAGACAACAACAAAGGTTTCACAATGGGATATGACAAGTTAATTTCTGGAATTGTTGTGACGGCCTCAACCCTGGGGTCAGGAGTTGACGTCACCAACAACAATACTAACAATCATAACTCAGTCCAACTCATTAATAATACATAACTACGACCCCTTCATCAAGACCTTTTCCAGGTTTAAGTATGACTTAGGTTACTCAACTAACACAACCCCAAATTACCTTACATAATCCTGACCAATAATTTAATGCAGCAACTCAACAGACCTCATTTGGTCTGAACACAACTACCTCAGAGGAGCCTGACATGAAAGGAGCTGGAACTCTGCCCTGACTACCGCACAAGAATCTTCTAGGCATCTGCAATACATACAAAATATTCTGCAAGGGTGAGCAATTGCTTGCTCAGCAACACCACTATATGAATAACGAGTAAAACAGTTTAAAGTAAAGCAGTTATAGGAACAGAATTCATATCTTGCCAGAAACGTGTAAAACAAGTATAAACTGGATATCAAAACTAGCATGCTCTGTAAAACAACAACATCAGTAGTGTGCTGTGCATAAATACCAGAGAATAATTCTAGCATGCCATTTTCATTTCTAAATCCGCTATATCAACTACTCATGCCCTTACGGGAATCACACAAAACCAAATTAGATACGTAGCGGATATGTGAAGACAGCTGATCAGGCTATCAACACCAGACGGCTCCAACTGCCATCTCATTCACCTGTTCCGGAACTCAGAGACTAGCTAGGTCTCTGACCTGCTGGACTAATCGGTTTTATAGTGCGCGCAACCGAATTAGCCTCTTACGCCACCTCAATAGGCCCACTCTGGCCCCAATGTATCCCATATCTGACCGTTTTATCCAGTTTTCAAAACACTTGTACCTATCTCATTTTCAAATTCATTTATTTAACCAGCACACATATAAAATCCAGTTCACAAATCATTTCATTCGAGATAGGTACCTTTCGAAGTTACTTCTCCCCAAAATAATTTGAAAACAGTGATTTATAATTACAGGGGATATGTAACTTAAAACGTTTCTGTTCCATTACAAGAATAAAACATTTAGCTATTCATACGTACTGAACCATAAAAGAATGGTCAGGGGTACTTGCCTTGCAGAGCGTTACAACTATCTCTGATTGACCTTGAACCGATTCGGGACACTCGGCTTTACCGCTTTACTATTTGACTATCCTGGATCCGACTTCAACGCTCAGGTCCTTCGATTGGGAACCTCGCTGCGCTCGTCAACTGATCACTAGGTTATCTTAGTTCGATATCAATTCTTGAGTCCTTCGACTAGAACCTACAGAGCCGAAATAACCTACGTTAGACGTCTAGGTATACTTGACATATCCTCGACACCAATTCTACCCAACGATATTCAAACCCGACTCGTAATTATATACATTATTACAATACAATAACACATCCAACAGTCAGGGTTCACGTTCTCAAGAAATAGGTTTGATGTTTGTTTCCAGAAAATACGTATACTCGAAATTTTACGAAATCAGGTTTATCGATTTGGCAAAATAGTTCATCACATCGTACAATCAAGTTTTGCACAGAATATATGTATATATTTATTTATACTCGTTCGACGTTCCGATAATTACAGGGTATGTCCCGAATTTAATTTCCAAAAATTCGGGCAACACCTCCTCTGTTTATCGGCCTACCCGTTGAACAACTCGACGTCAAATCACAACCAATCAATTCAGTCCAAACCAATCATAATCCAACAAATCACACAATCCAAATTTTATAATTTCTCAACCACCGATTTAAATCAATTAATTATTATTATTCGTATTTTATTTATTTATTTTAAAATATTAGGACTCAGAATTATATCATCACCGTCCACCGTCCGCTCGTCGAAATTCATCGCGGACGGCGGTAAAAATTTGTCGGTGCCCGATTAATTTCGGGTTTCCATACAAATTTTCACCGATTAATTCTTGAAACAATTCCACGCGAATAATTAATATCATAAATATTAATCAAAAACCTGCAGTAAAATAGTTAAATTAATTAAAACGAATCACAGCACCCGCGCACGACCACGCGCAACAACACAGACACAATCGGAAAATGCAAGGGCGGTCGGAAGCGAAGCAATACCACCACCAGCCTACAATCTCAAACTGAAAATACATATTCGAATTATATATACACACTTGTATATACATACGCCAGCATTATGAACAACATCAGAGAACAGGACTGCGTCCCACCGGAAACCGCGGCGGCGGCGGTAAAACACAGGGAAGCTTACAAAGGAACAAACCGATATGAGGGATAGGGAAGAGGCGGGATTAAGCGGGAGGAATCAAAACACAAGGGAGAAAAATCGAACCCTCAAGAACTTGATACCACAGAGAGAGCGAGAGATGAACACAGGGGAAGGGGGAGACAACAGGGGTGCTCCTCTGTTGTTTATTTAATTGCATTTTGAGTTTTTTTTTCTAACCAACAACACTCTGCCACGCATCACAGACATCACTGGAATGCGACACATGTCTGATTTCCCCCCGAATAATCTAGTTTCGCCCCGCAACTTGAAATTAACGGATTTGGGCGTACGAAAAATAATTTCCAAAAATTGCGAAGATAATTTTGAATTGTCATAAATATCCCGAAGTTTACAAAGATTTAAGTTTCGAAATTTTTAATATAATTTTCAAGATGCGCATTGTACCCGCTTTTTACCAAATAACGAAACGATGCGCGGGTGAAACTAACTCCGAAAATTTCCAAACTAATTTTTAAAATTCTCAGAATAATACGAACTTAATAAAATATAATTTTCATAATTTTTGAAGATTTCCATAATTAAATATGGATTTTATCATTAATCACACTCATAAAATCATTTAAATATAAATGATTAATGAAATATTGATTTCTCAATTTTATAAAGTCCTAAAAATAATTATTGAAATTATAAAGTCATAAAAATAATTTTAGAGACAATCCAAGTATTTATGGAAATAAAACTGCAATAACCCCTTTTTTAACAATGATACAAAATCATACAATTCATTAATTAACCACACAATTCAATTCCATACACTAGTAATCACAGACACATAGTGACATAGTAATAACCCACTGACTGAACCCACACTATCATTTTATTTAATTATTTATTAATTATTTAACAATTACACATTTAAATAATAAAATATACGAGTCGTTATAATTGTTGTCATTGAAGATGTAGCACTGATTGCTGGTTTGGAAGTGAATCTCCTAAGTGTTAGTCAATTCACAGATAGAGGATTCAATGTTATATTTGATAAAGGAGAATGCTCAATCATCAGCAAAAAGACTAGTGGAGTTGCTCTGAAAGGAGTAAGAAAGGGAAGCCTATTTGTTGCAGATTTACACTCAACAAATAAGGATGGAATTTTTTGCTTCTACACCAAGGCATCTGTAGAGCAAAGCAAGCTATGTGTCACGTACCGCTTAACTTGGACCCGTCCATGCCATTTTTTATTACGGAACTTTCTAGAGTAATCTAGAATATTATAATAATCTCTTGTAAATAAAGGAAAGCTCTCTAATCTTGTGAAATGTAATTAAAAAATATCTTAGATAGATATTTTAGATGGAAAACCCTAGAACCTTCTTTAGTGGAGAAATATTGTAAAAGATTCTAGAATCCTCCTTAGAGTAGTATAAATAGAGGAGGTCCCCTCATTTGGAGGATCATCCAAGAAGTTGTAAAAGCTCTCACTTGTAAACATCAGTGCTCTTAGTAATAAAAGTTCCTCTCTTTCTTCAAATACTCTAAGTGTTCTTGTGTGTTCACTTAGTTGGCTAGAAAGGCTTACTTAGTAGATTTCAAGGGGAGACAAGAGCTATGTGCCGGCGCGGTTGAACTAAGGGAGTTCTAAGTCCGTGATAACATGGTATCCGAGCCAAAGGTTGCGACAGGCGTAACTTTGAAGGAAGACATCATGGGAAGTGGAGGAGATGAAGTCACTGATGCTAGAAACGTCAATGACTGAGGAAGGGATGCTATTCCACGGAATAATAAGGACAAAAAGTCTCGAGGTTCAAGTAAGTCCCGTCTTAACCTTGATCAACTTGCAGAAAAGGTATCTACTCTTGAAAAAACTATGAGTGAACTAATCCCACGCATTGAGCAAATGGCCAATAACTTTGAAACACTTTAGCATCATATGCTTGAGGAGGCGGAGGAGACAAGGTCAGATCTTGAAGGGATGAAGAATGATATCTTGGAGCTTCAAGATCAAGGCAAGGTCCATGAGGAATGCATGAATATCATGGATATTATAATGGAAGAGGAAATTAATGAGATCAAGGTTCAACTCTCAAGGATTGAGATTGGAATTCGTAATGGGGGTGTGGTGACTAGGGAGGCACCAAGGATCGAAATCCTGAAGCCCAAATTGTTCGAAGGAAAGAGGGATGTTAAGGAAGTAGAGAATTTCTTGTGGGATCTAGAGCAATACTTTGAGGGCATGAAAGTCTTGGATGAGCAAACAAAGGTACGTATGGATACTTGTTATCTTTCGGATATTGCTACTTTGTGGTGGCGTAGGAAGCGGGCCGACATTGAGAAAGGCCTATGCACCATCGATACTTTTGAGGACTTCAAGAAGGAGCTCAAGCGCTAATTTTATTCGGAGAATGTGGTGTATGAGGCCCGGAAGAAGCTAAGGGAACTACGCCATAGAGGCACCATTCGTGAGTATGTGAGGGAATTCACGACTCTCATGCTACAAATCCCGAGCATGACGAGTGAAGATTTACTATTCTACTTCACAGATGGACTTCAATCATGGGCTAAGCAAGAGCTACAATGTCGGGATGTCAAGAATGTGGATGAAGCTATTATTGTAGCCGAGTCTTTGACGAAGTTTTAAAAAGGAGAATCATCCAAACCCAAGTCCAATGCTAGGCTCACTACTTTTAGAAAAGGTGGGGGAGACAAAGGCCCCAAAGATTACAAGGACAAACAGGAGAGGTACAAGCCGTTTACCAAGAAGGAAGCTTATGAGGAAAAGAAGAAGAATTTTATGCTAAAAAGGGGATTCTTTGTTTGCAAAGGTCCTCACACCATGAAGGATTGTCCGAAGCTTGGCTCCCTCTCAGCTATGATGGAGCAACAAGAGAAAACTACCGATCAAGCATCCGATGTGGGGAACATTGGATCGATTCGCTTACTCAACACCATAGAGGCCAAACCGGTGCCAAAACCACAAGGAAGCAAGGGGCTCATGTATGTGGAGGCACTTGTGAATGGGAATAAGGCCCAAGCCATAATAGACATGGGAGCGACTCATAACTTCATTACTTTGGAGGAGGCCAATAGGGTTAGTTTAAAGATCTCTAATGAAAGTGGGTGGCTCAAGACCATTAATGTTAAGGCCAAGCCTTTGGAGGGAGTAGCACATGGCGTCGAGTTACAACTTGGCACTTGGGGGAAGGTAGACTTCTCGGTGGCCCCAATGGATGACTACAAGGTCGTGTTGGGTATGGACTTCCTAAGGTACATGAATGCTATCCCGATGCTATATTATAACTCAATGTGTAATATGAAGGAAGGGGCTCTTTGCATGGTCCCAATAATAGAAGGCACCAAGGAGGTGAAGACATTATCGACCATGCAACTATCTAAGGGGTTCAAGAAGGGGGAAAAGACCTAATTGGTGATAGTCATGAAGAATGATGAACTTAAAGAAGATGGAATCGCCCTTCCAAATATAATTAAGGAATTTCTAGTTAAAAATCAAGATGTGATGCCACCGGAGCTACCTAAGAAACTTCCACCAAGGAGGGAGGTGGATCATAAGATTGATCTTGACTCGGGCGCTAAATCACCGGCTATGGCACCATATAGGATGGTACCCCCGGAGTTGGAGGAACTTCGGAATCAACTCACAATACTATTGTATGCGGGGCAAATTAGGCCATCCAAAGCACCTTATGGAGCACCGGTCTTATTTCAAAAGAAGGCGGATGGGTCGCTAAGGCTTTGCATTGACCACCGGGCTCTGAATAAGGTAACTATTAAAAATAAGTATCCTATTCCTTTGATCACTGACTTATTTGATAGGTTGGGGAAGGCAAAGTATTTCACTAAGGTTGATCTAAGGTCGGGATACTACCAAGTAAGAATTGCCGAGGGAGACGAGCCAAAGACTGCAAGTGTGACCCGCTATGGCGCCTATGAGTGGCTTGTGATGTCGTTTGGGCTAACTAATGCCAAAGCCACATTTTGTACTTTTATGAATGAGATTTTCCACCCTTACATTGATAAGTTTGTGGTAATATATCTTGATGATATCATGGTCTATAGTGATATGATGGAGGATCATGCTAAGAACTTGAGGATGGTGTTCAAGCTTTTGAGGGAGAACGAGCTTTACATCAAGAAGAAGAAGTGCTCGTTTTCCAAGAACGAGGTGGAGTTTTTGGGTCATGTCATCAAGGACGGAACCGTAAGAATGGATGTAAGGAAGATACAAGCTATCAAGGAGTGAGAGTCGCCATCCAAGGTCCCCGAGGTACGATCTTTCCTTGGCCTAGTTAATTATTATCAAAAGATTTATCAAAGGGTATTCTTCTAGAGTCGTACCACTCACGGACCTTCTCAAGAAGGACAAAACATGGGAGTGGTCCAAAGCTTGCCAAGATAGCTTTGAGGATCTTAAGAAAACGATCACGGAGGAACCGGTCCTCACTCTTCCGGATTGTTCTAAGGAGTTCGAGGTACATACCGATGCTTCTGACTTTGCTATTGGAGGGGTACTCATGCAAGAGGGACATCTTATTGCCTTTGAGAGTCACAAGCTCAATGACACCAAACGGCGGTATACGGTGCAAGAGAAGGAGATGACGACGGTTGTTCATTGCTTGCGCACTTGGCGACACTACTTATTGGGCTCACGCTTTTCTATCAGGATGGATAATGTGGCCACTAGCTATTTCCAATCACAACGAAAGCTTATTCCTAAACAAGCTAGGTGGCAAGACTTCTTGGCGGAGTTCGACTTTTCTATGGAGTACAAACCGGGCAAGGCGAATGTTGTGGCCGACGCCCTAAGTCGGAAGGCGGAATTTGCAGCTATTACTCAAGCCACGGGGGATCTTTTGAAGAATATTAAGGAGAGATTGTCTCAAGAACCCGCGGCCTCCCAACTCATGACCATGGCGATGGAAGGCAAGACAAAAAGGTTTTGGGTAGACGACGGTCTTCTTTACACAAAAGGAGATAGATTTTTCGTTGCTAGATGGGGAAGTTTAAGGAAGATCCTACTAAGGGAATGCCATGACACAAAATGGGCGGGCCATCCGGGGCAACGAAGGACTTATGCACTTCTCGAGGCAAAATACTTTTGGCCCCAAATGAAGGATGATGTGGAAGCTTATGTGAAGACTTATCTTATGTGCCAACAAGACAAGATGGATAATAAACAACCAGCGGGTCTACTCGAGCCACTCCCTATTCCTACTCGACCATGGGAGAGTATCTCACTTGACTTCATCTCGGCCTTACCTAAGTCCGAGGGTTTTGGCTTTATTATGGTGGTGGTGGACATATTTTCTAAGTATGGGACGTTTATAGCAGCCACCACTGATTGCACCGCTGAGAAGGCAGCACAGTTGTTCTTCAAGAACGTGGTTAAGTTTTGGGGCCTTCCCAAAACCATCATAAGTGATCGAGACCCACGCTTCACGGGGAAGTTATGGAGAGAATTGTTCAACTAATTGGGGTCTGAACTATACTTCTCTACTAGATTTCACCCCCAAACTGATGGGCAAACCGAGAGGGTGAATGCTTTGCTCGAGTGCTACTTGAGGCACTTCGTGGAGGCTAAGCAAAGGGATTGGCCAAAGTTGTTGGATGTAGCCCAATTCTCTTATAACTTACAAAGAAGCGAGGAGACGAACAAGAGCCTGTTTGAGCTCACAACGGGCCAACAACCCCTAACCCCTCATTCCTTTGCACACCAACAAAGTGGGCAAAGTCTTGGAGCCTTGCACATGGATAAGTCTTAGGAGGAACAAGCGGATATGGCGAGATCGTACTTAACCAAGGCAGCCAAAAGGATGAAGAAATGGGTGGATGCTAGGCGACAACCAATGGAGCATCATGTGGGCGACAAGGTAATGGTCAAGCTTCTTCCCCAATAATTTAAGGTCTTTCAAAAGGTGCATAAAGGGATCATTCACAAGTATGAAGGACCATTTGAGGTAGTTGGCAAAGTAGGAAAGGTGTTATATAAGGTGCAACTACCTCCCAACATGAAGATTCATCCGGTCTTTCACGTGAGCATACTAAAGCCTTACCATGAGGACGTGGAAGACCCCTTAAGGAATGACTTATCTCGCGTACCTCCATTGATGACAAAGTCATTTGAGCAAGAAGTAGATGAGGTGCTTGCCGATCAAGTCATTAGGCGTCGGGGCATACCACCAAGTACTCAATACTTGGTTAACTGGAAAGGACTACCCACAAGTGAGGCTACATGGGAAAATGAACAAGACTTATGGCAGTTCAAGAGACAGATTCTTGATTATCACACGTTGACGAGGGCGTCTCCGAATTAAGTGGGACTGTCACGTACCACTTAATTTGGACCCGTCCATGCCGTTTTTCATTGCGGAACTTTCTAGAGTAATATAATAATCTCTTGTAAATAAAGGAAAGCTCTAGAATCTTATGGAATGTACTTAGAAAATATCTTAGATAGATATTTTAGATATAAAACCCTGGAACCTTCTTTAGTGGAGGAATATTGTAAAATGTTCTAAAATCCTTCTTAGAGTAGTATAAATAGAGGAGGTCCCCTCATTTGGATGATCATTCAAGAAGTTGTAAAAGCTCTCAGTTGTAAATATTAGTGCTCTTAGTAATAAAAGTTCCTCTCTTTCTTCAAATAATCTAAGTGTTCTTGTGTGTGTTCACCTAGTGTTACACAAAATTCCAATTATGTGTGACAATACTAGTGCTATATCTATTGTGGCTAATCCAGTTAATCATTTGAACAAAGCACATTGATGTTAGGTACCATTTTATTAGAACATGTTGCAAATGGTACCATTGAGCTCATTTTTGTTCCAACAGAAAACAGTTAGCTGACATTTTTACTAAACCTTTGGATGAAGCAACTTTCACTAGACTTGTAGGTGAAATTGGAATGCTAAATTCTCCATCCTAAACGCAAGAATTCAGCTAGTGTTTTGTAGCAGATTGATTTCTAATAAATCAAAATTAATTTAATTTAATTGGAAATTAACTGGAATATGAGTTATAAATATTTCAGAAATCTCTGTATATTTATTTTTTCAAAATTCAAAACTGAGCTTGGAATTTTTCAATTCTAAAAAAACTGTCTAAATGATAATTTACATTTTTAATATGAGAAATTAGCACAAGACGGAATTAAAAAGAACAAAAGTATATAGAGAGAACTGAGTTCTCGATATGTCTAATTGACTTCTCGACAAGTCATTTTGAGACTTCTCGAATGAATTCTCGATAAGTCACTTTTCTGACTTCTCGACAAGCTTTATTATGACTTCTCGATAAGTCATTGTAGAGATCTCGATAAGTGATAATTCATAGAGTTCTCTACAAGTATAAATTTTAGACTTATCAACAACTCAGAACTGGAATAATTTAATTTAATAAATTATTTTGGTAAAATAATTTTGATAAAATACTTCTAATTTTATTTTGATTTATTCAAATAAAAATTAGAAAATTC
Source organism: Apium graveolens (assembly GCF_009905375.1). Taxonomy (NCBI): domain Eukaryota; kingdom Viridiplantae; phylum Streptophyta; class Magnoliopsida; order Apiales; family Apiaceae; genus Apium; species Apium graveolens. The sequence continues at coordinate 307,720,676 of NC_133648.1, read as the reverse complement.
AGTCCATTCAGGACAAACTGGGTATTTATTTGACATCTCGATAAGTCATTTTCTAGTTCTCGATAAGAGTCAGAAAAATGACATAACGATATGTATCTATTCTCTCAATCTGACTTCTCGATAAGCTAATCCCAAATGTTTATTTTGAGTTCTCGATAAGTCAAATGGCATCAAACACAGCTACACCTTTCATCCCAAAGGAGGGCACCAACTATCTTGCTTTTACAGATGCAAATCAAACTCTTGACAGTTTCAAGAGCTTTTTGAAGTTTCTTTCTGAAACTTACTTTGCAGGTGCTCTAACTGCAAATACAGTACTAAACTTGGATGATCTTAGGGATTTCTGGAACACAATTGTCATAAGGACAGTGGTGCATGAGAACCAAGCTATATCCATGGTGGTTAATATTTTAAGTGTAGTCCAGAAGCTGGTATTTCCCATGGCCTACAACAGACACATCAGTGTGGGGATGCTAATGCTGCAGGAATTTAGCATAAGGCTCGCTATTTCTTTGTCTACAAGAGGTAAGGAAATTTTCTTTCCTAGGTTTATAATATCTACATTAAACAATTAAGTTGAAGACATTCATTTACTCAATGGTATAGATAGAACACAAATAGGCAACTGTAAGCAAGTTTCCAAAGTTTTATTTGGTTCACTTACTACAAAGAATAAGATAACTGTAAGTCTCAGAATCACTCCATTTATGTTGGAGAGATTCAGGACTTACCCTTACCCAATTCCTGACATGGGGTCTATAGTAACAATTAGTACAATTATGGCTCCTGTACCTGTGGCAGAACAAATACAGGAACACCAACAGGGGTCTTCCCAAACTGAGACCCTTATTTCTTTACCAATAGAAGCTAGGAAACCAACCACTTCATCCTCTCAAAAGGATGAGGTGAGTAAAAAGAAGAGAAAGCAGGCAACCCTAACTATATCAATGAGAGTGGTGAGGATCAGAATCAAATAGAGTCCACCCTGGTTAAGAAACTAAAGAAGGCCAAGAAAACTGAGTTGACCACTCAAGCTACCTTTAAAACCTCCCAAAAGGATGTAGTTGCAAAAGAGGGCATAAAATAGACTCTAGGGGCATCCTCTCAAAAGGGCGTCTCTATTGAAAATAGCACTCTCCCTAGTGCACCCTGTAAAGAGTCTGCACCAACACTTGAACACATTCAAGTGTATGAAAGAAGGAATAAGGATGGCACACACACAAAGAACAAATCTTTTGAAGCTTTCTCATCTATTCAGGGGGAGCTTCCAATACTCAATCTTGAAATTACAAATCTAATATCTAAAATTTCTTCTTTATACAATCAAACACTTGAATCTAGCTCTCAAGTGTTGTAAAAATCAAGTGACATGGTTCATGAAACTATGCTCACCACCCAGGAACCACATCTAGTTGGTGAGAGACTACACTTTGGGGTAGACCTTGATGACACCAACACAAACACAGAGGTTTTATAAGTTTTTACTGAAGACCCCGTGGTATCTACTGTAACACCCCCAGATCCGGGGTCGGGGATCCGGGTTGTCACGGTCCTTCTTTCCACAATATCACTTCACTTAATTAATAATAAATACCCTCATGCTGTGACCCCACACTAACACACACCACAACTCGTTATAGTCTCAAAGATGAAATTGAAATAAGTACAAGTCTTTGAATCCACAATTTAAAAGTTATTACAACCCAAAACGATTACTTGATAAATTTACAGTTAATTGCCATTATCTGTCACAAGTTATAATTATACATAATTTGATTCTCAAAAGTAGATGGTCTGAACTACAATGGATCTACCTCTGCAGCTATAGCAGCCACAACATCATCGGGAAGACGCGGGACGCTTCCCACGCGCTTGCGCTGGGTCTGCTGGAGTCTGGCCATCTCTCCTAACTGTTGTTGTGTGATGAAGAAATAAAGCAAGAGTGAGCCTTACAGCTCGCAAGATAATATGTAGTGATAACAATAATACAAGTATCTAAATGGATACTTACTAGAATCTTTATCGTGTGTAAGATAATTACTTACTAGATATAAGTAAAAACAAGGAATGAAGTTACCAATACTTCCCCACACTTATATCATTTATAAAGCTACTTGAACTATCACCGTTCAAAGTATAATAATATTCACGAGGTCATCCCATAGATGAGACCACAAATAAACTTGAAAATATTTGATCTTTGAAATATTTTGAAAAGAAATGAAGTTACGAGATACTTCATTCAATGGATACACCAAAAAATGTTTGACCCTGTCAATGCTTCGGCAACCACCCATTAGTAGCCTTTCGATCGAAATGCTACGGGTAGTGTTGCAGAATTATCCAAATGGATGATGAACTCATTACGGGAGTTTACCGCGCCAGGAAGACCACTTACGATGATCAGTCGTAGTAGTACAACCCCACCATTTTCTACATGTAGAGGAGAACCTGTCGGATTTACTTGTCAACCGAACACTGAACTCCTAAGGAATGAACCGCCTTAGCGGAACTTCCAGGCCATTTGGGCCAATATAATAAGGCTGGGCCGGCGCTACTCGACCACTTACGCCACTCCTAGTTCAGATGAAATCCATGACTCTGAAACGTAAAGCTCGTTTCCCCCTTTCCCCAAGTAGAAACTTGTTGATACGGCTCCACCAAGAAGTCGTATCTAGTTGGAAAGGAAAACTCACCGATATTTCCCAGGCGATGCCTGTTAATGGATTAACTTGTTCCAAGAATTTTACTTCCCGAATATTGGGTAAGTAATCAAAAACTCTTTTACCAGGACAGCAACCTTGTTGCGAATATAAAACACACCACCGAGCCGGATCCCCCATGTTTTGAGCGAGTATTTAAATCTCCTTTTTAAAAGGAAGATTTTAAATATAAAAATAGTTTTGGGATCCGCTCTAACTTTTGAAAATCATTTTAAAGACTCGAAAACACTTTAAAGAGTGTTGGGAGTAAAACTGATTTAATGAAGTAAACCAGTCCCCAGAATATTTAGAAAATGACTGAATATTAATATTTAAATAATATTCCCATAAAGAATTATCTTTATAAAAATAATTAAAGCAGAAGTATTAAAACTTATACTTGAAATAAACATTAAATAACCGAAGATATACTTATATGAAAGTATTATCTTTATTTGAATAATCGAAAATAAGTTTGATTATTGACACCTTATTCTTTAATAAAATAAAGAATATACCTCAGCAAATAATCGGAGTCATAGATCCTCAAATGAATATCCAAGTAATATTCAATAAATAATATAAAGGAGTCATAAGTCCTCGAAGGAATATTCAAGATAATATTCAATAAATAAATAAGCTGAGTCATAAGCCCTCGAATGAATATTCAAGATAATATTCATTAATAAAATAAAGTAGTCAAATAAACCTTATTCGATTAATAGTTTGGAAACTATAACCATATATATATATATATATTTATATATATATATATATCCATATCCATATATACACAAAATTACTCGGGATCCTCGACTCCCGGTTTTAGAAAATATTTTCACCTTTGGGTCCCTATACTAAGGGTATATGCAAGATACAACTATCCTCTAGCATAGGTATTATCAACTGAACCAACAGATATATATTTCAAGAATATGAAACAGGCATGCATATATACCATATCACATGCTACAATATATCGCATCATTTGCTAATTATCCAACATGCATCTATCGCAAGATAATGCAAATACATATATTCATCACAACAACAGTATAACGGATAGAATACTTGCCTGAGCGACTTGGGGGTGAGAAAGGCTCGGGACGAGTCTGGTAACCTATAAACAACAAGTAAGTTGGAATTAAACCAAAATCACTTGTAAATCTATGCTTTAACTAACTTAGACTCTAATGCTAGTTTTACGCTCACCGATTCGCTTAAGTCACTCGGGTACCCTCGGCTCCACCATTTTTAATAATTTAACCTTTACGAGTTTTAAAGCGATTCCTTCGCGAATGACTTACCAACTGCCTAACACACTTACCATAAATGTTTCATACATTAATTAACCCTTTTTGGTCTTTAACCTATGTTCCAAAGTAAGGCGAGGGAAAAAGTTTCGTCCGCGAAACGCCGTTACTTGAAACGGTCGTTTCTCCTAAACCGTAAATCGGAATCGGACGAACTACATATCAAAACGAAGCTCGTAACATGAGCTATCTAAACATGGCAGTGGTCACAATCTAGCAGGGGGTTCTCGGGTCCTAATGCTATGCACAAAAACAGTCCAAAGAAAATCGGACATTACGACGGCTATGTTTACGCGATTTCCCATTTTTAAAACTATCCACAATCAACACAAACCATCCTCAAATCCAACACACAACAAACACCCATCCTTATCACATCATAACAATCCCAACCAATTCAATTTTAATCAATCATACATATGCTTAAACCTAACTTTAATCATACTTAACTTTCTTTAAATCAAAACCACAAAATTACCATCTCATTACACTACCATACCAAATCTCAAACTCTAATCATATCAATAAGATACCATAACATCCTACTCATCAAAATCACTTTATAATATATAAGAACCTAGGGTTTGAAAATGGTATACCTTCCTTGGAGTGGTGGGTTGAGCTAGGAAGCCTTAATAAGCTTGGAGAAGCCTTAAGAAAGCTTGGATCTTCAAGAAAAACAAGAAAAAGTTCAAGTTAAAAACTTGAAATCACTATTCATTGTCTTCTTCTTTGATTAAATGAAGAAGCTAGAGAAAGAATTAAAGGCTTAAACTCATGATATAGCCATAACTAAGCATAAAGATGGTTAGGGAATTTTCTTACCAATTAAGGATGCTTGGATCTTGATTTTGAGAATTTTAGCTTTGAAAAAAGTGAAAAGCCGAGAGCTAGGTGATGAACAAATGCCTTGGCTGATTTTTGATGAAATGATTTGCTAGTTGGTTGGCTTGGTTTTGTTTTTGATTTAGCAAATTACCACCTTGCCCTTGAATTTGTGTGGTCCTTAATCAACCACACCTCCCTTCTTCCATGTCATGCTTATGTCACCCTTATGATGTCATCCTCCCTTCCTTGTCTCCTTTCTATTGGTTGGATGACATCACTCCCATTAAACCCTTGATTAACTTCCTAATCGTTTGCCTAATGACCGCTGATCTGTTATACGGTTCGCTTAACTTTCGTTCTCGTTTATCGTTTGAAGGATCATACCCGGGATCTTATTACTTAGGTTCCCTTGACCTTTCTCAATACATTATATTCCTTTTTATGATCCTCTATTATAATCCTTTAATTTAAATCCTTTTTATCTTGTTACCTTATACTCAATTCTCTCCGTATCTTATGGATTTCCGGGAAAAACCAAAGTGTTCGGAATTGGGTTCTGACGATATTTACATACACTTATATACTTCATAGAGTACTAATAAAATCCCAGAATATCCATAACAGAACCCCTACATAGCGTGGCGTGAAAAGTTTTCTCATTCAGCTAAAACACTATTCACAAGGGTTACAAAAAGTTGAAAAATTTTGGGGTTATTACATCTACTCAAGCACCTTCATGTGCTAAACAAGCTTCACAGATTGATAGGTTTAAGGGTAGTACTCTTGAGGGGGAGCTATCTAAATCCTCTCCAATTCAATTGGAGGTTCCTCATGTAGGGACAACTCCCCTCAAAACTCTAGCTAAAATTGCCTTAACAATTAAAGCTGGGAGTCCAATTGCCAATGAGACTGTTATAGGGGAGGCAAGTCAGGCACATTCAAGTGCTAGCTCTTTGCAAGAAGAACAAGGGTTTGAGGCCATGGTACATGACAATAACCTGGTCAAATCCCCTCCAATTCAATTGAAGGTTCCCACAAGTGGAGAACAACACACTGTTATAACCGCAGTTCCAACTGTGACATCTGTCACAAGTAATATTACTAAACCCCAACCATCCACCTCAAACCCTACAGACATTCTACATCAAATCTCTCTCTACCTCCATCACACCTTATTTCTCATTGGCTTCAAGATGCCCAAGCTCAACCCATTATAATGAATGATCTTTTGGTTGATCAACTTTCTGGTCTTGTCAGCATCACACAACAGCTTCTAACCACAGACATGTCCAATCAGGACTATCAAGCAATCTTGCTGTCTTATAGAACTGATGTTGAACATCAACAATAAAAGATTGTGAATGAAGCTGAGCAGGATGGAAATGTTGATGCTTGGCTAAGCAAGGACTTCAATTTGAGCATGGATGAGGTCTTGGAAAGATTTAGGGAAGAATATATCACCATTTCGGGAAGCAATGCCAAGGTCCTGAATCCACAAGAAGTATATGATGTTGTGACAGAAGTTTACAAAGCTTAACTTAAAGCTTTTCATCTCATGAGTAAAGCTCTACAACAGACTCTGGAAAGTCATAAAGACAGAATAAGAAGGATGGTAAAGAAGAAACTGGATGACCTTGTCCCTACTCAAGTTCAAATCAAGAACAAATTTCAAACTTTTGCTGACCAAATGGAAAGGTTTGACATGACTACCATGGAGAAAAGCATTAAGAGTCTCAAACATCCTTTGTTGCTCTCCATGAAGTTGTACAGAATCACATCACCAGTACTAATGAGACAAGGCTCAAACTGGATCAACTACATTAGGCTAGGTATACAACTTCAGCTCTGTTAATGGAAGGCATCAAAGAATCTGTACAAGCTACTTTTGGTGCTCCTATCTCTTCATGTTATCAACAACCTCCTTCCACATCAACAAATCTCCAGATTCAATTTCTACAACAGCAAGTTTCATTTCTCCAAGTCTCAAATGACTCACTCACAACTCAGGTTAATGCTCTCACTTCTCTAGTGCAGAGTCAACGGAATGACATCAGGTCCCTGGTAGACTCCCAAAAACATCTCCAAATGCAGAATTCAGTTTCTTTGGGAGCTATTATGGGTGCCTTGAATGTTTCTTTACCTGCTCTTCCTGAAGCTGTGAGGCCAGAAATTCCAACTCCACTACTCCTTCCTGCCAACAAGACTAAGGGGGAGATATAAGTTAGGATTAAACAGTCCAAGGAAGCTGGTAAATCTATACAATCTCAAGAGGCTGGAAATCACTCTAGTCAAAGTTCTATGCAATTAAAACTCTCTCAAAGTGTCAGTAAAGACATGCTCCAGAAAGCTGCAGAAGGACCCTGTCAAGATAATGAGTTCAATGAGCTACTGGAAGTTCTAAGAGTCTCTCTGGCCAATAACTATATTACTTACAATAGAGCTTTGGCCAACAATATCAATTTCTTAAGAGTGGTGATAGTGAAAGTTGACAACTTTTTGGAAAAAAAGGATAGTAGCAAATTTCAATGACTGTGGTTTGGACAAATGTCTCCAGGTGTCTCTCTCAAATCTACAAAGAATGAGAGCATCTGAGCCTGATGTGCTAATTAACAAAGTTAATCTAGTAATTTAAAAGGACACCCAACTGCTCAAAAAACTCAAGCAAGCTCAGATAGCTACTTTTCCCGAAGCCTATCTTTATCCAAGAAAGGGGGTGGCCTACATTTATCCATAAACTAACCAGTGCAGATACTTCACAGTTCCCAAAAACTGTGTAAGGGCAAATTCAAGATTAATAATGACATTGGAAACTGATCTAAAGAGAAAGAACTTCAAAACAACTGAAGATGTGAAAATGATTAGGATGCCAGGGAGATATCTATAGAATGGAGAGACCATGTTGCCAACTACAAAGTTTAACTCAAAAGATAACAAGGATGATGATGAGCAGAAGCATGATATGCAGAAACCTTCTGGCTCAAATCCAAGTCACTCTTCTAAAGTAATTGTTAGCAATGTAGAAGAAAAGAAGCATGATGAGAAGAAGAGGGATGGCAAGAAAAAGGGAGATGAAAGAAGGAAGAAGAAGAAGAAGGAAGACGGTGAAAGAACAAAGAAGAATGTCCTACAAATCCAAATCTCTCAATCCACTATACCTACAAGCTCAAACACTCAACTACCCTTGATCTTTAAGCCTAAACTTCTGTATAAATAAACTGAAAACACTGTACTTAAAATACCAATCACCTCTAGCCAAACCACTCTAAAGAAAATCTCAAACCTACCTTCATTTAATCCACATATCAAAACTCATTTCAAAATTGTTGGAAGAAAACCAAAAAAGCTGAAAGTTGAAGAAAGGGCTATCTGGAATTGCTTTGATCAAACTGAGTTTCTACCATTAAACTGGTGCATCACAGATGATGACTACTTTCAACAATTATGTGAATAAATGGTCAAAGTTTGGGTTGTATCATTGAGGCAAGTCAGAATTTATTATCAAGATGGCTCCTACACTTTACTTGGCAGGTATTTAATGGACACACTTTCAACCACAGAAATTAAGAGGGTGATTAGCTTGATGAAGGATAAGGACACTCGTACAAGAGCATGGAGGGATGTGTTGTGTGTATGGCTGAAAGTAAGAGATGAAAGAAGAGCAAAAGCAAAGGCTGAAAAGGATGAAAGGGATAGGAAATATGCAGAAGAAATTGCATTGTTTGAACAAAGATCAAATGAGCTCAAGACAAAGGGGATGAGCAGAATTTCCAAGGATGTACATTTTCTGAACATAAAAGTTGGCAGATATTTAAGATGCAGAGTTGGTTACTTTAATGGATATTCAATGGATGATTGGCTCAAGCTTGTGGAAGCTCTAAGAGGGACACAAATCATAGATAAACTTCAAGTACTTGTAAATCTAAAGGACCTCATTAGAAATGATTCAGGCTATGAGAATTTTATTTGATGAATATACATATCAAACTCATGTAATCAATCAGTGTATAAAATTTGTATTTGTCCTCTGTCAATTTTATGTAATCTTTTATTATTTTATTATAACTTGGGGTTAGTCTTGTTACTAGACATGAATTTGTGATAAGCAATCTTCTCACAAATTGGGGGAGATTGTTGTGCAAGACATGACTGTATCATAACAAGATCAAGTCACATTGATAACCCTAAGATTTAGTTGTATGATAGTTTACATCTATATTTTGTATTGTATTACTTGAGGCTGTAAAAATGTTAACTATGAGACTGGAATATTTTTCTGTGAACAGTGTCAAGCCTAAGAATAAACTCTGGAAGAAGATCAACAAGTCACAGAGATATCGACAAGTCATACAACAAGACCAAGTAATACAATCTCCCCCAATTTGTCAATTTGACTTAGTCTGGTTATAGTACAGACATGTCTTGCACAACAATCTCCCCCAATTTGTGAGAAGATTGCTTATCACAAATTCATGCCTGTTAACAAGACTAACCTCAAGCTTCAATGGAAAATAAGACTAATGCATAAAAATTGATACAATTATAACATTTATACATTATGTAAAGACTGTTTTTGCTTCTATTTCTTCTCTAATAAGGTCCCTTAAGTAAACAAAAATTTCAAGTTCTTCTATTATAGGTGTCCCTTCTAGAGCTTCCACAAGTTTGAGTCTGTCTTGTTTTGGATACCCATTTAGCAAATCAATCCTAAATCTTGTGAATTTACCAGCTTTGATATTCAGAAATTTTCCATCCTTAGAAATTCTGCTCATTCCTTTTGCCTAGAGTTCTTCCGATCTTTTAATGAACATTTCAATCTCCTCATCATACTTCCTTATCTTCTCCTCATATTCAGACTTATTTCTTGCTTTCCTTTCCTCCCTTACTATCAGTCATTCAGCTAAAACAGATCTCCATGCTCTTGTAGCGGTATCCTTATCCTTCGGTAAACTTATCACTCTTTTGATTTCTGTGGGAGAGAGAGTGTCCATTAAGGTACAGCCTATAAATATGAATGATCCATCTTCATATTAGATTCTTACTTCCCTTAGAGTTACAACCCAAACTCTAACTATTTTCTCAGCTAGTTGTTGAAAATAATCTTCATCTGAGATGCACCAGTTTAAATGCAGAAAATCATTTTGCTTGAAACAATTCTAGATGGCCCTTTCAGTGACTTCCACTTTTTCAGTACGCTTACCCTTCTTAGGTTTCCTCCCAACCGACTTGTAGTTAATTCTCAGTGATGGCTTTACAGAGGGTGGGTTTATGATTTTCTTGAGAGATGATTGGCTTGTGGTGATTGGTATTTTCAAAAAGGAGTTAGCAGTTTATTTGTATAGGAATTTGGGCTTAGAGGTTTGAGGTGGTTTGATGTTTGAGATTGTTGGCTTTGAAGGTTGAGCTTGAATTTTTTGGATTTTTAGGGTTTGTTGTGGTTCTGAGCCATCATGCCTTTGCTTGCTTCTCCTTTATTCTCTCCTTTTCTTGTCACCATCCTTCTTCTCATCCTCCTTTTTCTCTTCTTGCTTCTTGTCCTTGCTGCCAGTTGCTTTAGAAGACTGACTTGGATTTGAGCCGGAAGGCTTTTATTTGTCATCCTTCTGCTCATCATCATCCTTGTCTTTTCTTAAATTGTATTGAGTATTTGGCAACATGGTGTTAGCATTTACAAGATATCTGTCTAAGATTTGTATCATCTCCACATCCTCATATTTCTTGTTCCTTTTATACTTTAGATCAGACTGTAAAGTAATGATCAACCTCATATTTGATCTGACACAGTGTTTAGGAACAATGAGATGTTTGCTCTGTTTGGTTGTTAGACAAATGTAGACTATTCCTTTATTTGGATATAGATAGGCTTCAGGAAAAGCTGCTATATGTGCCTTTTTAAGCTCATGGAGAAGTTGAATGTCTTCTGGAATAACTGGATTCACTATGTCAATCATTACATCCAGTTCAGATGCTCTTAAAGTTTGAAGATTCAGAAGAGTCATCCGAAGACACCTGTCCACACCATCATCATTAATGTTCACAACAATTCTTTTCTCCAAGAAGTTATAAATTTTCACAACCACTGCCCTGATGAAGTTGATGTTCTTGGTCAAAGCTTTCTTGAAGGTCACATAATTATTTTGAAGAGACATTCTTAGTACTGCAAGAAGTTCACTGAATTCTTGATCTTGATTGGGTCCTTCTGCAGCCTTTAAAAGTCTTTCTTTTCCAACATCAACTTGAGAACAGCTTTGCCCAACCTGAATAGGCTCTTTAGAATTTGTTTTAGCATCCCTGGATTGTTGAATCCTAGCCTCAATCTCCCCTTAGTCTTGGTGACAGGCATGAGTAGAGGAGTTGGTAGTTCTGGCCTATTGTGTTTAGGTAGAGAGGGCAATGATATGTTGAGCTTCCCCATGATGGCCCCCAAAACAACAGAATTCTGTATTTGGAGATGCTTGTGAGAGTCCACCAGGGTCTGGATATCTGATTATTGACTTTTGACTAGAGAAGTCGAGGCCTGAACTTGAGCATTGAGGGAGTCATTGGAGGACTGCAAGTTTGAGATTTGTTGTTGAAGAGATTGGATTTAAATTTGTAGATGTAGAGACATGTGGATGAGAGCTAGTAGATGATGAGGAGCCAAAAGTTGCTTCTACAGCCTGTTTGATACCCTCCATATGCAATGCAGAAGGATCATATCCGGTCTGGTGAAGCTGGTCCAGTTTGACCTTTATGTCATTTACAATGGTGATTTATTGTTGGACCACTTCATGAAGAGCAATGAAGGATTGTCTCAGATTCTTGACATCTTTTTCCATAGTGGTCAAATCTAATCTTTTCATTTGGTTAGCAAAGAGTTGAAACTTTGAGGTGATCTTGACCTGGGAAGGTATAATCTCATCCATCTTCTCATTTACCAGCTTTCTAATCTTATCTTCATGACCAGTCATTTTTACTCGTAGATCTTTACCAAAAAGGTGAAAAGCCTTAAGTTGAGCTTTGTAAACTTCTGTGATTGCATCATAAACATCATGTGGAGTCAAGGCCTTGGCATTGCTTCCAAAAATAGTGACATATTCATCCCTAAACCTAGCCAAGACTTGATCCATCTTCAAAACAAAATCCTTGGATAGCCATGCATCTACATTCCCATCTTGTTATGCATCATTTATAATTTTCTCCTTCTATTTTTCAAATTCTTCATTATATGTTAGCATGATGGCTTGATAATCCTGGTTGCTCATATATGAAGTAAGTAGATGCTGTGAAATATTTGTTAATCCAAAAATCTGCTCAACAAGAAGATCATTCACAGATGTAGGTTGAGAGCCAGATGCTTGCAGCCATTGAGAGAGAAGATGTGGTTGTTGAGGTTGTGAGGTTGATTGTAACACCCCCAGATCCGGGGTCGGGGATCCGGGTTGTCACGGTCTTTCTTTCCACAATATCACTTCACTTAATTAATATAAATAACCTTATGCTGTGACCCCACACTAACACACACCACAACCCGTTATAGTCTCAGAGATGAAATTGAAATAAGTACAAGTCTTTGAATCCACAATTTAAAATTATTACAACCCAAAATGATTACTTGATAATTTACAGTTAATTGCCATTATCTGCCACAAGTAATAATTATACATAATTTGATTCTCAAAAATAGATGGTCTGAACTACGATGGATCTACCTCTGCAGCTATAGCAGCTACAACATCATCGGGAAGACGCGGGACGCTTCCCACGCGCTTGCGCTGGGTCTGCTGGAGTCTGGCCATCTCTCCTAACTGTTGTTGTGTGATGAAGAAATAAAGCAAGAGTGAGCCTTACAGCTCGCAAGATAATATATATAGTGATAACAATAATATAAGTATCTAAATGGATACTTAATAGCATCTCTATCATATGCAAGATAAATACTTACTAGATATAAGTAAAAACAAGGAATGAAGTTACCAATACTTCACCACACTTATATCATATATAAAGTTACTTGAACTGCCACCGTTCAAAGTATAGAGAGTTTTAAGAAAAACATCCCATAGATGAGACCACAAGTTAAGACTTGAATAGATTCAATCTTTGAAAGATTATTGAATGAAAAAGTTATGAGATACTTTATTTAGTCCCGATATATATATATAACCACATATATATACCCCTTTCAACATTTCCTGAAACCTCTGTTATGTAAAGTATGAACAGAGTTTGAAACATCCAATGAATTTTGGAACGGAAAAGAATTTTGGCATAAACCCGATATCTTGCTGATCAGGCAAAGATACCAATAAGTAACCTTTTCTACTGTAGATGGATGAATTCCTCACCGGTCATCACCCTGGCCGCATTAGGACCTCGCGCTAGACCGTACCCCGGCCCCTCACGCGTTGATGGACTGCCACCCAGCCACTTACACAATAATAGACCGTACCCCGGCCTGTCGCTTATGCCGACTCAATGAGATGGGCTTACTTCCCGAACGTTGGGCAAGTAATCAATTCATTTACCAAATCTGCAACCTCGTTGCGAATATAAAATACACCACAGAGCCGGATTCCCCAGGTTTTGAGCGAGTATTTAAATCCCCTTAAAAAGGAAGATCTTAAATATAAAAATGAGTTTTGGGATCCGCTCTGACTTTTAAAAATCATTTTGAAGACTCGAAAACACTTTAAAGAGTGTTTGGAGTAAGGCTGATTTAATGAAGTAAATCAGTCCCCAGAATATTAGAAAATAACTGAATATTATTATTTAATATAATATTCCCATAAAGAATAATCTTTATAAAAATAATTGAAGTAGAAGTATTAAAACTTATACTTGAAATAAACATTAAATAACCAAAGATATACTTATATGAAAGTATTATCTTTATTTGAATAATCGAAAATAAGTTTGATTATTGACACCTTATTCTTTAATAAAATAAAGAATATACCTCAGCAAATAATCGGAGTCATAGATCCTCAAATGAATATTCAAATAATATTCAATAAATAAAATAAGCTGAGTCATAATACCTCGAATGAATATTATAAATAATATTCATTAAATAAAATAAAGGAGTCATACATCCTCAAATGAATATTCAAATAATATTCAATAAATAATATAAAGGAGTCATAAGTCCTCGAATGAATATTCAAGATAATATTCAATAATTAATATAAAGTTATCGAATAAACCTTATTCGATTAATAGTTTGGAAGACTATAACCATATATATATATAAATATATATATATATATATATATATATAATCTACTCGGGATCCTCGACTCCCGGTTTTAGAAAATGTTTTCACCTTTGGGTCCCTATACTAAGGGTATACGCAAATACCGCTTATCTCTAGCATAGGTATTATCAAATGAACCAACAGATATATATTTCAAGAATATGAAACAGGCATGCATATATACCATATCACATGCTACAATATATCACAAAAATTTGCTAAATAACCAATATGCATTTATCGCAAGATCATGCATATACAAATGTATACATCACAACAACAGTATAACGGATAGAATACTTGCCTGAGCGACTTGGGGGTGAGAAAGGCTCGGGATGAGTCTGATAACCTATAAACAACAAGTAAGTTGGAATTAAACCAAAATCACTTGTAAATCTATACTTTAACTAACTTAGACTCTAACGCTTGTTTTGCGCTCACTGATTTGCTTAAGTCACTCGGGTACCCTCGGCTCCACCATTTTTAATAATTTAACCTTTACGAGTTTTAAAGCGATTCCTTCGCGAATGACTTACCAACTGCCTAACACACTTACCATAAATGTTTCATACATTAATTAACCCTTTTTGGTCTTTAAGCTACATTCCAAAGTAAGGCGAGGGAAAAAGTTTCGTTCGTGAAACGCCGTTACTTGAAACGGTCGTTTCTCCTAAACCGTAAATCGGAATCGAACGAACTACATATCAAAACGAAGCTCGTAACATGAGCTATCTAATCATGGCAGTGGTCACAATCTAGCAGGGGATTCTCGGGTCCTAATGCTATGCACAAAAACAGTCCAAAGAAAATCGGACGTTACGACGGCTATGTTTACGCGATTTCCAAATTTTTTAAACCATCCACAATCAACCCAAACCATCCTCAAATCCAACACACAACAAACATCCATCCTTATCACATCATAACAACCCCAACCAATTCAATTTAATCATTCATACATATGCTTAAACCTAACTTTAATCATACTTAAGTTCCTTTAAATCCAAACCACAAAATTACCATTCCAAATCCCAAACTCTCAATCATAACAACAACTACAATAACATCCTACTCATCAAAATCACCTTATAATATATATGAACCTAGGGTTTGGAGATGGTATACCTTCCTTGAAGTGGTGGGTGGAGCTAGGAAGCCTTAAGAAGCTTTGAGAAGCCTTAGGAAAGCTTGGATCTTCAAGAAAACAAGACAAACTTCAAGTTAAAAATCTTGAAAACACTATTCATTATCTTCTTCCTTGATTAAATGAAGAAGTTAGAGAAAGAATTAATGGCTTAAACTCATGATATAGCCATAACTAAGCATAAAGATGATTAGGGAATTTTCTTACCAATTTAGGATGCTTGGATCTTGATTTTTGAAAAATCTATGCCTTTAAAATGTAAAAAGCCGAGAGCTAATATGAAGAACAAATGCCTTGGTTGTTTTTGATTTTTTGATGAAATGATTTTGCTAGCTTGGTTGGCTTGATTTGTATTTGATTTAGCAAATTACTACCTTGCCCTTGAATTTGTGTGGTCCTTATTCAACCACACCTCCTTCCTTCCCATGTCATGCTTACCTCATCCTCATGATGTCATCCTTCCTTCCTTGTCTTCTTTCTATTGGTTGGATGACATCATTCCCATTAATCCCTTTGATTAACTTCCTAATCGTTTGCCTAATGACCGCTGATCTGTTATACGGTTCGCTTAACTTTCGTTCTCGTTTATCGTTTGAGGGATCATACCCGGGATCTTATTACTTAGGTTCCCTTAACCTTTCTCAATACATTATATTCCTTTTTATGATCCTCTATCATAATCCTTTAATTTAAATCCTTTTTTTTTCTCCTGTTACCTTATACTCAATTCTCTCCGTATCTTGTGGATTTCCGGGAAAAACCAAAGTGTTCGGAATTGGATTCTGACGATCTTTACATACACTTATATACTTCATGGAGTACTAATAATATCCCAGAATATCCATAACAGAACCCCCACATAGTGTGGCGGGAAAAGTTTTCTCATTCAGCTAAAACACTATTCACAAGGGTTACAAAAAGTTGAAAAAAAATTTTGGGGTTATTACATTGATGGTTTTTGTGAAGGATCGGAACCACCTGTGACAAAAGTCACATTTTGACTCACAGCAGGTACTGTGGTTATGACAAGTTATCGTTCCACACTAGTTGTGGGAACCTCCAATTAAATTGGAGGGGATTTGACTGGATTACTGTAATGTGCACCAGTCTCAAACCCTTGTGTGTCTTGCACCACACTGTCACCTGAATGTGTTATTCTTGCCTCCTCTATGACAGGATAATTGGAAATTGTACTCCTAGCATCTATTGTTAATGCAATTTCTGCTAGGGTTTTGAGGGGATTTTTTCTTGGAACAGGAGCCTCGAATTGAATTGGAAAGGATTTAGATAGCTCCCCCTCAGGAGTACTACCATCAAACCTAACAGCCTGTGAAGGCTGATTTGCACATGAAGGTGCATTTATAACATCCATAGGGTCTTCAGTAAAAACTGATGAATCTTCCATGGTTTTTATGGTGTCATCAAGGTCTACCCCAACTAGTAGCCTCTCACCATCTGATTGTAGTGTTTGGGTGGTGAGCAAGGTTTCTTGAACCAAGTCACTTGATTGGGGCAACACTTGAGGATTAGATTCAAGTGTTTCAATGTAGGAAGAAGAAATTTTAGAGATAAGTAGAGTTTGATCATGAGTAAGTATTGGCAGCTGCCCATGAGTGAATGAGGGAGCTTCAATAGATATGCTCTCACTGTGTGTGCCTTCCTTATTTCTCCTACAATACACTTTAATTTGTTTAAATGTTGGCTGTGCAGACTCTGTACAAGGTGCATTGGGGAGAATGCTCTTTTCAATAGAAACATCCAGTTGAGAGGATGTCTCTAGAATCTGTTTTGGCCCCATTTGTATAACTGCATCATTTTGGGATGATACAGAGGTGTTTTGAGTGGTCAGCTCATATTTCTTTGCCTTCTTTTTCCTTTTGACCAATGGTGACGCAGGTTCTGTATGTTCCTCACCACTCTCATTCATAACAGTTAGGGTTATCTCCTTTCTCTTCTTTTTACTCACTTCACCCTTTTGAGAGGATGAAGTGGTTGGTTTCCTAGCTACTACTTGGTTTGAAGAAATCATCTCAGCTTGGAAAGGTCCCTGTTAGTTTTCCTGTATTTGTACTTCTACAGGTTCAGGGACCATAACTGTACTAGCTTGTACATTTTATCCCATGTCAGGCATTGGGTAAGGGTAAGTCCTAAACATCTCCATCATGAATGAACTGATTTTCAGACTTACATTTACCTTTTTCTTTATAGTAAGTGAACCAAATATTATTTTGGATACTTGCTTACAATTTCCTTTTTAGTGTTATCTATACCATTTAATAAATGTATGTCTGTTACTTTATGATTTAAAGTAGACATAATGAATTTAGGGAAGAAAATTTCCTTACCTCTAGCAGATTGGGGCATTGTTAGCCTGGTTGCAAGTTCTTCCAGGATCAATAGACCAACATTCAAGTGTCTGTTGTGGGATATTGAGAACACCAGCTTCTGCACCACACTTGAAATGTTTCCATACCCTGTCTTCCTGTATATGAAGGCCCTTACTATAGAATCAAACACAAAGGACCATTCCTTCCTAAGGTTTATTCTATTCAAGCTTTCCAGATTGATTCTTCCACCATATTTGATGAAGTTCATGTACTCTGCAAGCTCATCTTGGGTTGACATCTCCACTAGATTTGCAGTTAGAAGACCCAAAGCTGCATTCACATCTTGCTCATTGAACTCTATATGTTGGCCTCCTATTGTGCAAGTTACCACCAAAGATATAGAGTTGTCATTCATTACAATTCTCACCACAACTGTTACCCAAAACTCATGCAAAACATCCAAGTACAAGACTGGGTTAGAAGTTAAGGCTCCTGCAAGGTAAGATTCAGACAAGAATTTCACAAACCCCTTGAAACTATCAGGGGCTTGGTTAGCATCAGTAAAATCTAGGTAATTGGTTCCTTTCTCTGGGATAGTAGCTCTAACAGTATTGAGTGTCATTGTTGTTTAGTGATAGTGAATGGGTAAGAAAAATTAGTGAGAAAGGAGTTGAAACGAGAGAGAAATCGGTTTTGGATTGAAAAAGCTAGGTCACTTAGAGTTCTCGAAGGTTTAAGTATGTATATGTATCAAGATGTCTGGGTATTTATAGTAAAAGCAAATGACTTGTCAAGAACTCAAAAATAGACGTTTGGAATTAGTCTATCGAGAAGTCATTTTGAGATGTGAAAAGCATATCGATAAGTCATTTCATTTATTCTTGTAGAAAACTAAAAATTAACTTATCAAGATGTCAAATAAATACCCAGCTTATCCAAAATGGAATAAATTTAATTCCAATTTTTACTCGAATAAATTAAAGTAAAATCAGAATAATTTTGTCAAAAGTATTTTTCCAAAATAATTTATTGAATTAAATTATTTCAGTTTAGAGTTATCTATAAGTCTAAAAAGATACTTGTAGAGAACTCTGTAAGTTAGTACTTATAGAGAACTTTACAATGACTTATCGATAAGTCATATTAAAGCTTATCGAGAAGTCACTCGAGAAGTCAGTAAA
This sequence comes from Apium graveolens, assembly GCF_009905375.1. NCBI lineage: Eukaryota > Viridiplantae > Streptophyta > Magnoliopsida > Apiales > Apiaceae > Apium > Apium graveolens. The sequence goes on along the minus strand of NC_133648.1, from coordinate 307,701,949 downwards.
TTGATTTATCGATAACTCATTCGAGAAGTCTTAAAATGACTTGTCGATAAGTCAATTAGACTTCTCGAGAAGTTAGTTCTCTATATACTTTTGATCACTTTGATTCTTCCTTGTGTGAATTTTACATATTAAACATGTAAATTAACAGTTAGGCAGTTATTTTAGAATTTAAAACATTCCAAGCTGAATTTTTATTTATGAAAAATAAATATTCAGAGACTTCTGAAATATTTATAATTCATATTTCAGTTAATTTCTAATTAAATCAAATTAATTTTGATTTACTAGAATTTAATCTGCTGCAACACATTAGTTGAGTTCTTGCCTTAGGATGAAGAATTAAGCATTCCAATTTCACCTACAAGTATAGTGAAAGTTGCTACATCCAAAGGTTTAGTAAAAATATCAGCTAATTGTTTTTCTGTTGGAACAAAAATGAGCTCAATGGTACCATTTGCAACATGTTCTCTAATAAAATGGTACCTTACATCAATGTGATTTATTCTAGAATGATTAACTGGATTAGCCACAATAGATATAGCACTAGTATTGTCACACATAATTGGAATTTGGTGTAACACTAGGCCACAATCCATTAGCTGACTTCTAATCCAAAGCACTTGAGCACAACAACTTCCAGCAGCTATGTATTCAGCTTCAGCTGTGGAAGTTGACACGGATTGTTGTTTCTTGCTATACCAGGATACAAGTCTTTGTCCAAGAAACTGACAGCTTCCACTAGTACTCTTTCTGTCAACCCTGCATCCAACAAAATCTGCATCTGTGTATCCAACAGCTTCAAAACCAGTTCCCTTAGAATATCATAATCCCAAGTTTGGAGTCCCCTTCAAGTATTTGAAAATCCTTTTCACGATCATTAAATGTGATTCTTTTGGATTGGCTTGAAATCTTGCACACAAATATGTAGCAAACATGATGTCTGGTCTACTTGCAGTTACGTAAAGCAATGATCCAATCATCCCTCTATAGCTTAAAATATCTACACGTTTGCCCTTTTTATCTTCATCCAACTTTGTTGCTGTAGACATAGTTGTAGATGCAGGTGAACAGTCAACCATGCCAAACTTTTTCAATAAATCTTTGACATACTTAGTTTGGCTGATAAAGATTTCATCATTTCTTTGACTAACTTGAAGTCCAAGAAAGTAACTTAATTCCCCCATCATACTCATTTCATATTCACTCTGCATAAGCTTGGAGAATCTTTGACAGAGCTTCTCATTAGTAGAACCAAAGATGATATCATCTACATAAATCTGAACTAGGATCATATCACCACCATGCAGCTTGTAGAATAGTGTCTTGTCTATTGTTCCTCTAGTGAAACCATGTTTAAGTAGAAAATCTGTCAGTGTGTCATACCAAGCTCTAGGTTCCTTCTTTAGTCCATATAGAGCCTTGAGTAGCTTGTACACAAAATCTGGAAATTCTAGGTCTTCAAAGCCAGGTGGTTGTTGCACATAAACTTCTTCTAATTCACCATTCAGGAAGGCACTCTTGACATCCATTTGATACACTTTGAAATTTGAATGTGTAGCAAATGCCAGAAAAATCCTTATTGCTTCAAGTCTTGCAATGGGAGAAAAAGTTTCATCATAATCAATTCCTTCTTCTTGTGAATAGCCTTTTGCAACCAACCTTGCCTTGTTTCTGGTAAATATACCATTTTCATCCATCTTGTTCCTTAACACCCATTTTGTTCCAATTATACTTCTGTTCTTTGGTGCAGGAACTAACTCCCAAACTTTGTTTCTTTCAAACTGATTAAGCTCTTTTTGCATGGCAGATATCCAGTCAGGATCCATTAGAGCTTCTTTAGTCTTCTTGGGCTCTACTTGTGACAGAAAGCATGCATGTAGACACTCATTAGCAGTAGCACTTCTAGCCTTACACCAGCATTAGGATCACCAATTATTGCATTTTGATTGTGACTTCTATTCCATTTTCTGGTGTGAGTTTGTTGACTGGTGCCTTTATCATTATTTGTATGACCGGTATATTCTTCTTCTCTTTCTCCCCATGAGTTCGTGCTATTAAATTCAGGTGTTTGAGATGAGCTTTCATTTCCATGATTTTCCTGTTCATTAGTTTCTTCATTCAACATCTGTTGTGCATTGACTTCATCTTATTCATCAGAATCACTGTTAATATTGAGATTTTCAAATGCAAGGGCTTCAACTTCATTATCATCAAGGCATTCCAAGCCTGGACACTTGTCATTATCAAAAGTCACATATGTACTTTCCATAATTTTCTTTTGATCAATTACATAGACTTTGTAGGCAGTTCTCTCCAATGAATATCCCAGAAAAATGGCTTCAAAGACCTTTGAGTCAAATTTTCCTACATATTCAGAGTTGTCTTTTAAAAGTAACACTTGCTTCCAAACACATGAAGATGCTTTACAGTAGGCTTTTTCTTAGACATGATTGAGTAAGGTGATTTTCCATGTATCTTGTTGATGAGATATCTGTTTTGAGTGTAGCATGCAGTATTGACAGCTTCTTCCCAAAAACTAGTTGGCAACTTGCAGCATTGTTCTTACAGCTTCTACTAATGTTCTGTTTTTTCTATCAACTACTCCATTTTGTTGAGGTGTTCTAGCAGCAGAGAATTATTGAACAATGCTTTTGTTTTTGCAGAATTCACTCAATGTTGCATTTCTGAATTCTTTCCCATTATCACTTCTCAACCTCTTTACACGGTTTTGATCTTCAACCTGCTTTTCTATCTTCTTTATATGCTCAATTATGATGTGTGGAGTTTCATCTTTAGAGTGCATGAATTCTACCCAAGTATATCTTGAAAAATCATCCATCATCACAAGTGCATATTTGTTTCTTGAAATTGACAAGACATTTACTGGCCCAAACAAGTCCATGTAAATAAGTTGTAATAGTGCACTTATGGAATTCACAGTTTTTGACTTGTGACTAGATCTTTTCATTTTTCCTTTCGGACAAGCTTCACAGACTTCAATTTGAGCAAACTCTAATTTTGGCATGTCTCTCATCAACTCTTTCTTGACCATAGTGTTGATTGCTTTATAATTTAGATGTGAGAGTTTTTTATGCCATAACTTGCTTTGCTCTATGGATGTCTTGGTGTAGAAGCAACAAATTTCATCCTCATTTATTGAGTCCAAGCCTGCAACAAACAAGCTTCCTTTCCTTGCTCCTTTTAGAGCAACTTCATTGGTTTTCTTGCTGATGAAGATACATTCTTCTTTATCAAATGGAACTTTAAAACCTTTGTCTACAAACTGGTTGACACTGAGAAGATTTACTTCAAGACCAACTACCAATGCTACATCATCAATGACAACATTTCCAGAAATAATCTTGCCATATCCCATTGTGAATCCTTTGTTGTTGTCTTCAAAAGTCACCAAAGGGTCAACCTTCTCCATAACTGTGATAGCAGGACTTTATCACCTGTCATATGCCTTGGAAAATCCACTATCTGTGATCCATATGACCTTCTTCATTTTTCCCTACACACAATACGTTTTAAGTGTGTTTAGCAACCTAAACAGTGTTGGGTATTTTCTTCTTGTTAACTGATTTAGCAGAAGTAGAGTTAGAAGTCTCAGAAAGAATAGCATTCATAGATGTTTGTACATTTTCCCTTGCAGTTGTAGATCCAATACTGACTTCTTTGAGATCTACTCTTAGCTTGTGGCAACTTTTCATTACTTTTAAGTTACAGGGAATGCAGTCAAACTTATCACAAAATGAATAGGGATCATTTTCCTTGGCTTCATTATACTTGCAGGCTCCTTCAACTGGCTTGCTAACAACCTTTTTGCAAAGGTGAGTTAGGTGATTCACAGAGCCACACTTTTCATATTTCTTCCTTGGAGCATCTGCAACATAAGCAAAATTGTTGCTTTTGTTTATTCTAGTCTTCCCATTTCTATTTTTCTTCTTCTTTCTTGCATCCTCAGTTTTCAGTTCCTTGATAGGTGTCTTGAAATCTTGGTTGACCATGTGCTTCTTTTCAGTTTTGGAAGTTGGATTTGTTTCTGCATTCTTCTTCTCACTGTCTTCATCAACAATTTCTTGTGTTATTATCAACTCTTCTTCACTAAAATTTACTTCACATGCTTTGAACATAGGTGAACCAACCTTTTTCAGCATAGCTGGAACATTTTCATTTGCTTTTCTTTTTTCACCTACATCTTTCTTCTTGTTGTTCAAGGCATCATAATCAAGACCAATAGCAATATTAGCACATGGCTTGTTCTTCTCATGGTATTGTCCAACCAACTCAGATGCATTGTTGAAGGATTTCAACTTGACTTCATTCTTTTCTAGCTTCTCCCTTAACACAGCTTCAATCTTATTTGCACACTTGAGCTTGTTCTTTAGATATGCATTTTCTTGTTTCACAACTTCAAGCTCTAGCAGCAACAATTCAGTTTCTTGTTTCTCACTTTCAAGTTTCTCATTTATCTTTGTCAGTCTGCTAACCTCTTCATTAGCAACAACCATACTTGTATGAATGTAAAATATTTATGTGCTCATCTTTTCTACAGTTTCCTAATATTGACTCACATTTAAATCAATGGTGGTAAGAGTTGGTACATGTATTTTTGATGAGGATAACTCTCCTTGCTCCAAGGCCATGAATGCATAATTTTCAACTTCCTCATCTTCATCATTGTCAGAATCATCCTAACTCTTTCCTTCTGCAATATAGGCTTTGATTTGCTGTTTCTTTAGAAGAGCTTCATACTTTGCTTCCAGTTCAAGATAAGCTTTATTTTTCTTTGCTTCCTTGGGTTTCCTTCATTCTGTGACCTAGCTCATCACAGTTATAGCACCTTATCTTTGATCTGTCAACATATCCAGTTTTGTAACCATTTTTGCTATCAGATGTGTACTTCCCTTTTCCTTTCCAACTGCTGTCTTTGTCGAATGATTGTCCTTTACCCTTGAAGAATCTTGGCTTCTTTACTCCAATGTTAGAGAACTTTCTTGCCAGATAGGCCATTGACTGATCAAGCTCATCAAGTTCATCCAAGGAGTAGAACTCATCTTCTTCCAATTCTAGTATGACTTGTTCCTATGAATCATTGTTTCTTTGCTCACTTGCTGAAGCAACTGGAGTCTGGGATCTTGGCTCATCATTAGAGGTCTAGCTTTTATTAACAATTAGAGCACTTGAACCATCTACAACATGTCCTTGACCGGCTCTTAATGATTTCCTTTGAATCATTTCTAATTCATATATATTTAAGATTCCATATAAAACTTCCAGAGTTATTCTGCTCAAGTCTCTCCCTTCTCTAATTGCTGAAATTTTCTGTTCCAAATGACCAGGGAGTGTAAGCAAAAACTTCAAGTTCACTTCTTCAGCTTCATAGTATTTTTCATGTAGCTGCAAGTCATTAATTAGCTTGTTAAACCTTTCAAACACATCAGTAATACTTTCTTTTGGCTTAGCCATAAAACCCTCAAACTGTGAAATCAGTATCCTTCTTTGATTCGACCTAGCTTCCTCAGTTCCTTCACACCATATTTCTATCTTTTGCCAGATCTGCTTAGCAGTGTCACAATTGACAATGTTGTTGTACATAACATTGTCAAGTGACTCTATTAAGATCAGTTGCAAGCCATTATCTAGGGAGACTTTTTCTTTTTCAGGCTCCGTGTATTCTGAAGGATCTTTAGGAGCATAATGAGCTGGGATGACCATGTCTCCATCTGTAGATTCCTCAACTCTAATCATAGGAGTGAAAGACCCATTTTTGAGAATCTGAATGTATAGTGGATTAGCCATCCTTATAAACATCAACACTTTCTTCTTCCATAAAGTGTAGTTAGTCTTACCAAAAGTAGGAATTTTGATGCTACTGATTTTCTGTGTATTCATTCTTCCAAGATTTTGAATCTGTTTACTTTCAGATTTTGCTCTGACACCACTTGTTAGATAATGAATTACACACATGGGGGTGAATGTGTTTTTATATTTTTATGCTTTTCTTGAAGTGTTTATGAACAAAGTAAATTAAATCTTACAATTAGATGTGTTAATACTGAATTAAACAAGCAATAACAGTGAACACAAATCTTTCAAAACTCACTTAATTTTATAGTAAAATTAAGAATGTTTTGCTACAAAATTTCTAGGCTCTTTGTTGCTAAAGAGCTTAGTTTCTTCCTTGAGAGAATGCAAGATTTTTCTTATAATATTGTTACTTCTAACAAAGTATCCAATATTTACTTTATAGATCAGTAAACAGTGGACACAACATGCAACAGCATGTACTAAACCCTATTTTTAGATAATCAAATATTTCTATTTCTGGATTAATGTATCTTGCTAATCTTGCAATCCTGTGACTTTACTTTGCCAGTTAATCTTGGCCTTTGATCTTGTACTCTTCAAGCTACTTTTTGTAGACTTGTCAATCCAACTGCTGGATTGTTTGTTAATTGATAATCTTGGATATTGAATTGGTCTGTATTTTGTACTTTGAGTTTTACCTGGAGATCTCCAGTTTGGCATGCAGAGAACTTGACATCTCGATAAGTATATTGGCTTATCGAGATCTCTATTCACTCCACAGTTTTTTTGACTTATCGAATTCTCCGAGTTCTCTATAAGAGAGTTTAGCTTATCGAGATCTCTTATCTTCATATCTTCACTTTGACTTATCGATAACTCTGAGTTTTCTAGTGATATTTTTGACTTGTCGATATCTCAGAGTTCTCTAGTGATATTTTGACTTGTCGATATCTCAGAGTTCTCTAATGATACTTTGACTTGTCGATATCTCAGAGTTCTCTAGTGAAGAAATGACTTGTCGATATCTCCAATCTTCATGTCTTCAATTTGGCTTGTCGATATCTCTGAGTTCTCTAGTAGCTTTCCTGACTTCTCTATAAGTCATTCTGGAGTTCTCCAATGAATTCTCTAAAACACTAAATTTGTGACTTGTAGAGATCTTGACTTAGAACATTTTTCTCAAAATAAATTTATTCAACTCCAAGCTTCTTCATAATTCTTCTGAGCCATGATCTTCTTGATCTTCTTTCAGATAGAATTCTTAGGCTTGATACTGTTTACAAAAAAAGACTCCAGTCTGCTCTTTGACATTTTTAAAGACTTTAAATGTTACAATACAAAATTCAAACTAAGATTACAATACAAATTACTTAGGGTTTTCAATTTGACCTAGTCTTGTTATAGTACAGGCATGTCTTGCACAACAGTGCTATATAAATATTTTTTTTTAAATTTACCATATATATATATATTGTTATTCCCAAACAATGTAACAAGAATTACAGAAAGGGGGTTGAATGTAATTCTAACTCCTTTTTGAATTTTAAGACTATTCTTACTTAATATATATAATAGTGTTTGATTTTGCAAAGTGCGGAATGAAACTTGAATTGAAATCAAAACACAAAGTAATAAAATACAAAGTAATAAAACACAAAGCTTTAAAACTTTCTGGTGGATTTAAACTTATCCACCAGAGATATATATTAGTATGAGAACTCTGTGATGCTTGAATAGTACATAACTGCTTATAAATGAACTTACAAACTTACAGAGAAATTCTTAACAGATGCAACTTTTCCTTTCTCTCTGAAAATAATGTTTACTCAGTTATTTGTTCTACTTGCTACACTTGGTTTATATATTACCAAGTTACATGACAGTAAGACAAGATAATAAGACAAACTATATCTAGTCTAACTCTATGCTGTTTCACTACTCTATTCTAGCATATTTATCTTCATAATTGCATGGAAATTGTAATGCTTCTTTGTTCTCTAAAACCTGTAATTAGGCTGCCACATTCCATTTGCAAACACCCGACGCATGTGACTGTGTTGTCACTGTCAACTGCTCCTTTTGAATTATGATCATCCGTCAGTACTATGTTAATCATCCGTCGGGAGCCTTGTTGATTATCCGTCGGTAGTCTTTGTAGATCATCCGTTGGAAGCCTTTTTGTCACTTGACTCCATTTCACTTATACAGAATTACAAGACATCTCATATTTACAATTAGCCAACCTATTATGTATATCAATCTAGTAGTCAACATGACTTAGAGAATCCCATAGAATCTACTAGACTAAAAATATTGTTGTTTGCAGAAATGTGCTACAATCCTTATTGTTACATAAGCTACACTCTCGATGGATGTTTAGTCGTTATCCGTCGGGACTATAAAAGATCATCCGTCGAGACTATATTAGAACATCCGTCGAGAGCTACAATAACACAAAGTTAAATCTACTAAGGTGTTTTGTTCAACTTATCATCAAGTTCACAACATATTGCTAACAATCTCCCCCAATTTATGTCTACTCGAATTGTAGCCATAAATTAAGAGATACTTGATGATAACAAAACACCCTAAATGTACAAATTGAATAATAGTAGATAAAACTAGTAAGTGCTACAATTTATTGAAAATTGGACAAAGTAAAGTGTACAAAGAGTTCTCACAATCATTATCAAGGTGCTCCTCTAATCTGAGCAGATGTTTTCTATTTCCTTGATGGTCTTGATTTCTTCCCAAGTTTCCAGTTGTTTTCTCCAATTTGATTTTGGAGCTGCCCGTGGAATTCAAATTCTTCAGCATTTGACAGATCTAGCTTTTCTTGCATTTCCAGTAGAGTCTCATTACTTGAGATGCTCAATTGGTCATCCAATATAAAGAACCTTCTCACACCTTTGTCATCCATTAATTCCATCAGCCAGTAAGGCCTCAAGTGCACTGTACTTCCTGTGAAGGGAATTGTTAGAGTTCTTGGAAGTGCATTTGAGGCTTTTCTGCTCCTCAGTTCTTCTATCTTCTTTATAACCAATTTATTGGTTGTCACATTGAATCCAAAATTCTTCTTGATGGATGAGAAGATCTTTATCAAAACATTACAACTTTCTTAGAAAATTTTGTGAAGGGGGCATATGATCTCTCTACCACCTTTGTATTTAAATACCAGTCTTTCAGGGAGATGTCTGTGAGCATCAATCCCTCTGACTTCTTCCAATTCATCCAAGTAGAGATTTATATCTGAAAATTCCTTGATGTCACAGATATATAGAAGATCTCCCTTGTTGACATTTGGTTGAGCTTTGGCTAAGGTTTTGGTTCTAAGAGTCACAGGCTTGATCTTCTTGATTGCTCTTATCTTTGTCTTCTTTGCTTTGTTGAAAATTGGTAAATTAAGCTCAGGTATAGGCAAACTTTCCCAGTCTATTGGCTCATCCTTGGGAACTATAGTCTCACCATGAAAATTCTTTATTGGCTTCACCTTAAATTCCTCATGTACCACTGAGGGCTTGGATGTTTGAGTTGAAGTTGTAGACTCTTTGGGAAAGTAATCTTCCATTTCCTCATCACTGAAGTGCAATTTTCTTTTGGAATGGAGTTTTTATCTGAACTTCCTTTTCTGTTGAGGTTTCTTGTGTATTTTCTCATCCTGATCGTCAGCTACTACAGGTTGCTTTTCAGAGATTTTAGTTATAGCTTTCACAGCTTAAAGCTTGACTACTATAGCAGCTTACTATTTCTTCTGTTTGAGCTTCTTAGCATCTAAAGCAGCTTGCCTCTTTTCTTGCTTGATTCTTTCTTTTTCCTCCTTTTTAGCTGCTGCAAACTGTGGGTGTCCAGCCACCACACAGATCCCTTTTCTATTCCTTTAGATTTTAGCAATTCTCTTCTTTTGGACTGAGTCAGTTGGATCTTTAAAGAATGCAATGGACCTTGCCAACAGCTTCTTTTCATATGGTTTTGGAGTCTCAAACATGAGATCCAAGGGATTCTTGTCTGATGACTTTGGACAATTCATTTTAGGCTTCAAAACCAGGTTGGCTTTGGGAGTCTTAATGCATGAAGTTTGGCCTTTTTCCAAATAACTCGAACTCATTTCATTCACAGAAATTTGCTTGACTTGAGAGTAGTGATGAAAGATCTTGTCTAGTTTCTTTATCCGACCAAATTTCTTCTGAATTTCTTTATCAATCTTCTTCCATTTATCATCTAATTCCTTCTCAACAGCTGCAACATCAAGCTTTTTGAAATCTGACCTTGAATTCAACTAAGCATCTGCTATCTGGATAAGATCAATGCTATCCAAAACTGGTGGCTTAGAATAAGTAATTTCTGGAATAATTACTTGAATGACTTGTATATTGAGCACACTCTCCCCCTTACTTGTTGGTTCTCCTTGACTAACTAGGACTATGGAATCTTTCTCCCCCTTTTTGTTAGCATCAATTTGAATGAAGGTAGAAGTTTGTGCAACCACCAGCTTTTGAAGCAACTGAGTTTGTTGAGCTTGATGTAAATGAATTGCAGTGAGAGAGGCTTCCACTGCTTTTAGTCTTGTATCCAGGGAGTCTACTTTGGTTGCAAGATTAGAGTGTTTCCTCAGTTGTCTGTTGATGTCAAGCATGGTTGTGTTTGGAAATTTAGCATCCAACCTCTCAGAAACATCTTTTTTGACCTGATCAATCTATGTTTTTATTGCAGTGACATCTAGATTATGTTGAAGAGATCAAATTTGGTACAGTTGAAGAGAATTGAGATGTGCTGGAAGAAGCTTCTTGGTGTAAGCATTGGTGGCGGCTTGAAGAGCTGTCTGTGTTTGTTAAATGATGTGGAAGAGAGTTGACTTGAAATGGTGCTCATCACAATCTTTAGAAAATGCCCAAGATGGCATGCTAGATCTTGAGCTAGGGCCTTCTTCTCCCCCTATGTCCATTGTCTCTTCTTCATTATCATCTTCATCTCCAAAGAACTCTTCAGAACCACCAGTTCCATAATGAACATCATCACCAGCTGTGGGAGGCATGGCTGAGATGGCATCTTTGGCTCTTTGCATGGAGGCTGTTGTATGCACCAAATTTAGCATTCTTTCTGCAGCCATATTGTCCTACTCAGCTAGAACTTGATAAGTTAAGATAGGGCAAGTAAATGCCTCAGCTTCATAAGAAACAAAATCTAAGATAGCTTGATATTCTTGATAAATTAGTTGTTTCTTTTCAGCCTCATTGACATCCATTAACTCACTAACAATGGGCTCTTTCCATTCAGTTGTACCTGTTTTTCTCTCAATTTCTCTTTGTTCTTGCATCAAGGGCTCACCTTGGCTCACCACCCTCACCTTCACCTACTAAGGTGGAACTCCTCTCACTCACTGTTTCCAGACTGGAAGAAATAGTGTGCATTGTTTCTCTCATTTCCTCTCCTTTTGCCTGAGAGCAACTCAGCCTCTCACTCTGTTCACTCCCTTCCCTCAAACGTAGAAGTGATTGTATAGCCACTAACTCATCTACACTTGAAACAATTTTTGAAAATTCAGCTTGTGTAGTGAGTACCAACGGATGATGAACATCCATCGGGGTAGTAGTTAGAATAGCCGACAGATGACTGCTGTTAGGCATATCTGTCTAGATACAATCACTAACCGACGGACGAACAATATCCACCGGTATAGAAGAAATGATAGAGTTTGGAGTGGAAACTATTGTGGACTCTGTGCAGATTGATGAAAATTTTGGCATAGAAGTCTCAACAGTTCCCGAAAGAATTGGCAAGTGAGCCAACAAATCATCTAAAAGATGATGCTCACTTGCATTGAATTTGGCTTCTCCAACATAGTTAAAGAAGGAGAATCAAGGATTGATGTGTTGATCATATCCATATCTAGAGAGTTGGTGGGAGAGTTTTGTGTGTGTGGTGCTCCTATTATTAAAGATTTTGGATGTGACTCCACATTTATTGGAAACTGAATTTGAGATGGTGCAGTGACTGAGTCTTTAGCTACAGTTTGCACTGTGTGTGATCCCTGTGCATCCCCAGTATGTTTAGATTTCTTCTTTGTGGCATAAGTTTGGGGTGAGCTTGTGTCCCTTACCCTCTTGGCCTGTGCTCTTGGCTGAGAGCTTTGTTCAATAGTCACATCCTTTTGGGAGGATGCAACTAGCAATGAGCTATTGTCCTTATTAATCACTGCCGTTTGTTAGGAAACTGCAGTGTGGCTAGGCTGGGATTCACTCACCTCTCCAACCTTATTCTTAGGGCTTCTTTGATGTTCACCCTGCCCCTCACCTACCTCACTCTCCTTCACACTCCCCTCTTGGTGTTTGGTGGATTTTGCAACTGGTTTCTTTTGAGAGAAACCAGAGGGGGCTTTCTTTGATTTGGATTGAAAAACCTTTGGTTTAGTGGCTTGGGTAAACATCTGTATGGTCACATTCACAGATGCCATTGCCAGAGTTGAAGGCAAAGAAATAGGTGGTTAAGAAGTAGTGTTAGAGACAGAAACAGTTACCTCACTTACCTGAGGCAATTCCATAATAGGCAAATAGACAAGGGGCACCTCTTTGTAGTGATCATCCATGTTTAAATCTATAATCACTCTTCTTTCTTGAACCCAACAATTCAATTTGTTGGTTGGGTTCTAAATTACAAGATTCTCACAAATATGGTTAGCAATAATCATGAAGAATCTAGCATAATAAACATTTTTAGATCTCTTTTTGATTTCCCCTAACTTGTATCCTAACTCAAACATGATGGTATCATTGAAATTGTAGTACTTATCAGTAAGAAGCATGTAAAGCATGTTAAGCATTGTAGTGTTGACAGAGTCAAAGTTACTTATTTTTCCAGAAAATACCTTGGTAACTACATCACACAAATAACTCCACTCTTTTCTAAGACCCGGTCTCCTAATCTCACTTAACTTACTGGTAGGAAGTGCATAGCCCATAAAATTAAGCAAATTAACTATATTAGCATCTGTGTGTGGCTTAGTAGTAGTGTTATCAATAATTTTAAAGCATGCTTTGATAATATCACTGTTAATGCAATGTTCTTTACCTTTAATGGAGAGAGTGATGGTTTTGTCAGTTGCTTGGTAAACAACAGTAGTCCACATCTCCTCCACAACTTCACAATAGATTGTGGGTGATTCCAGCATGGCATAACTGAGCTTGCATCCCTTCACAAAATCCGTCATTTTGTGATAATCCTCAGATGATGGAATCTCTTTTTTCACTAGAGCCACAACGTTGTTCTTCTCATATATGAATTCTGACTGAGACATGATCTTTACTACTGGTGCCATTATTAAAGCAAGGAAATTGCAGAAAGAAAGGGGTTTTGCTTTGAGAGAGAAGAGAACAGTTAATTGCAGTAGGGAGAGATAAAAGCAAAAATAAACTGAAATTGGGCTTTTATATACTCTCAAATAAAATGAGATAAAAATTAAAGATAAAAATTAAAGAACCAGTGAGAATTGATCAAAATAGCCGTTTAAAAATAAAATAAGCTGTCGAGATTATGTCAATTATCCGTCATGATATACTTATAGACCGTAAGTATATCCGATGGATAATGTTCAGTACTTTTAACGGCTAAGATGTAGACAATTCGACGGATGAGAATAAAGAAATTATCCGTCGGGTTTCAAATAATCCAGAAAAGTAATTGATTTTTACCAAGCTATTCTATTTCGATGGATGATCAAACTCGATGAATAATGAACATCCATTGAGATGTAGATTTTGACTTAGCCAAAATTTCATCTAAAATAGAAAAATCAATTAAGTTTCTGGCTGCATTACAACTTGCAAAATTATCAGAAATAATTTAAAAATAATTAAGCATACCTAGCTCACTTACCAACCTCGTAAAGGTGGATTCATCAAGTGGCTTGGTAAAGATACTTCAAGCTGCTTTTCACTTGGAACAAAATGAAGTTCCACAGTACCATTCATCACATGTTCCTTATTGAAGTGGTACTTGATATCTATGTGATTTGTTCTTGAATGTTATACTGGATTTTCAGTGATGACAATTGCACTTGTGTTATCCCAGAAAATAGGAATTCTGTCCACTTACAGACCATAGTCCAACAGTTGGTTTTTCATCCATAGAATCTGTGCACAGCAACTACCAGCAGCAATATTTTCAGCTTTCGCTGTAGAAGTAGAAACTGAATTTTGCTTTTTACTGAACCAGGATACTAGCTTGTTTCCTATGACAGGTTCCTGTTGTACTTTCTCTATCAATTTTAAAACATGCATAATCTGCATCTGAATAACCAGTTAGATCAAAACCAGAATCTCTAGGGTACCAAATGCCAAGTTTTGGTGTGCCCTTGAGGTATCTGAAAATTCTCTTAATAGCTACTGAATGAGATTCTCTAGGATCAGCCTAAAATCTAGCACAAAGACAAGTAACAAATATTATATCTGGCCTACTAGCTGTTAAGTACAGAAGTGAGCCAACCATGCCTCTATAGCTTGAAATATCCACAGACTTTTCAGTAGTGTTTAATTCAAGTTTAGTTGTAGTGGCCATGGGAGTTTTTGTAGATGTGCAATCCATTAGATCAAACTTCTTAAAAATATTATAAATATATTTGGTTTGACTAATGAATATTCCATCACTAACTTGCTTAACTTGTAAACCAAGAAAGTAAGTTAGTTCTCCCATCATGCTCATTTCATACTTACTTTACATCAGTTTGGAAAACGTTTTGCAAAGTTTTTCATCTGTAGAGCCAAATATAATATCATCTACATAAATTTGAACAAGTATACTAGAGCCATTAATAGTTCTAAAGAATAAAGTTTTGTCAACAGTACCTCTTGTGAAGTGATTTTCTAAGAGAAACTTTGACAAAATATCATACCAGGCTCTAGGTGCTTGCTTCAATCCATAAAGTGCTTTCAAAAGATAGTAGACATATTCTGGAAATTTTGGATCTTCAAAACCAGGAGGCTGACTGATATTGACACCCTCCTCCAAATCTCCATTCAGAAAGGCACTTTTGACATCCATTTGATAAACTTTAAAATTGGCATGGGTTGCATAGGCTAAGAAAATTCTGATGGCTTCAAGTCTTGCAACAGGAGCAAAAGTTTCATCAAAATTTATTCCTTCTTGTTAACAGTAGCCCTTAGCAACCAATCTAGCTTTGTTCCTGACAACTATGCCATTTTCATCCATCTTGTTTCTGAATACCCACTTGGTGTCAATTGGAATCTTTCCTTTAGGTTTGGGTACCAGCTTCCATACCTTGTTCCTTTCAAATTGGTTTAGCTCCTCCTGCATAGCTAAAACCCAATCAGGATCCATCAGAGCTTCTTCTACCTTCTTTGGTTCTTCCTTTGAGAGAAAGCTGTTATACATACATTCTTCTTGAGTTGCTTTCCTTGTTTGAACTCTAGAAGATGCATCACCAATAATGAGCTCAAAAGGGTGATCTTTAGTCCATTTTCTCTGTTGTGGTGATCACTGAAGAGGCCTCATTGTTGTCTTGATGATTAGTAGAGTTTTGATGATCAGAAACTCCCCCTGAGTTTATGGATCTTTGACTTGAAGATGGGGTTCTTTCTGACTGTGATCTTATTTGACTTCCAACTCCTGTAGAAGGATCGACGGATGTTGATCTTTCCCTGTCGATGGATGATGTTCTTTACATATCGACGAATGGTGCAGATTTTCTCTCGATGGATGATGCACTAGGTCTTTCGATGGATGTTGAATTATGTACTTCATTAGTTGTAGATTTCTCTGTATTGTCCTTGGATATTGGTTCTTGATCACTATCATCATCACTATCTTCATAAATCATCTCCACATTATCAAATTTGAGGCTCTCATGAAAATCTCCATCTTGCAGTCCTTCACTCTTTTTATCATCAAACACAACATGTACTAATTCAATAACAATATTGGTTCTCAGATTGTAGACTCTATATGCTTTTCCAACAGCATATCCAACAAAAATTTCTTCATCTGCTTTGGCATCAAACTTTCTATATTGATCATTTTGATTCCTTAAGATATAACATTTACAGCCAAAGACATGTAAGAAATTTAGAGTTGGCTTTCAATTCTTGAACAATTGGTTGGGTGTCATGCATTTTGCTTGATTAACCAAAGAAATATTCTGAGTGTAGCTTGCAATATTCACAGCTTCAGCCAAAAAATATGTTGGTAACTTTGATTCTTCTAGCATTATTCTTGGAGCTTCAATAAGAGATCTGTTTTTCCTTTCCACCACTCCATTCTGTTGTGAAGTTCTATCTGTAGAAAACTCATGCAAGATCCCATTCTCTTTACAAAATAGTCTCATCACAGAATTATTGAACTAAGTTCCATTGTCACTCTTGATTCTTCTAACCTTGAAGTCAGGATGATTGTTAACTTGCCTTATGTGATTGGTGATGATTTCACTAGCCTTATCTTTTGACTTTAGAAAATATGTCTAAGAGAACTTTGAAAAATCATCCACAATTACTAGGCAATACCTCTTTTTTGAGATAGACAACACATTTACTGGTCCAAACAAGTCCATGTGAAGTAACCGTAAAGGTTCTTCAATTGATGATTGAAGCTTCTTTCTGAATGATGCTTTAATCTGCTTTCCTTTCTGGCAGGCATCACACAATCTATCCTTTGAAAACTCCACTTGAGGGATACCTTATACCAAGCCTTTCTTGACTAGCTCATTCATGGTCTTGAAGTTTAGACGGGATAACCTATTGTTCCATAGCCAACGTTCATCTTGACTTGCTTTACTGAGAAGACAAGTTACTGATTCTGCATTTGATGAGTTGAAATTAGCTAGGTACATATTTCCTTTTCTCACTCCAGTGAGAACCACTTTATTGTTCTTCTTGTTGGTCACAACACAGGCTTCAGAATTGAAGGTGACTGAGTTGCCCTTATCACAAAGCTGGCTGATACTCAACAGGTTGTGCTTGAGTCCATCCACCAGGGCAACCTCTTCAATGATGACATAATCCTTTGAAATCAAGCCATATACCGCAGTATAACCCTTGCTGTCATCTCCAAAGGTGATACTTGGGACAGGTCTTTCCTTGAACTCAGTGAGCAGGGTAGAATCTCTAGTCATGTGCCTTGAGAAACCACTATCTAGATACCAAAAATTCTTTCTATTTCCCTACACACATAAAAACCAAATCAAGTTGATTTTGGTACCCAAGTTTCCTTGGGTCCTGCCTTGTTAGCCTTTTTCTTTGGTTTCTTAGGTTTGACCTCATTTGACTTAGGTATTTCAGATTCATCCTTAATCATTTGAGTTGGACCTTTGAACCGTTCATTGAAGCAGAATGATCATGCACATTTTGGTTTACATGAAAAGGCATGCTGTTTACAAACATGTTATTTCAGGAAGGCATGCTAAATGGCATTTGAGGCATATTAATGCAGCATAATAAGGATTAGGTGCAAATGACATATTAGCAAACTGTACATTCATATTCAGTGCAGATAAAACATTCATAGGCATTGCAGACATGTCAGTCATGTTGGGAAAAGAAGAAGGTGTGGACATGCGAGTAGGAATAACAAGTTTGCAATTAATAGACAAATGATTAACACTAACACACTTAAAACATATTTTTCTTGGAGCATATTTATCAGGTGTATAGTTGTTATGTTTGTTAATCCCTACCTTCCCATTTCTATTGTTTTTCCTTTTTGATTCTGTTTTAACCTCAATCTTTTCTAATCTGTCATTCAATTGCTTGATAGATAGATGCCCAACATTAACTCTCTTTTCTTTTCTCACTTGACTTGATTCTCCTGGAACAAAGTTTTTAGAAACTGATCCATATTTATCATTCAACTTAACTAGCTTAGCTTTGCTAACTGGCTTATTGACATTCGACATATGTGGCTCATTGTCTTTCGACGGATAATCCTTTTGATTATTCGATGGATAATTTTCATCATTCCTCGAGTCCACATCTGTTGAGAGTCCTTCAACCAAGTTGGAATCAAGCTTCTCTTTATTCTTTTTCCTGGATGCATCACAAAAAGACTCTATACCTTGAACTTTAGTGATTTGAGCATGGACATCTCTAGATGATTTCCATGCCTTAATCACTTCCTGTTCTCGTTCAAGTTGCTTTCTAAAAATCTCCTCTTTCTTTAAGGATTCTGTTAGTTCATCCTTAGCAACCTTGCATTCTAATTTCAATTTTTAAACTCTATGGATTGAGTCTCTAGCACATTGTTTCTTTCACTTAAAAATACATTGTTCTCTTTAATTTTATTGTTTTCCTTAGTGAGAGACTTAAGTGTAACACGTAGGTGATATAATTTATTAGACATGTCATTTATTGCATCATTACACTCAGCTTTAGATAAATGTGCTAGGTTAGTTGTGATTACATGATTGTTTGATGAACTAGTCTTTGTTTCATCTGATTTGGCCATTAGGGCTAGATTGACATAGTTTGTTTCCTCATCTTCATCCAATCCATCTGCAACCCAGTCATTTTCTTGTGTAATTTAGGCCATTTCCTTTTGCTTGAGCAACTCAAAGTATTTCTGCTTATAATCAACAGGCTCAAACTTCTTCTTGCTAGAATCAGACTTTCTACATTCACTAGCAAAATGACCTGCTAAGCCACATTTTAAACACTTGAATTTAGACTTGTCAACCATGTTTCTGTTTGGCTTAGCTGCTTCAAAATTCTTCTTGAATTTGAGCTTGGCAATTTTCCTGGATAAGAATGCTAGATGCTCATCTATATCATCCATGTCATCTTGGCTCAACTATTCTTCATTTTCAGTTACCATCCCTTTACCCTTGCTCTCACAGACCCTTGAGTTTGTTGCAGATTCCACAGCTTCAACCTTCATCTCCTTTTCCTTCTCTTTCTCAGCAACAAGTGCAATGGATCCTCGTTTCTTCCTTCCTTTCTCCAACCTTTCATCTTGCTCTATTTCAAGCTCATAGGTCTTTAGAATTCCATACAGTCTTTCCAAGGTGAATTCCTTTTAATATTGAGAGTTTCTTAAAGAGACTGTCATGGGCTTCCATTCCTTGGGCAGAGATCTAAGGAACTTGAGGTTTGAGTCTTTGGTTTGGTAGACCCTTCCTTGAGAGCATTCAGTAGTTTTTGAAATCTACTGAAAATGTCAGTGAGTGACTCACTTTCTTCACAGTGAAAATGCCCATATTGCTGAATTAAGAGTTGCATCTTGTTCTCCCTGACTTGCTCAGTACCATCACAGATAATTGGAATTGTGTTCCAAACCTCTTTAGCTGTTTTATAGTTTATGATGTTGTCAAACATATCACCATCAACACCATTAAATAGTATATTCATGGCCTTTTTATCTTTCCTGACTTGCTCAATGTCTGGATCAGAGCATTCATGCATAGGCTTTGGAACTGATGGTTCATTCCCTGTAGCAGCTCTCATCGGGACATGAGGACTGTTGTGTATATGTTGTGAACTTGATGATTTCATTAACAAAACACCTTAGTAGATTTAACTTAGTGAAATATGTAGCACTCGATGGATAAGCAAATATAGTCCCGACGGATGACTCAATATAGTCCCGACGGATGATGATTTGACATCCATCGAGTGAGTAGCTTATGTAACAATAAGTTGTTGGATTTTTAATCGCAGCGGGGCATGGTAAAATACTTTTACACATACAAAATCCAAATAAAAGCATATAAATCGTGGTAAAAAATGTAGGGATCGATTACTAACCTTTAATATGCGATCCAAAAACAACGTTCGGAGATCCTTAGCAGCTGCTCCTCAAACGTGAAGCACTCCACCGGTATCCACCAAGAAAACGACGTTGAGGAGGAGGAGGTGGAGAGAATTTGGTTTTCTAAAACTTTTGGGTTTTTTTTAGGTTTTCAAATAAAAATAGGGTCTATAATAGTATATTTATAGGCAAAATTTTCAGCTGAAATTTTTCCATAAATATTATTATTATTATCCCATTTATTATTCTCATTAATAATTAAAACACCTTTTAATTATTAATCCTTTTTTCTAAACACTTTAGAAATAATTCTCTCTCTTGATTTAATTTCCAAAAATTAAATCCTTAATTAATAATATTAAGAACTTTTCTTAATTAATTTATAATCAATTAAATCTCATTTAATCAATTATTAAATTTGCCAATTAATTATTTATTTCACAAATAAATAATTATTAGCCATTATTAATTAATTCCTCCACCATTAAATCATTCTCTTTTTATGGCGTGACCCTGTAGGTTCAATATTAAGCCGGTAGTAGAAATAAATAATAATAAAACTATTTTATCATTATTTATATAAATTCTCTAATTTATTAAATATGATTAATTAATTAATCACATTTATTCTACATCGTGAGGGATACTTCTCAGCATATCGCGATTATCCGGATAATATGAATTCACTGCTTAGAATACCAAGAACCTATTCAGTGAATAGTTACCGTACAATAAACTCCTTCTACCCTACAATGTCCTGATTAAATACAAGGCATGGATCTCGTGTCAAGCCTATCTAATTCAATCACTTGCTTACCATTTACTATGCATAGTTCTATGCAAATCAGAAACTCCTTTCTAATTTCATTCACTCTGGCCAGAGATTCCTGAACTAGCATAAGTGGATCAGCCTTGAACATTCGCTTCCTTCACTGGAAGGGGAAGATCCTTTATTGATCATACACTATCTTCGTGTACAAATTCCTATACCCATTAGAGCCCTAATAATTGTCCTTGGAGACTAAGAACTAAACCAAAGCATAGTTCAGTGTACACAAGATGACTATGATGACCTCAAGTCTAAGGATACTTGTACAACTATCACTATGTGAACAACTGCTGACACGTGAGTGAACTCCATCAGTTGTTCAGCTGGGCGAGTCATGTTCAGTGAACTTATTCTATAATAAGCACCTACATACTAGCTATAGTGTCACCACACAAATGTCTATGAGAACAGACATCCTTCATAATGAAGCAAGCATAGTATGTACCGATCTTTGCGGATTATTAATTACCAGTTAGTAATTCTACGACCAGGAACTATTTAAGTTTAGAGTTATCATCTTTTAGGTCTCACTATTATGATCTCATCATAATCCATAAAAAGCTTTACTCTAAACTATGGTATATCTTATTTAAACACTTAAATAGATAAAGCCCGTAATAAAAACAAAACAAGTCTTTTATTAATATCAATGAAATCAAAACAGATTACATAAAAGTTATTTCTAAATCCTCATACATGATTGGACTTAGGACATATTCCTTTCATAAGTCATGTAGCACATTTCTTCAAACACCTTTGTATAGATTCTATAGTAGCATATAAGTCATGTTGACTTTAATTAGATATGCAGAATAGGTTGATTAATTGTACATAGATGATGTCTTGTAATTCTGCATAAATGAAATGAAGTCAAGTGCCAAATAGCTACCCGACGGATGATCAACAAAGCTACTCGACGGATGATCATCAAGGCAACCCGACTGATGATCATGTACCCGACGAATGATCAATTCAAACATCTGTTGACAGTGACAACACAGTCACATGCGTCGAGTGTATGCAAAAGGAATGTGGAAGCCTATTCAACTGGGTTTTTGAGAACAAAGAAGCATTGCCATTTCCATGCTACTATGAAGTTATTCAAAGATGCTGGAATAGAGTAGTGAAGTAGCATAGTATTAGACTTGATAGGTTTTGTTTTATTATCTTGTCTTATTATTGTGTAATCTTGGTGATATATAAACCAAGAGTAGCAAATAGAACAACAAGAAGACTAAGCAAGTATTTTCTCAGAGAAACATTTGTAAGCTGTATCCTTAGCATTTCTCTGTAAGTTTAGTTGTTATTATTTGTAAGGATCTGTGAGCTATTCAAGCTTCACAGAGTTCTCTTGATATATATATATATATATATATATATATCTGGTGGATACATTCAAATCCATCAGAAAGTTTTAAAGACTTGTGTTTTTATTACTTTGTGTTTTGATTCATATTTAACTTGTCATTCCGCACTTTGCAAATCAAAACACTGTCATATATATCTTAAGTTATAACATTTTATAATTCAGAAAAAGTTTCAAGAATTCCATTCAACCCCCCTTCTGTAATTCTTGTTGCATTGTTAGGGACTAACAATTGGTATCAGAGCAAGCTCTTGAAGAACAAAGAGTTTAAAGATTACAACAAATAGCAAGATGAACAAGAAAGATGTTGGAGTCAAGATTCCTTTTCTGGACAAAGATAATTACCATCACTGGAAGGTAAAGATGCATCTCCATTTACTTTCTCAAGATGAGGCCTATGTGGATTGCATAGAGAGAGGCCCTCATGTACCAATGAGAGCTGCAACTGGAAATGAGCCATCAGTTCCCAAGCCAAGGCATGGATGGTCAGATCCTGATATTGAACAAGTCAGGAAAGACAAAAAGGCCATGGATATTCTGTTCAATGGAGTTGATGGTGACATGTTTGACAACATCATCAATTGCAAAACTGCCAAGGAAGTTTGGGATACAATTCAGATTATCTGTGATGGCACTGAACAAGTTAGAGAAAACAAGATGCAGTTACTAATTCAACAATATGAGCATTTCCACTTTGAAGAAGGTGAAACTCTCACTGATATCTTTAGTAGATTTCAAAAGCTATTAAATGCTCTAAAGCTGCATGGAAGAGTCTACCAAACCAAAGATTCTAACCTCAAATTTATGAGATCCCTACCAAAAGAATGGAAACCAATGACAGTCTCCTTGAGAAACTCACAAGAATATAAGGAGTTTATACTAGAGAGACTGTATGGCATTCTAAAGACTTATGAGCTTGAAATAGAGCAAGATGAAAGAATGGAGAAAGGGAGAAAGAAAGGAGGATCCATTGCACTAGTTGCTGAGTTAGAAAAAGAGAAGGAGATGAAGATAGAAGCTGTTGAGTCTACTTCAAAGGTCTGTGAAAACAAGGGCAAGGGGCTGGTAGCAGAAAATGAAGATTCTTTGAGCCAAGATGATATGGATGACATTGATGAACATCTAGCATTTCTTTCCAGAAGATTTGCCAAGCTCAAGTTCAAAAAGAACTTTGGAGCAACTAAGCCAAATAGAAACATGGTGGATAAATCAAAATTTAAATGTTTCAAATGTGGCTTGGCAGGGCACTTTGCAGTGAGTGTAGAAAGTCAGATTCCAGCAAGAAAAATTTTGAGCCTGTGGATTATAAACAGAAATATTTTGAGTTGCTCAAACAAAAGGAAAGGGCTTTCATTACACAAAAAAATGACTGGGCAGCAGATGGTCTGGATGAGGATGAGGATGTCAGCTATGTCAATCTAGTCCTAATGGCCAAGTCTGATGAAACAGAGACAAGTTCTTCAAGTAATCAGGTAATCACCACTAACCTTGCACATTTATCTAAAGCTGAGTGTAATGATGTAATAAATGACATGTCTACAGAATTATATCATTTGCGCGTTACACTTAAGTCTCTTACTAAGGAAAATGCTAAAATTAAAGAAAACAATTTGTTTTTAAGTGAGAGGAATAATGTGCTAGAGTCTCAGTTTATTGAATTTGAAAAATTGAGAATTGAGTGTAAAATTGCTAAGGATGAATTAACTGAGTCCTTGAAGAAAGAAGAGATCTTGAAGAAGCAGCTTGAACGAGAACATGAGGTGATTAAAGCATGGAAAACATCTAGAGATGTTCATGCTCAAATCACCAAAGTTCTAGATATTGAGTCCTTTTGTGATGCAGCCTGGAAGAAGAATAAGGAGAAGCTGGAATCCAATTTGGTTGAAGGATTGCTAACAGATGTGGACTCGACGGATGATGAGAGTCATCCGTCGAATAACCAAAAGGATTATCCGTCGAGTGACATAAATATTCATCCGTCGGCTGTAAGCAAACCCGTGAGTAAAGCCAAACTTGCCAAGTTAAATGAAAAATATGGATCAGTTTTCAAAAACTTCATTTCAGGAGAATCTAGTCAAGTCAGGAAGGAGAAGAAAGTGAATGTTGGATATCTGTCTATCAAGCAATTGAATGACAGACTAGAAAAGATTGAGGTTAAAACAGAGGCTAAAAAGAAAAACAATAGAAATGGTAAAGTGGGGATTAACATAAATGGTGGATACATTCAAATCCACCAGAAAGTTTTAAAGACTTGTGCTTTTATTACTCTGTGTCTTGATTCATATTTAACTTGTCATTCCGCACTTTGAAAATCAAAACAATGTCATATATATCTTAAGTTAGAACATTTTATAATTCAGAAAAAGTTTCAAGAATTCCATTCAACCCCCCTTCTGTAATTCTTGTTGCATTGTTAGGGACTAACAAGGACCTCTTTCAATGTAGTCCACATAAGCTTCATCTTGAGAGAGAAGATGTAGGTGCATCTTCACCTTCCAGTGGTGATAGTTGTCTTTGTCCAGAAATGGAATCTTTACTCCAACATCCTTTTTGTTCATGTTGTTGATTGTTGTGATCTTTACACTCTTTGTACTTCAAGAGCTTGCTCTGATACCAATTGTTATTCCCAATAAATACAACAAGAATTATAGAAGGGGGGGTTGAATGTAATTCTGGATCCTTTTTAAATTTTAAGTCTATTCACACTTAATATATATGACAGTGTTTGATTTTGCAAGAACTGCGGAATGAAACTTGAATTGAAATCAAAACACAAAGTAATAAAACACAAAGCTTTAAAAATTTCTGGTGGATTTGAACTTATCCACCAGAAATATATATTAGTATGAGAACTCTGTGATGCTTGAATAGCACACAGCTGCTTACAAGTGAACTTACAAAACTTACAGAAAAATTCTAAACAGATATAACTTTTTCTATTTCTCTAAAAATAATGCTTACTCAGTTAGTTATTTTACTTACTACACTTAATTTATATATTACCAAGTTACATGACAGTAGGACAAGATAATAAGACAAACTAAATCTAGTCTAATTCCATGCTGTTTCAATACTCTATTCCAGCATCTTTGAATATTTTCATAATTGCATGGAAATAGTAAGGCTTCTTTGTTCTCAAAAACCTGTAATTTGGCTGCCACATTCCATTTGAAAACACCCGACGCATGTGACTGTGTTGTCACTGTCAACTGCTATTTTGAATATGATCATCCGTCGGGAGCCTTGTTAATTATCCGCCGGGAGCCTTTGTAGATCATCCGTCGGGAGCCTTTCTGTCACTTGACTCCATTTCACTTATACAGAATTACAAGACATCTTATATTTACAATTAGCCAACCTATTCTGTATATCAAACTAGTAGTCGAAATGACTTAGAGAATCCTACATAATGTACTAGACTAAACATTGTTGTTTGCAGAAATGTGCTGCAATACTTATTGTTACATAAGCTACACTCTCGATGGATTTTCAGTTATCATACGTTGGGACTATAAAGATCATCCGTCGGGACTATAATAAAACATCCGTCGAGAGCTACAAAAATACTAAGTTAAATCTACTAAGGTGTTTCATTTAACTTATCATCAAGTTCACAACATATTCCTAACAATTAGGTTGTCACATTCCATTTGCAAACACCCGACGCACGTGACTATGTTGTCACTGTCAACTGCTCTTTTTTAATTATGATCATCCGTCGGGACTATGTTAATCATCCATCGGGAGCCTTGTTGATTATTCGTCGGTATTCTTTGTAGATCATCCGTTGGAAACCTTTCTGTCACTTGACTCCATTTCACTTATACAGAATTACAAGATATCACATGTTTACAATTAGCCAACCTATTATGTATATCAATCTAGTATTCAACATGACTTAGAGAATCCTACAGAATCTATTAGACTAAAAATATTGTTGTTTGCAGAAATGTGCTGCAATACTTATTGTTATATAAGCTACATTCTCGATGGATGTTCAGTCGTCATCCGTCGGGACTATAAAGATCATCCGTCGGGACTATATTAGAACATCCGTCGAGAGCTACAATAACACTAAGTTAAATCTAATAAGGTGTTTTTTTCAATTTATCATCAAGTTCACAACATATTCCTAACACGCACACACACACACACAGAGATATATATATATAGAACAATATTGTATTAAATTCAATCATAAAATTAAGAGCTTTTAGTGTAATTAATTAAAATATGTTTTGTTGTGTGATTACCATTTTAGTAAGTATAAATCATAACAATGTTGAAAATCCTAAATTAGTCTTGATTTTTTATTATTACACTTTTCAGGATAAGCGTGTTGTCAATTGAATTTAAGTTAACAAACTGATTCGTAAATGATTTTCTATAAAGTGGCTTGGTATTTGATCGTCAAAATGAATGTGTTAAAAGACAACGACTTTTTGATGCACTTGTACGCTAATAAAATGAATATTAATAGTGATATGTTTTATAAGGCCGTGAAAAACTGAATTTTGGGGGTACATATGTGGCACCAACATAATCACAGATTATTCGAGGGTTAAACATCAGAGGTACTCGAAGTTCTTGTTACAGACACTAACAACTATTATATATTCAGACTTAGTAAATGATCGCATAATTGTCCGTTGTTTCTTTTAGGACCAACAAATTGGTTTAGACTCACGATAAACCGCATAATCAGATATTTATGACCGATAAGAATGATCTCCCCCTCCCCATTTGAATCAGAATAAACAATAACGTAAATATTGCATGAACTATGAGAGCTTATTGACCGTAAAAGATAAATCTGGACAGTTGAGGATAAATATCATGTAAGATGTGATATTGATTACATGTGCATGATTATCCATCATAAACTGAACAGAAGGAATCATAGAAGTAGAGACACCATTATAATCGATTAGATGTATAACTTGTTTGAAAGTAATGATGTCATCTCGAAAGTAAAATACTTGCAGACCTAGAAAATAATTCAGCAACCCATATCCTTGAGTGAAAATCGAGATGAAAGTCCATGTATAACTTGGCGAACTGCATTAGTAAAACTACTAACTTCTTGTGATTGTCATATCATCTGCATTGTCCATGATATACCGTAATATCAAAACTATGAAAAATGGAGAGGAAATTATCATAGTTAGATATTCAGATTCTCGTAGACAACATATAATTTTTCAATTCAATATGCAACGCAAGGCTTGTTTGGAACATTAATGACTCGCATAATATTTTAGGTTTTTTTAGAAAATTTTGAATTTTCAAATCCATGTGTTTGCCCTATTTACACCTCATATTCTAGTTGTCCCTTGCAAAAATACATTATGAATATCAAGTTGCAGAAAAAATACATTATGAATATCAAGTTACAGAATAAGCTGGTTGGGTTGATTACAATTTTATGCTACCAACAAAATAAGTTGCATATCTGATTGATTTTGATTATATCATATTTGTGCAAATATTTTTTAAAATATTAAAAGCATAAAAAATACTCATAGAAATTAGTAATATTTTTGGTAATTTTTCAAAAATTAGTACGAGCAAAGTGCATTTATTCGAAATTATGAAATTATCCGGATGCATAATTTGCACGGTAAAAAATACTATTGCAAAGTAAAAAAATATTTAAACTCGGAAAGTCAGTATTCTTCGTCTTGTTCTTGTGACAAGTTTTTAAGTCTTGTTTTCGTGACAAGTTATTATCAGTAGTTTTA
Organism: Apium graveolens; assembly: GCF_009905375.1. NCBI lineage: Eukaryota > Viridiplantae > Streptophyta > Magnoliopsida > Apiales > Apiaceae > Apium > Apium graveolens. The sequence goes on along the minus strand of NC_133648.1, from coordinate 307,674,456 downwards.
TAGTATTTCTTTTCACAAGCAATCATCACTTTACGATGGCGTCTTCTCCGGAAAATCTTGAAGAAATGTATGCAAGGTTGGCATTGGAGGACGAGGGGGATGATGGGGTTTTGATGACAGAGACAGAGGCGAATCGAGAAGAACAAACATTCATATTGGTTGGGAAATTTCTCACGGAGAAATCAATAAATTTCTTAGCAATGCAGAATGTATTAGCCGCATTGTGGAGGCCTCAGAGAGGGATTGAAATACATGATATAGGCAATCATCGTTATACATTTGTCTTTTATCATGTCATGGATATGGAAAAAGTTATTGAGGGAGGACCATGGAGTTTTGAACAGAGCCCATTGATATTTCATAAACTTGAACCTATGGAGGATGCTATGGTAGTGCCATTGAATAAAATGGAGATCTGGGTGCAAGTGCACGACATGCCTACGGGAATGGTAACAGAAAAGGTATTGCAGGCAATAGCAGATCAAGTGGGTACATTTGTTAAGATGGATGCAGCGAATACGAGTGGAATGTGGAGATAATATGTAAGAGTCCGAGTGTCATTAGACATTGACAAGCCATTGAAGCGTAGATTGAAAGTTCGAAGAGAGAATGGTACGTCTACTTGGGTCAACTTCAAGTACGAAAGGCTGGGAACATTCTGCTTTGTGTGTGGAAGAATTGGACATTCAGACAGAGACTGTGAAATTGTCTATGCTAATCCCACGAAAACAATCGAACGAGCGTACGGGGTGTGGTTGCGAGCTCCAAATAAAAATGCACAGAAACAGAATCTGGGGTCAAAGTGGTTGAGAAATGGACCAAATAGTGGATATAATAAGGTGGTGGCTGATCGGACAACAGGAGCAACAACCATGCACGGTGGTGGAGGAAATCTTGTGAATTTTATGGAAACTGATGGGGTGGTTAGCGAGATTGTAGGGGGTGACCCAACCATAGCAGTTAAGGGGCATAATTTGGGGGATATGATAATCATGGATAACTCACAACATCCAAACAGAATGGAAACGTATGAGGCGGGAACTAAAATATTTGAACGTGAGATTATGGTGACAGATACAAAACGTAAAAGAGTAGATATACAGAAAATAACGGAGGAAATTTTGGGGGGTAATTCAGAAGTGAACATGGGCTTAACTGATGGGCCAAAAAACGGACCAGAGGCGGGACTGGAAAGCCAGGCCCGCCTAGGACAATGAGTTTACTTGCTTGGAATTGCCGTGGGCTGGGTAAGCCACGGACCATTCAATTCCTTAAACATATTACCCAACAGAAGAGGCCCAGTATAATATTCCTATCTGAGACGTTGGCTCGTGAAAAGAAAGTTGCAGAGGTGTGTAAAACTCTTAACTTTGCAGGATTTATTTCAATTGAGGTGCAGGGGCGTAGTGGAGGATTGGCACTATTATGGAAGAACGAAGGAGGGTGTACGGTGATTGAAGCAACAAGGAATTATATTGACTTCGAGGTAGAGAATGAGGGTGTGGGAAGGTGGAGATATACGGGATTCTATGGCTGCCCTGAAAGACAAAGACGGAGAGAATCGTGGGGAATGTTATTGAACTTACGGGAAAGATCAAACTTGCCGTGGTGCGTAATCGGGGATTTTAATGACATGATGTACGAGGATGAAAAAAGGGGAGGGAACAAGCAGCCATCCTATTTGTTAACAGGATTTACAGAAACTTTGGAGACATGCCAGCTGAAAGACCTTGGTTTTGTTGGTGAGAAATTTACATGGGAGAGATCGAGGGGGAGTAATTTTTGGATTCAAGAACGACTGGATAGGGGGGTGGCTAACCAGAAGTGGAGGGAGCTATTTCCAGAGGCAGAAGTCGAGGTTATTGAGGTAGCAACTTCAGATCACCTTCCATTATATCTTCAACTGAACAGGCGTGTGTATATGCCTAAGGAGAAAAAATTTAGATTCGAAAATATCTGGGTAAGGGAGAAAGAATGCAGGAACATTGTGAAGCATGGTTGGGAAGCAGGTGAAACTAGGGATATTGTGCATAAAATTAAGAGTTGTGGTGAAAAATTGCAAGAATGGGGGGGAGGTATTACCAAGGAGTTTAAACGAAAGCTGGGCCATTGTTGAAATATGCTGAAGAAGCTACGCTCACGAAGAGATACACAGGGAATAAATAGGTATAATGAAGTGAGAGATGAATACTTGAAATTGTTAGATAGACAGGAGGTGTACTGGAAGCAAAGGGCTAAACAACATTGGTTGCGGGAAGGGGATAAGAATACAAAATTTTTTCATAGGTATGCATCCAATCGGAGAAAAAATAATAGAATTGATCGGTTGAAAGATGGAGATGGTAATTGGCAGGACACGCCAGAAGGGATTAGGAATATTATAGAGAGTTATTTTGTCGATTTGTTCCAGGCTTCATGTGTTGATGGTAGATTGTCGGAACATGAAGTAGTGAAACAGGTGTCTACTTATGAGAACGAGGAGTTAATGAGGGAGATTTCAGTAGAGGAAGTGAAAACGGCGGTATTCTCTATGCACCCAGACAAGGCGAGTGGTCCTGATGGATTTAATCCTGCGTTTTATCAGGTTTATTGGGATATTGTGCACGTGGAGTTGTTGGATTTTTGTCGTACTTTTTTGCAAACAGGGGAGTTGCCTGCAGGTGTGAATAATGCTTGTGTATGCCTTATCCCGAAGGTGAAGAAACCAAAGACAATGGGGGATCTCCGACCTATTTCGTTATGCAACGTTTTGGTTCGTATTTTGTCTAAGATCATGGCCAATAGGCTTAAAAAGATTTTGGAATCCATTATATCGGACAGACAGAGTGCATTCATTGAGGGAAGGTTGTTAACGGACAATGCGTTGATAGCATTCGAGATTAACCATTATATGCAGCGGAAGAGGCAAGGTAGAACTGGTGTTGCAGGGCTTAAATTAGACATCTCGAAGGCCTATGACAGGCTTGAGTGGAGCTTTGTGCGTAATATGATGGTAAAATTCGGGTTTAATAGTGTATGGATTGAGAGGATCATGCAATTTATTAGCTCGGTGGCATATAGTTTCTTGCATAATGGGGATGAATTTGGGTGCGTTGTTCCGGGAAGAGGACTCCGTCAAGGAGATCCGATTTCGCCTTATCTTTATATCATGTGTGCGGAAGGGCTAAGTGCTATAATTAGAAGAAACGAGGAGGCCGGACTGATACATGGTTGTCGAATTGCGAGAGGAGCACCAAGTATATCACATTTATTATTTGCGGATGATTGTTATATGTTTTTTAAGGCAGCTAAGGGTGAGGCGAGTACTCTAAAGGGAATTTTACAGAGGTATGCTCGAATATCGGGACAGGTGATTAATTATAATAAATCGAGTATTACGTTTTCAGCCAACACAAGTGCTGAGGATCGGCAAGAGGTTCAGAATCAGCTGCAAGTGCAACAAAATGAGACTCCAGGCAAGTATTTGGGGTTACCTATGAAGGTTGGGCAAAATAAAAAAGCTGAATTTGAGTTTCTTGTAGAAAAGGTGGCTTCCAAGTTACAAACATGGGGGATGGGGAATGTTTCTAAAGCAGGTAAAGTAACGTTGTTGAAATCAGCGACGCAGACTATTCCTACGTTTTGGATGAACTTGATGTTAATTCCGCAAGATGTCTGTGACAGAATCGAAAAAAAGATGAATCAGTATTGGTGGGGAGGTCGAGGGGAGCATGGAGGTATTCGGTGGATGTGCTGGGATCGTTTGTGTGAAGTAAAGGAGGTGGGTGGGTTAGGCTTCAGAAAGTTACGAGAATTTAATGTGGCTATGTTAGCCAAGCAAGCGTGGCGACTAGTAAATAACACTAATCCATTGGTGGCGGAAATAATGAAGGCTAGATACTATGCAAAATCAGATTTTTTAAATGCTAAATTGGGTTCAAATCCTAGTTTTATGTGGAGAAGTATTATGGAATCCCAGGAGGTCATTAAGCGAGGTTGCAGACGGAAGATAGGAGATGGGAAGGATACTAATTTGTGGACAAGTCCATGGTTACCATGCTTAGAGAATGGTTTTCTTACGAGTACTGCTTATACTGGACTTCATGATGCAACGGTGGATGGCCTGATGATGGAGGGTCAGAAGAGGTGGGATGTAGAGGTGCTAAACGATATATGCAATGAGCGGGATAGACAGCTGATACAACAGATTCATGTTCCTAGCAGAGGTATTAAGGACTCTTGGTATTGGTTGCTAGATAAAAAAGGGGAATTCTCGGTCAAAAGCTGCTATAGGCATTTGAGGGGGGAGAGGGAGAGCCAGGATAAAGGATTTTGGAAGAAGCTGTGGGGCTTAAACTTACCGGGGAAGATAGTTAATTTTTTATGGAGGGTATGCCGGGATGTACTACCTACCGCTACTGAATTGTTAAAGAAGGGAGTAAATATTTCGCCAACATGTTCATGGTGTCATTTGCATATGGAGACTGCAGTGCATACTCTGTTCTCGTGTTGTTTTGCTCAGGAAGTATGGAGTTCGGTGGGATTGCAGGACCTGGTAAGCGTAGGAGAGGACATGACGGGGTTGCAAGTGATCAAGCAAGCATTCCAGCGGGGCAATAGAGAGCAGTGTTTGATGATAGGGATTATTAGTTGGAGTTTGTGGATTCGACGTAATGAATGGGTGTGGAATCGAAACAATATGTCAATGTTTGGAACTCGGTCTATGGGTTTGCACCTGATGCGTGATTGGAAAACTGCGTATGAGCGTGAAAATGGAGATAAAAGACAGCTGCGAACAGCAAGTAAGAAATGGGTTAAACCGCCGGAGGGGTGGATAAAAATAAATGTTGATGCTGCTAGTCAGGGGTCTGTAGTAAACATTGGCGTAGCATGTGTAGCTCGAGACGAAAGGGGTGGGTTTTTGGGTGCTAGAATCGCGAACTGCAGGGGTTACACGCAAAGCCGCGAAGCAGAAGCTGTTGCTCTTCGGGAAGCTTTATCATGGTTGCTAACTTGGAGAAATACGAAATGTATATTCGAGTTGGATGCTAAGTTGGTGGTGGACGCCGTCTATAATAACACGGGAAGATCAAATTTTCATAGTATTATAGATGATTGTGTGAGTTTACTTCAACATTTTGAGAATGTATTAGTTGTGTTTGAACATCGATCTGCGAATAATGTAGCTCATAACCTAGCTCGAGCTGCATTTTCTATGTCTGGTCATATGGAGTGGTTTCATACTGTTACAGAGTTCATTCGTTGTAATTTGATTTCGGAGGAGTATTAGTTTAAGCAAGTGCGTTTATTTCAAAAAAAAAAAAAAAACTCGGAAAGTCAACTTCAAGTAAAAATGTCTCAGTTCGACTGGTCGGTCGGTTACTAGAAAAATGAAGTCGGTAAAAGGACAAACGCATACAAACATACGCACATGTTGTGTCTATCTTACACTCATCAATATCCTACGGAAGACATAACTAATATCCTCCACGGTTACATCTCTTCAAATTTCTCACTGTTTTTTTCTACTTTCTAGACAAATAAACAAACTTCATTGCTTCTAAATTTATTCACGTTTTGGCCCACCGATAATTAAATATTTTGTTACATATATTTCTTGATATTATTTTTATTATTGTAATGCAACAGAAGTGATCTGCAACAAATCGGAGGAAATGGATACTGGGGTTTGTTCATCGGAATCGATTAATGGAGAAGATGTATTTTCTTGTAAAGAATCTGATGTTTCATCTGCTGATCATCTTGTTGTTATGGTTCATGGAATTCTTGGAAGGTCTGTTTTTATTTTTCTTGCATTTATTTACAATTTTTATGTGTATGTGTATAACTTATGTTTCGTTTATGTTCTGTGCAAGAGATTATAGGGTTATATTTGCTTTGGTTGTGTAATTCTTGAAAGTTGAGCTATGCAGAATTGTAATTCAGATAATTAGGGTTGATTGGTTTGGATAATTTGCAGTAGTTTAGTTTGTTGGGTAATTTTATATGTAGTTTTGTAGTAACTCTTTACACTTGTAGTATCATGGTATGTGAATTTTGTAGAGATATTATGATGAGATATGAACTGCAATTCTGTCATGTGTATCTTCATTTTTAATGCTTTGATACTCTTTCTTGATCAAAATTTTTTTTATCTCAGGAAATGAATCTTTAACTATTGGAAATTGTGTATTATTGTTGCTGTTGATATTTTTATTTATACCTATAGATAGGATCGATTAATTATTTGAAAGGAATATTATTATGTTCCACTTTTGTTAACAGAAATGATGTTTATATAAGCAGGTGTTGCATTTTAGATTTATAATTGAATTGCTCATGTATGGTCTGAGTTTTGTCGAGACTCTGTTTTTTAGAACTTTCTGACGATTTTAATTTACTATTTTTGCAGTACTGCAAACTGGAAATTTGCTGCTGAACAGTTTGTTAGAAAGCTCCCTGACAAAGTATTTGTTCATCGTAAGGAACATACTTTATATGCTTACCGAAATTCTTGTCTTGATTCTGTTTAAAAAATTATATTTTCTCTTTCCCTAAGGGCCTCATGTGATGCTTTAGCCTGTTTTTCAGTTACTTGTTTTTTCCAAATTAAGTTTTAAAATTCTTTTAGAGTATACTGCATTCTATGCCTCTGCTTTTTCTTTCTTTTTCTGAAGACTGAAATCTTCGTCTAATTGCATTGGTATAATTTAGGATGGAATATTTCCTTGTAAGTGTCATTATCAACGCGATTTTTATTAGGGTTAAATCTAGATGTTGTATCATCACATTCTATGATTGTTGATGATGACGTTTGTACCTGTTTGACGAATCGATTACGATACTATAACAAGTTGTGCCAATTCTAATCCCGCGTTACAGGTTGATTTCTATAAGACCGTAAACGTGAAATGTATCTCCATATCGGAAAAGGGTTTTATACCATGGACGCTTTGATACGTAATTTCTGGCATTATAGTACCTTGTTGGAGCCCCATAATGTTGGTCATTTCCCTTCCTTCTTCGCCTCTACGTGCTATAAATAGTTCAGCTGTATTCGTCTGCTTTAGCAATTGCAGATTGCATTTACCATATAAGTTAGGTTGGATTGTTGCTTAATGTACCACATATTTGATAATTTTCCACTTAGGAAGCGAAAAGAACATGGATAAGCTGACGCTAGATGGCGTGGATGTAATGGGTGAGAGATTGGCGGAGGAGGTTTGTTTTTCTTATATTTGTGGCTAAAAGAAAGTCAGTTATGAAAGACCTATTAATATATTATACTTCAACTTTCTACTATAACTATTTTCCAGGTTCTTGAACTCATCAAGCAAAAGCAAAATCTTCATAAGATTTCATTTGTTGCTCATTCTGTGGGTGGATTAGTGGCAAGATATGCTATTGGGAAATTATACAGGCCTGGTAAAACTGAAAATGAAAGGGATTTGTTAGTTGATGCTGGCGAGGTGTCAAAGGGGACAATAGGCGGTTTAGAGCCAGTTAACTTTATTACTGTTGCAACGCCTCATCTTGGTTCGAGAGGTAACAAGCAGGTAGGAGTTTTGCTTGTTTGTCAGGACCGAGAAACTGAATATTTTGCATTATCGAAATTTTGTCTGTCGATAAAATAAATTGGTTATTTATCGTTGCATCATATACTTACAAGTTGAGAACTACAATGATAAAGCTAACCCTTTGCATTATTTATTCTGTACAGCTCACTATTGGTTTAACCAGTTATATGATCTATATATTGAATTCTGAACTATTCTGTTGTTAAATGCTTCAAGTTGTACTTTAATATTTTGAATTTTACACTTTAATCTTGAGTTGTAAGTTATAAATTGATCTTAATAATAATATCACTTAGCATACTGAGAGTTCCGAGTTTGAATAAGCCAATCTGTTCATAATAGAAGTGAATTGTGATTCTTGCATGCAGTACTTTCCTATGTCTCTCCACTACTCCTGCCTTCACTTCTTTAGTCGCGACGGAGGATTCCTGAACTTTTATAGGCATATAATTTCTACTTTGCTATGTTATTGACATTGTGGAATCTGTTGGTTGTTTAAACCATTCCACCTATTTGTATTTAATAATTTGGCAGGTCCCGTTTTTGTTTGGTCTAACTGCTCTTGAGAAAGTTGCTGCTGGGGTCATTCATTGGATTTTTAAAAGAACTGGACGCCATTTATTTCTTACTGATGATGACAGTGATGGAAAGCCACCACTGCTTAAGCGTATGGTTGAAGATCATGAGGGTTATTTTTTTATGTATGTTGACTACATATTTTGTTATATAAGTCACTTCGTTATTGCAGTGAATCCTTGAGATGTTCTTATGTCGCATTTAGGGACTAATTAATAAATGCAGGTCTGGACTACGTTCATTCAAACGTCGTGTAGCATATTCAAATGTTGGTTATGATCGTATCCTTATGATTTAATTCAACTGTACTAATAGTGTACGTTTCTTGATATCATACTATATTATCATTTTTCGTTGACTATTACAATCAGATATTGTTGGCTGGAGAACATCATCAATTAGGCGTGCAGTTGAACTACCCAAGGTATTTTCCTTGGCTTCTTCATTGATGCTCATACTCCATTTTCTGTTGTGTTTATAAGACTTTTTTTTTGTGAAGTGGGAGGACTCTGTGAATGAAAAGTATCCTCACATCGTGTATGAAGAGCTGTGTAAGGCATGTGATGCTGAGCCAATAGCGGCAGAGGTTGACAGCTTAGACAATGTAGAAGGTTTGTAACTGTAAACTTTGACCGCTAGATCTATTTTGTATTCAACATGCGAGCATTCAAGAACACCGGCACCTTTACCTCCTTACACAAAATCAAATACAATTAAGAGAGCAATGAACATATCTTCACGGACAATTCTTGTGTTTTTGTTTTTGAATACACATTTAATTCTTCATTAAGATATTACCCTGCAATCAAACATCGCCATACAAGTACTTCTCTTTTCTTTTCCTTTACAAGTTAGATAAGTGGATGTTATAGTTAATTGTTTTTTATGTCGATACCCTGTCTAGGCCGGATCTATTTTGCCAGCCACCTCCATTCTTCAAAATCCAAAATTTGTAGTCACAGCTGCAACAAGCCAATTTTTTTTGCCACATATATATATTTTTTTATTAGACTCAATTTCCTCTGTTGGCTTTGCTACATTTCCCTTTAAATGTGTTTACTAATAGTTGCCTGCATTGGTTTTTTAGCTCAACACATGCTGTTGCAAGGTGCGAGTTACTTGCATCTGCTATATTCTGTATTGCACGGAATAGCTTATTATCTATTAAGTTAACACTGGTCTATATATCTTCCTCTTTTATATAATATTTGATGCCATATTCTCTTACTAAATTGACTAAGCAGAGGAACTGGTGACTGGCCTGTCCCGTGTGTCATGGGAAAAAGTGGACGTCAGCTTTCACAGTAGTAGCCTACTGCGCTTTGCTGCTCACAGTGTTATTCAGGTAGCTTCTTTGCCTTTTTCTGGGTGCTAGTCAGTCGGGAGCTTTTCTAAGCAGACTAAAAACATGAAATTCAGATAAGGTTGTGGAAGGGAGTTAGTACGGTCCATGTCTTTATTGGTTTGGGAAGGAAGTAATTGATAGGTTTTAGTGAGTACTTTTTCTAGTTCCGCTAGACTAGTTTAGTCTTCTACTATGCCCTCTTATAGAGACTGGAGTATATCTCAATGAAGAGTATACTTAATACTTTTTCTAATTGTTGATAGCACTATTTGATCTTTTACTGTGTCTAGCATCTACTTGTACTGTATCCACTTCTTGTATAAAGTATGTCTGGGATTAAATGGAGCTTATGTCGGTGAGAAAGTAGACAGTGATTACATTGTTAATTTGGCATATGCTACTCTCTATGAAATGTTACTTCATCATATATACGTATCTGTAAAATTTTGATGCTGTGTGTCAGCCACCGGCAGAAAGACTCGTGCATTTGTTATTTATGTTACTTATGTTTGTTTTATGACAGGTAAAAAATGAGAACATGCATTCAGAAGGTGCAGATGTTATTCAACATATAATTGATCAATTTCATGTCTAGAAGCCTATGATGTCCAATATATCAGAGAAGATCATCGGTTCTGATTTTTCCAATATAGGTAAAACCATAAACGTATTGTAATTATGTGGCTAGTGTTCCATTCTTTCTTGTCATATAAATTGAACATTCTTTTTCGTTTTTGCAGGTTGAAATGTTCTCCTTGGCGTAAAATGTGTTGGAAATTGTAATTAATGAAGTAGCTATATAATATGTTATTGTCAAATTTACAAATTGTATCATTCTGTAGACAAAATAAATTAATAGTTTTTCTATTTGAAACTTAGTAAAATGTTTATGCCTGCTGTGTCACAACTTGAACAATATAAAATATATAGATCTGGAATTAAAAACTAAACTACATAAAATTTGCAAGGAAAAGACAATAAGGAAGAAAAAGGTATAAAGAAGACAATTCTCATTTCATTCATATCCCTCTCATACAAGGACATCTATATATATATGGGACAGCTAATAACGGTATAAAAGTAATGGACCAATAAGGATTATAGCCCAACTAGGACAACCTGATACTAGCCTCAATGACACTGTTTAGAGCAAATCACTAACACCCTCTTAAACATAGTTAATTAGCTGGATCACAACTAATTATCATATCATGACAAATGCCCTTCCTTAAGCTGATCCTTGACCCCAAGGATCAAACTTAGGAAATTTCTTGTGGATATCTTCCCAGAACTCCCATGTTGCTTCCTCTTTAGTACCGTTAGCCCACTGAATTAGCACCATAGTTGTTGGACTATTACCTCTCTTAACCAGCCTTCTCTCAAGCACAGATACTGGCTCAACTTGCAACACCCCCACATCATTGATTCCTGGCAGCTCAGTTTGTGGTACCTTTCCCTTACCAATCATTTTCTTCAACTGTGAGACGTGAAACACGTTGTGAATTTTCGCCCCTGTTGGTAATTCAATCTGGTATGCTACACTACCAATTCGTTTGAGCACTTTATAAGGTCCGAAAAAATTTGCAGACAATTTTTGATTCCTTCTCATGATCACTGAGGACTGCCTATACGGCTGTAACTTCAAGAAAACTTCATCCCCCACTGTAAACTGCATGTCTGTTCTGTGTTTGTTGGCGTACAAGGTCATTCTCTCCTGAGCAACAAGTTTTCTTTCAACAGTTGTTGTATTTGGGACCTATCCCGTATAAGCTTCTTTACCCCTGGGTTGGTGATGCCGGGACACTGAAAATGCACTGAAGGGGGGGGGGGGTTGGTTGTACATGGCTTCAAAAGGTGACATCCCAATGGCTGTATGATCACAAGTGTTGTACCAGAATTCGGCCATTGGTAACCATTGACTCCACCTAGTTGGTTGCTGGTTTGCAAAGCATCGTAAGTACATTTCTAAGCATTGATTAACTCTCTCTGTCTGCCCGTCCGTTTGAGGATGGTAAGCAGTGCTTAGTTTAATCTGAGTTCCTATAGCTTTAAATAATTCTTTCCAAAAAGAGCTGATGAATATTGCGTCTCTATCTGAGATAATGGACTGGGGTGGACCATGGAGCTTCACAACAGTATCCAACACAGATTGAGCTACAGATATAGCCGTATATGGATGGCTGAGTCCCACAAAATGACTATATTTTGTAAGTTTGTCCACTATGACTAGCACCACTTCCTTACCATTTGATTTAGGCAGCCCCTCAATAAAGTTGAGGGAAATTGTCTCCCAAGCATTATTTGGTATGGGCAAGGGTTGTAACAGTCCTGGTGGTGCATTGTGTTCGGACTTACATCGTTGACAAACATCACAAGAGCGTACAAAGCTTTGCACATCAGCAGTTAAGTTTGGCCAATAAAAATACTCCTGGATTCGTTTAACAGTTACCGTGATTCCTGAATGGCCGCCTTCTGAGCTGTTGTGGTTGTTCTCAATAATTCTATGCCTCAGCTGGTTGCTAGACCCTACATACCACCTGCTTTCCTTCTTCAGCTCCCCATCAATCAATGTGTAACCCTGATCATTAACTCCTTTTACCATCAACTCAGTTATCAAGCTTTGGGCCACTGTATCATTCTGCCAACCAGCACACAATTCCTTCTTCCATTCTGGTATTATAATGTGTATTGCATTGCACAACAGTTGCCCTTCATGACATCTAGAGAGCGCATCGGCCACCAAATTGTCTTTACCCTTCTTGTAAACGACCGAATAGTCATACCCCAATAATTTCGACAACCATTTATGCTGCAACAAGGTTGTCAGTTTCTTTTCCATGAGGTGATTCAATGCCTCGTGATCCATTTTTATAATGAACTTGTGACCTAAGAGATAGTACCTCCATTTCTGCACAGCCATGATAACTGCCACAAGCTTTTTTTCGTAGGTGGACAAGCTTAGATGTCGGTTGGCCAAGACTTTACTTAGGAAAGTAATGGGCTTACCTTCTTGCATGAGTTCAGCGCCCACATCACTATGACAAGCATCTGTCTCAAGAATAAATTGCTTGAAAAAATCTGGCATAGCCAGTACCGGGGTTGAAGCCATAGCTGATTTCAGCTTGTTGAACGCGCTTTCAGCCTCCGGACACCACTTAAAAGCTCCTTTCTTTAACAATTGGGTAAGAGATCTACTAATAAGGCCATAATGAGCTACGAACCGCCTATAATAGCCCGTTAACCCCAAGAATCCCCGTAGAGCTTTGAGAGTTTGTGGTACGGGCCAATCTATCATTGCTCGTATTTTTTCCTTATCCGCTTCTACACCATGTTGAGAAATTCGATGCCCCAAGTATTCCACACCAGATTTAGCAAACTCACATTTAGATTTCTTCACATATAGAGTGTGACTTCTCAACAGCTCTAATACAGTTCTGAGGTGTGAGATATATTTTTCGAGTGATGGGCTATACACAAGTATATCATCGAAAAAGACCAAGACAAAATCCCTTATCTGATTATCAAACACTTCATTCATGAGGCTCTGAAATGTCGTCGGGGCATTCGTTAAACCAAAGGGCATTACGAGAAATTCATAATGTCCTTGGTGTGTACGAAAGGCTGTTTTTGGGATATCATCAGGGTGAACTCGGATTTGATGATATCCGCTACGAAGGTCCAATTTGCTAAAAATAGAACTGCCCTTTAGCTCTGACAGAAGTTCCTCAATGATAGGAATCGGGAACTGATTTTTGATGGTGGCTGCATTCAAGGCTCTATAGTCGATGCACATGCGCCAAGAATTGTCCTTCTTTTTGACTAGAAGCACTGGCGATGCGTATGGACTACTACTGTGTTTGACAATTCCACTTTCCAACATTTCTTTCACGATCTTTTCGATTTCAGATTTCTGAATGTATGGACATTTATATGGGTTGGCGTTGACAGGGACACCGCTGCTTTGTAGGGGTATTCTGTGGTTGTGACTTCTTGTAGGTGGAAGCCCCTTTGGAGTTACAAAAACATCAGAAAATTCTTCTAAGACGGCTGTGACCTCTGTAGGTAATAGTTCAACAATGGTTGCAAGTACAGTAGTTGTGTCAGTGTCAACAGCCTTCGCTTGTATTAAAAAACAATTGTCCTCCTTGCTCACCCATTTCTTAGCATTCTCACAATTTACCAGTTTAACAGATGTGTCCTCCAAAGCCTGACTTAGTTCAATTTTTCTACCATTCCATGATACGACGACACTATTATGTTGAAAATTGAATATTACCGGGCTAACAAGCTTCATCCAGGTGACACTAAAATAACATCATATCCACCAATCAGAAGAGCCAACATTGGTGCTGCAAAGCACTCACCAGCCATTGTCCACTCAAATTTACTCAATTATTGTGAACTTGTGAGCTTATCTCCGTTAGCAACTACCACATTAACTGATGTGCAAGTATACGTCTTGAGATTTAATGTTTTGACTATGGTCGTGGAGACAAAGTTATGTGAAGAACCACTATCTAGTAAAATTCTCAAGGGTTTATTTTGAACTGTACCTTTGATACTAAGAGTGTGCAACCCATCTGTTCCAGTCATAGCATGGATTGAAATTTCTGAATCCACCTCTTCATTCGGACACTCTTCTTCATTTTCACCCCAAATGAGAGATATATCCCCTGTTTCTGTCTCCCTTTCCTCCTCTGTGGCTAACATAAACACTTGTTTATTTTTGCAATTATGCCCAGGGAAGTATTTTTCATCATAGTGGATGCATAGACCTTTACTCATTCTATCTTTGAAGTCCCCATAAGACAGCTTCCTCACAGGCCTTGTCTCCTGCTTACCCCCTGAAGTGAAAGTAGACTTCAATTTTTCCCCGGTAGATGTAGTATCACGTCTGGGTGTGAAATTCCCACCACCCAATGTTTTAATAGCTGGTTTTGCTCGTTTCTCCATGGCTTCAATAACACATTCTTGGGCTCGTGCTTTTTCTCTAGCATCCTTCAAAGATGTTGGTTTGTGTAGATAAAGAGTACTCGAAATCTCTTCTTTAAGGCCACTTAAGAAGCTATTAACAAAGTATAGCTCACTGAGACTTGGGTTCTGCGCCACAATATGTTTCTTTAACTCCTCAAACTACGTAATATAATCATCGACCTTCCCTTTCTGAGTAAGTTTATTAAACTGCCCCTCCAGATTTTCATATCCCCCTCTAGTAAAGCGATGACACACCAACTGAGCAAAATCTGCCCACAATAACTCTGGGTGCTCTAGATGGACCGATTGATACCATGTATCAGCTTCACCGTCTAAATGTAACGCTACATACACCACTCATTGTCTATTATCCAGGGAAGGATTCAACTGAAAAAACTTTTCGCACTTTGAAATCCAGCCTTCGGGGTCTTTTCCCTCGAATCTGGAATCAATTTTAGGAAATTTGTAGGGAACAAACTGGTTTCCGTCTCCATGGTAGTGAGCTGGTGTGTATGGTTGTTGTGGTGGAAAATAATGTGGTGGTGGTGGTAGGTTGTTGTAAGGTGTAGGGTAGGGAGGAGGATAGGCCCAAGTAGGGTTACCTTGTGGTGTATATGGGACAGCAAATGGGTTAGGTGGTGGTTGGGGCTGTTGGTGAAAAGGAGTTCCATATGTTGGCACAGTAGGTTGAGGATAATGGGTAGTAACATTTGGCTGTGGGACTGGTTCATGAGCATACTGTAGAGAGGGGATGTACTGGTTTAACAGGGGAGGTAACAACAGATCTTGTGAGATAAAAGGCATATGTGACCCGCTATACGCATTAGAATGTGGTAGGAGTTGAGGTCTCACCTTAGGCGGCTGTTGCTGAGGGGGTTGGTAGTGTGAGTTCACCGCTCCGCTTGAGGAAGTGTTTGCAGCATGGTGTAGACCTCTTTTGTTGAAACTCTGGTCCTCCCACTGTGTTCCAACGGTACCAAAATACGTCGGAGTGGAGAAAGAAAACCCAGGTGGGAACCCGGTAGTCCTCCCTGGAAGAGACTTGGGTGGTTGAGTGGATGACCCAATTTCTGGAGAATCAGGTGGTTTTTCCTTGAAACCCTTTTTGAACAGATCCATCAAGTCGTCAAACTTTCTAGCCCCATCCATGGTGGCAGTAGTAAGATGAAGCATCTGGGTACGCATTTGTTCCATAGAATCGGAGGCTCTTTGTTGTTCCTCCTCGTAAACCAACTGCATCTGGTCAAAACGAGATTCTAGTGCGGAGAGCGAGTGTTCTTGTTTCTCAAGATCTGACTTAAGAGTGTGATCAGCCATGGCCCAAGAGAGGCTCTGATACCACTTTGTCACAACTTGAACAATATAAAATATATAGATCTGGAATTAAAAGCTAAACTACATAAAATTTGCAAGGAAAAGACAATAAGGAAGAAGAAGGTATAAAGAAGACAATTCTCATTTTATTCATATCCCTCTCATACAAGGACAACCATATATATATGGGACATCTAATAACAGTATAAAAGTAATGGGCCAATAAGGACTAAAGCCCAACTACCAATAGGGCAACCTGATACTAGACTGAACGACACCGTTTAGAGCAAATCACTAACACCCTCCTAAACATAGTTAATTAGCTGGATCACAACTAATTATCATGACATGCTGTTATGAGAAAAATATTCGTATTCATTCCAATCGCAGACAAGACGAGATTGACAAACTGATAATAGACTTCTCACCATGGCTTGTTCTGGAGTTTGCAATTATTTTAAAGCAGTTAGAGTTTACAGCCCTTGGTTTCTGCTCCTTTCCACCGTCAAAGGAAAGGAGTAGAGATGTGGTGCAAAATCGGAGGTGGTTTGTAATATCCCATATTTTCAGATATTATTTTTATAATTATTTGGAATTATTTATGTGATTTTAGGTGAATTTTAGTGAATTATCTGATAAGTGGAATTGATGTTTGGGTGTTTAGATGTGATATTATTTGAGTATTTGAATTTTTATATGTCCAGAATAAAATATAGATAATTACAGTATTTTTCTGGTAATTTTTGGACTATTATATGATTTTATAATGATTTATGGATTTATTAATTATTTTCTGAATAATTACAAAATTATTTTATAAAGCCGGGATTCGTTCAACTTCAACCGTTTTTGCGTTTTTACAACCCGAAACTCTTCCGAAAACTCCTTCCTAACCTAATCTGGATATTCTGAACATTTTCCGTGTTTTAACTTTTTCAATCCGGATTACGGTTTGACCCGTACGCGTCCCGTCGCCAAATTTTCGATACGATAGTCATTTTAATAAATCAATAAAACCCGTACTATTGAGAGACGAGATATTATTACATTATTTTTGTAAAAGGTATTTTATAAGAAGCCCAGTTTTGATAATTATCCAAATCTGATATTAAATTGTATCGTATTAATAATTACTTAGTGGCTAAGTAACCTATTTTTGGATCCGATATGATCCAATAAGATACTCGTTACTTGTTTTAAAATGCATTTATATGAATCGATCTGTAATTTGGAAGCGTGTTTATTTGCGTTATTCGTTTTATGTGTGTTGAATGTATTTTCGGGATTTTCTGTTAATTTAGAAATCGTTTCTATTTTTCGAAAATTAATGAACCAGGACCCCACCGGGACGTCAAACCCTACAAAATTCGTGTTTTTATTTTTATAAAATCAATCGTATTTCAAATACCCAGTATTTCTACAATTTTGAAATATTCGCAATTTTTGGGGAATTTTGATACGAATTTTACATTTTACTGTTTTTAAAATTATTCCCCGTAATTATAATTTTGGGACTTAATTATTTTAATTAGGGAATAAAAACACCCTAAATTGATTTTGGGGTATTTATTTTTCAGAAAATATAAATAGCCCATTTATTCTTTTATTTCATTTTTATTTTTATTAAAAAAAAAATAAAAATGAAGAACTTGTTCTTGGAGGTTTCAATCCATTCTTGATCTTAATCTTGCGATATCTGGAGATCCGTTGCTCCGTTTTTGACGATCTAGTAGTCGAATCGAAGCTCTCTTCGAGCCCGTTATTTTGATACCAGAATCATCAACTAAGGTTGATTACTTCTCAAAAAACGTAGTTCATCATTTTTGTATGAATTGGGTTCTTGATTTTCAGGAGTTTTTGGTTGTTTTTGATGTTATGATTAGCTTTAACATGTTATTTAGAGTCGATTCATACCATTTTTGTGTTCGTTCTATTGCCGGAGGGCTATAGTCGAGTTTTTGGTTTTGTTAGTTTGTATTTTTCAATATTTTGGGTTATACGTTAATTGGTTGTTGATTGTGATGATATGATTAGATTGTACGTGTTTCTAGCATCGTTTTGATATATAGTACGTCGATTATGGTTGAGAAACGAAGTAAATCGATTTTTGGACGGAAAGTTTGTTGTTCTTGATGGTTTTGATCAATTTTTGTATGGGTTTGATTGTTTGATGTTGTAGTTGCTTCCATTCAATTTCTGGAATGATTTTGGTCGAGTTTGGTGTGAAAAACAGAAGTTTTCGTGATGTTTTGGTGGGATTCGGGGGTTCGTCGGAGGTGTTGAAGCTTGCCGGATTCCGGAAAATTCCGGCGAGTTCTTCAAGCTTCCCGGCTGTGTTCTTGTGCTTTGCTGATGTTTGATCCATCTAAGAAGATGACCCCTTTCCAAAACATGTTTCTGGGAATTATTTTCAGAAAATAATTCAAAATTCATTTGAAATTCCAAAAATTGTTTTTAAATTCAAAAATTAATTTAGTTAATTATTTTAAATAGTTAACTGAATTATTTTAATTCCAAAAATTATTTTCTTTTATTATTTTCAAAAAAATTCAAATTTGATTTAATTATTTATAATTTATTTTAGTTAATTATTTATGGATTTGATTGATTGATTAATTCATTTAATCAATTAATTTTATTTATAAATGGTTAAATAAAATATAATTATTTATAATTAAGCCAAATAATTCCTAATAATAATTTTGGGCTTTTAAAAATATCTATAGAGTATTAAATATTCAATTAATACTATTATTAATTGAATTATTCGTATTTTATTCGTAGAAAATCAACCGTTCGTCCGTTTAATACGAAACGAACGCGTATAGACTCAGAAAAATATTCTGCTTTCAATAAAAATACTTTCAAGACCCAAATCCTTTTGTTTCGAAAGGTCACTTGCTTTACGAATGATTCTGAGTTGTTAATTCATCGATAAATCATATTTTTGACCTGATTTCAGTTTTAAACGTACCGAGTCGACCCTTCTGATGAACCGAGTCATATGTGATATGAATTATGTGATACGTGAGTTATGTGTTTACATGCTACGTGAATTATGTGCATATGTGGGTCATAAGTCTTGTGTTTGACTGATTTCCTTGTGTGTGGGCTATCGTATGGGTAGACGATAGGCTTTTGACGCGTAGTTCGTCGAGTGGTTATCGATTAGACAATTAAAGTTCTATATTTTAATTATAGATGCGGATCATTCGAGTTGATCAAGACAAGATGTTGGATAAAGAGTGAGATGGAATGGAAGTGGATATCTGGCTTCTAGCAATCGCAGGAGCAGCATATCAGTCAAGTGTTGAAAAGGAAAGACGATGATATTTTGAGACAGAATGTCAGAATAGATGCGTGTTTGCGAGTGTGTTTAACTGCTAAAAACTCAAAGGCAAGTACCCCTGACTTCACTTATTGTTCAAGTGATGTTATTTCGAATCATATTATGCAAGTATTGTTTTCCCTATTCTCTGTTCGGAATAGATAAATGTTTTACATATCGCTGAATTAAATAATTCTGTTTATGCAAATATTCATCTGCTATTCTATATTCAGGATAGTCAAGTGATTTTACTTATCCAATTTCTGGATTTATAAATGTTTTGGATTTTGAGAAAAGTGATTTGGTTGTGAATATTCCTACCCAAGTTAATGGGGGAATAAAATTATTTCGGGTGTCGAGTATTATGACCCCTTTTCAATAAAAGGTTTTGAGATTTGATGGTTACTGGTAGCGTAAGAGGCCGAGGCACCGGTCCAGCGTGAGCTATTATACGGAAGTGCAATACAGAAGTGTAATATCTTACAAGGCTAGTTATGCCTTTTTCTGGCGCCCTATAGGTACCGTATGTCTTCGGGATACGGGTAGTACCTATATTTACGGTATACTGCGGGATACCGGTGCTGTTTCATGACTGATCATCAGGAACAGCATAGTGCATAATTTGGTTCCAATCGAAATTATTATATTGATTTTGACATCTTACAAGGAATGATTTATTAAGTATTTTATTTTCGGATAAAAGATGAAATGTGGTTTTGATTCAGTTTCTTATTTTGAGTATACTTAGTTTGTTGTTAAATATCAAAGATGGTATTAGTACAGATGATTGGCGTTGACTTCAGTATGGAATGTTGTGAGCATCAAAGTTCGTAGTGATATCTAATTTGATATGATAACAAAATAAGTATTAATTTCAAGAGTTCGGTTTTGAGTAAAGTTTACGATTCAATCCATATTCATTGTTTCATGTTAGAATTGTTTACGATATTTCCGTAAACACTGTTTTACGAGTTTTATTCTCGTCAAGATTCAAAGTAGTGCTGAAGCGTTTTGCTCACAAATATCAAAATGGTTTTGAATACGATTAAGGAATCAATTCTGGGATTCCTCAACTAAAGTTTTATGATTCAGCAATTATGATTTCTAAATGATCTGCACTGATGCAGATGTTAGTTTTTTTATCAAAATGACCCGATATTTACTATAATGAACTTGCTGAGCATTTCTTTCGCTCATACTTGCCTGTTTTTAAATTTAACCTCCAGTGAGGATTAGCTTGCGCTGTTTAGCTGCATAATTTGATGAAGCAAAGAAGAAGCTCTTGGAAGGTGGTTGATCCAGGGTTTGCGGGCTAGTGTAAGTTCTATGGTATAAAGTTGTTTATATTATATTATATTATAGTTGTGTATTTTATTTGGGCCTAGTATACTTCATTTCGAAGTTATACTAGTGGGTTTAGTTTTGAGTTGTATTTGTTGAAAAGAGTTTTAAAAGAAAGTGAGAAAAATTATTTGTGGAATTTGGATATCTTGTTTCTAGAACTGTAACCTTAAAAGATCTTGGATTAGTTTGGGGTCATTTATGCTAAATATCTTCCGCTGGCATTTAATTATTGATTAAACAGGTTAATTTGGATTGAGGTTTTATAGTGACGACCAAATCCTCTGACCCCGGATTTGGGGGCGTTACAGGTTGGTATCAGAGCTGAGGTTATAGTAAACTAGAAACGAGAGTGTGTAGGAGTGTGTATAGCTATGTGAGGACGTTTGAGCTCATATCGAGTTCCTGTTGGACTATTGGATATAGTACCAACGAATAAGTTAAGATAAGGCGTATTCGTTTGAGATGGTTGTGCTGAGCTGGATGGAACTCCTGGCAGTTGCAAAACTTCTATTGTGGAATCTTTCGAGACTACGATTTGACGACGATGAAGATTATCGATATCCTTAAAACATGAAGAAGTGTCTAGAATCGGACGACGAGTCAACAGGATAGTTCAGATAGAAGATAAGTATTAAGACTTTGGCAATACCTTCTCTTTCTATAATTTCGTTTGGCCACTCTCAAAAGAAATAAAAGTTAGAGGATATATTCCCTAACACTCATTTTCAATCATAATTGTGTTTTAAATGTGCCAGAGGCTGTCATGAAGCCTATTTTTCAGGTTTTGATAGCTCTGTCAAGTTGTGATAATAAATTCCACTTTTCTTATTTGGTGGATAGTTTCTTGGTGATGTGACACCCGTTGCTCATTTGGTGTCAGAATTTTGTTCTCTGGATTTCATTTTCTCCAGAAATATCAGCTTTGAAATCTTTCCAGTTTTATTCCTTTGATTTTGGATTCTTTTGATATTCTTTTATTCTGACTGAGATGAACAACCCTAATTATAGGGGACACAAGGTATACCTGTCTGTGTGATAGGAGTTGGATGGGACGCCATCACTTGTGTGTATTGTGAATACATGAAGATTAACAACCTTTAGTAGTGTCTTAATTTGGACACGCAATACCAAGTTCTTTTGGTCATATTGATCTCTCAGTTATTCTTTTATTTCAACAATATCTTTCTCAAATTCAGATTTTGGTTCCGTTATGGTATCAAATTCTTTTCTTTTAAAATTCCATGATTTTATCATTCTAAATAATCGAAGGTATGCCAATTAAGTTAAGCTGAGTATCCTGGCCAAGTCAAAGTAAGGAGATCTGATGGAATTATGAAGGACGATAGTGGAGTGCAATGCGATTAAACTATCAGTGGCATATAGCGAAGTCAAACTATTCTTTTATTTCTCTCTCTATCTTTCTTTCTTTTCTTATCTCTATCTTTCTCTCTATTCTTCTTTCTCGCGATCAGTAAAAGCGATTCTATTGAGAAATTGGTCAAAGGATGTAGATGGAACAGTGGTGCACAGTAAAGCTCCTGTAAAAGTTTTATTATATAAGGAATACAAGATTTATTTGAGATTATAGAAAAATTGAGGTTATTTGGAAATGGAAAATTTGTGATAAGATCCCTAGTGCTCTCTTCTGTTGATTCCGAGGACGGAATCCTTATAAGGGGGGTAGATTGTAATATCCCATATTTTCAGATATTATTTTTATAATTATTTGGAATTATTTATGTGATTTTAGGTGAATTTTAGTGAATTATCTGATAAGTGGAATTGATGTTTGGGTGTTTAGATGTGATATTATTTGAGTATTTGAATTTTTATATGTCCAGAATAAAATATAGATAATTACAGTATTTTTCTGGTAATTTCTGGACTATTATATGATTTTATAATGATTTATGGATTTATTAATTATTTTCTGAATAATTACAAAATTATTTTATAAAGCCGGGATTCGTTCAACTTCAACCGTTTTTGCGTTTTTACAACCCGAAACTCTTCCGAAAACTCCTTCCTAACCTAATCTGGATATTCTGAACATTTTCCGTGTTTTAACTTTTTCAATCCGGATTACGGTTTGACCCGTACGCGTCCCGTCGCCAAATTTTCGATACGATAGTCATTTTAATAAATCAATAAAACCCGTACTATTGAGAGACGAGATATTATTACATTATTTTTGTAAAAGGTATTTTATAAGAAGCCCAGTTTTGATAATTATCCAAATCTGATATTAAATTGTATCGTATTAATAATTACTTAGCGGCTAAGTAACCTATTTTTGGATCCGATATGATCCAATAAGATACTCGTTACTTGTTTTAAAATGCATTTATATGAATCGATCTGTAATTTGGAAGCGTGTTTATTTGCGTTATTCGTTTTATGTGTGTTGAATGTATTTTCGGGATTTTCTGTTAATTTAGAAATCGTTTCTATTTTTCGAAAATTAATGAACCAGGACCCCACCGGGACGTCAAACCCTACAAAATTCGTGTTTTTATTTTTATAAAATCAATCGTATTTCAAATACCCAGTATTTCTACAATTTTGAAATATTCGCAATTTTTGGGGAATTTTGATACAAATTTTACATTTTACTGTTTTTAAAATTATTCCCCGTAATTATAATTTTGGGACTTAATTATTTTAATTAGGGAATAAAAACACCCTAAATTGATTTTGGGGTATTTATTTTTCAGAAAATATAAATAGCCCATTTATTCTTTTATTTCATTTTTATTTTTATTAAAAAAAAAAACAAAAATGAAGAACTTGTTCTTGGAGGTTTCAATCCATTCTTGATCTTAATCTTGCGATATCTGGAGATCCGTTGCTCCGTTTTTGACGATCTAGTAGTCGAATCGAAGCTCTCTTCGAGCCCGTTATTTTGATACCAGAATCATCAACTAAGGTTGATTACTTCTCAAAAAACGTAGTTCATCATTTTTGTATGAATTGGGTTCTTGATTTTCAGGAGTTTTTGGTTGTTTTTGATGTTATGATTAGCTTTAACATGTTATTTAGAGTCGATTCATACCATTTTTGTGTTCGTTCTATTACCGGAGGGCTATAGTCGAGTTTTTGGTTTTGTTAGTTTGTATTTTTCAATATTTTGGGTTATACGTTAATTGGTTGTTGATTGTGATGATATGATTAGATTGTACGTGTTTCTAGCATCGTTTTGATATATAGTACGTCGATTATGGTTGAGAAACGAAGTAAATCGATTTTTGGACGGAAAGTTTGTTGTTCTTGATGGTTTTGATCAATTTTTGTGTGGGTTTGATTGTTTGATGTTGTAGTTGCTTCCATTCAATTTCTGGAATGATTTTGGTCGAGTTTGGTGTGAAAAACAGAAGTTTTCGTGATGTTTTGGTGGGATTCGGGGGTTCGTCGGAGGTGTTGAAGCTTGCCGGATTCCGGAAAATTCCGGCGAGTTCTTCAAGCTTCCCGGCTGTGTTCTTGTGCTTTGCTGATGTTTGATCCATCTAAGAAGATGACCCCTTTCCAAAACATGTTTCTGGGAATTATTTTCAGAAAATAATTCAAAATTCATTTGAAATTCCAAAAATTGTTTTTAAATTCAAAAATTAATTTAGTTAATTATTTTAAATAGTTAACTGAATTATTTTAATTCCAAAAATTATTTTCTTTTATTATTTTCAAAAAAATTCAAATTTGATTTAATTATTTATAATTTATTTTAGTTAATTATTTATGGATTTGATTGATTGATTAATTCATTTAATCAATTAATTTTATTTATAAATGGTTAAATAAAATATAATTATTTATAATTAAGCCAAATAATTCCTAATAATAATTTTGGGCTTTTAAAAATATCTATAGAGTATTAAATATTCAATTAATACTATTATTAATTGAATTATTCGTATTTTATTCGTAGAAAATCAACCGTTCGTCCGTTTAATACGAAACGAACGCGTATAGACTCAGAAAAATATTCTGCTTTCAATAAAAATACTTTCAAGACCCAAATCCTTTTGTTTCGAAAGGTCACTTGCTTTACGAATGATTCTGAGTTGTTAATTCATCGATAAATCATATTTTTGACCTGATTTCAGTTTTAAACGTACCGAGTCGACCCTTCTGATGAACCGAGTCATATGTGATATGAATTATGTGATACGTGAGTTATGTGTTTACATGCTACGTGAATTATGTGCATATGTGGGTCATAAGTCTTGTGTTTGACTGATTTCCTTGTGTGTGGGCTATCATATGGGTAGACGATAGGCTTTTGACGCGTAGTTCGTCGAGTGGTTATCGATTAGACAATTAAAGTTCTATATTTTAATTATAGATGCGGATCATTCGAGTTGATCAAGACAAGATGTTGGATAAAGAGTGAGATGGAATGGAAGTGGATATCTGGCTTCTAGCAATCGCAGGAGCAGCATATCAGTCAAGTGTTGAAAAGGAAAGACGATGATATTTTGAGACAGAATGTCAGAATAGATGCGTGTTTGCGAGTGTGTTTAACTGCTAAAAACTCAAAGGCAAGTACCCCTGACTTCACTTATTGTTCAAGTGATGTTATTTCGAATCATATTATGCAAGTATTGTTTTCCCTATTCTCTGTTCGGAATAGATAAATGTTTTACATATCGCTGAATTAAATAATTCTGTTTATGCAAATATTCATCTGCTATTCTATATTCAGGATAGTCAAGTGATTTTACTTATCCAATTTCTGGATTTATAAATGTTTTGGATTTTGAGAAAAGTGATTTGGTTGTGAATATTCCTACCCAAGTTAATGGGGGAATAAAATTATTTCGGGTGTCGAGTATTATGACCCCTTTTCAATAAAAGGTTTTGAGATTTGATGGTTACTGGTAGCGTAAGAGGCCGAGGCACCGGTCCAGCGTGAGCTATTATACGGAAGTGCAATACAGAAGTGTAATATCTTACAAGGCTAGTTATGCCTTTTTCTGGCGCCCTATAGGTACCGTATGTCTTCGGGATACGGGTAGTACCTATATTTACGGTATACTGCGGGATACCGGTGCTGTTTCATGACTGATCATCAGGAACAACATAGTGCATAATTTGGTTCCAATCGAAATTATTATATTGATTTTGACATCTTACAAGGAATGATTTATTAAGTATTTTATTTTCGGATAAAAGATGAAATGTGGTTTTGATTCAGTTTCTTATTTTGAGTATACTTAGTTTGTTGTTAAATATCAAAGATGGTATTAGTACAGATGATTGGCGTTGACTTCAGTATGGAATGTTGTGAGCATCAAAGTTCGTAGTGATATCTAATTTGATATGATAACAAAATAAGTATTAATTTCAAGAGTTCGGTTTTGAGTAAAGTTTACGATTCAATCCATATTCATTGTTTCATGTTAGAATTGTTTACGATATTTCCGTAAACACTGTTTTACGAGTTTTATTCTCGTCAAGATTCAAAGTAGTGCTGAAGCGTTTTGCTCACAAATATCAAAATGGTTTTGAATACGATTAAGGAATCAATTCTGGGATTCCTCAACTAAAGTTTTATGATTCAGCAATTATGATTTCTAAATGATCTGCACTGATGCAGATGTTAGTTTTTTTATCAAAATGACCCGATATTTACTATAATGAACTTGCTGAGCATTTCTTTCGCTCATACTTGCCTGTTTTTAAATTTAACCTCCAGTGAGGATTAGCTTGCGCTGTTTAGCTGCATAATTTGATGAAGCAAAGAAGAAGCTCTTGGAAGGTGGTTGATCCAGGGTTTGCGGGCTAGTGTAAGTTCTATGGTATAAAGTTGTTTATATTATATTATATTATAGTTGTGTATTTTATTTGGGCCTAGTATACTTCATTTCGAAGTTATACTAGTGGGTTTAGTTTTGAGTTGTATTTGTTGAAAAGAGTTTTAAAAGAAAGTGAGAAAAATTATTTGTGGAATTTGGATATCTTGTTTCTAGAACTGTAACCTTAAAAGATCTTGGATTAGTTTGGGGTCATTTATGCTAAATATCTTCCGCTGGCATTTAATTATTGATTAAACAGGTTAATTTGGATTGAGGTTTTATAGTGACGACCAAATCCTCTGACCCCGGATTTGGGGGCGTTACATGGTTGGATCATAGAGTAACAAAAAAGAATACATACTCCCTCGGTCCCATTTAATTCTATACATTACTTTTGGGCACGTTTTTCAATACTTGTTTAAAGTATAACTTCATAATATTTTTTTAATTTTTATTTTCTGAATAAAAGTTTCGTGTTTAAACTTTTATTCAAAATTTTTTTTTTGAAAAAAATATCATAAAACAATACTTTATAAAAGTCTCGAAATACGTGCATGACGGAGGTAATAAGTTAAAATAAAGTACAAAATTGCCATACAAGTTAAAATAAAGTAAAAAAACTTTCCCAACTCCAATATTTAGGGAAATATTATTTTCACAATAATTATTTTCAAAGCAAAAATTGAGCGAAATACCAAACTATCCGGCGTATTCACCATAAAACATCTTCTTACGAGATTAAGACAAAGATAATTTGGTAATTTTATGCTCCATTGCTATGGAAACAAAAAAAATGCTGGGGAAATAATTTTTTTCCATTTCTTATCCTAATTTCACCTCCCAACTGAAAAAATTATTATTATTTTCAATAATATAAAATTTTATTTTTCAGTAATGTAAAAATGTACGTAATATTTTTTTAATATCATGAATTTTCTGAACTTTGCTTGCTTAGTAGACGTTAACAAAACAACAGGCTAGAGTGAACGCTTCTCTCTCTAGACGCGGCGGGAACGATTTATAATTTAAGGTCGTCCTCTTGGAAGTTCCGTCGGTCAAAAGCAACACCAAACCAGTCAACCCTTCCCAATTAAGCTGCCATTCTTTCTCTCTCTCTGAGTCTCTCTGTGTCTCTCCCCCTCTCTCCGACTCTCTCTCTCTCTCTCTCTCTCTCTCTCTCTCTATTTTCCCAATGGATCTCTCTGTCTCATACTCTCTCTCCAAACCTTCCTCTCTACTCCCTCTCTCTAGAATCACCCACACTTCCTTGTCTTCCCACACTTATTTCACTCCTTTTTCTTCTCATTCTTCAAAGTTTATAAAAAAATTGAGTTATAAACCTCTAATTGTTATAAAGAAGCAGCAAATAAAAGCAGCTCAATCTGGAATCGATAATGACGAGGATGCTTTCATTACTGATAACGTTCCTCACTTGACTGATTTCCTCCCTGATTTACAGGTACTCTTTACTTTGTATCTATATCTATTTCGATATTTAATTATTTTCTAATTTTGTTTCGTGTTAATTGAATGAATACTTGATGATCTATACCGATTGTTATATGATGGATTGTGTATCTAGTTACTATATATCATAGGATCATCTACAATACGTAACTAATTGTGTCATTTACAATTGCGTAAAAGAAATTGAGATGAATGTGAGACTGATGATATTGGGTTATAAATATGAGGTTAGGTTTTATTGAACTCGAGCTCAAGAACTTGTGAATGGGCTCAGGCCGACTTGTGCAATATACCAGCTGAACTCCAAGACCACTTTTAGGATTGATAATTATGAAGCTCACTCGATAAAAAACCCACAACTGAACTTAATGACCAAAAATTTGATTCGCCAATGCGTGAAGAAATGAGTACAAGTAATGACGATATGACTATAAGTATATACACCTATCTGTAGATATTAGACTTAAACCTTCTTAGCATAAAAATCACAAACCAATGCAATTTCAGTAAAATTTATTAAATATGATGGAAAACTAGTGAAATTATTTAAAACTTGTATATTTATTCTCTTGTGTATGTGATATACTAATACTTAATTTGTAATGTGTATATACATCCTAGCCATTGCCTCCCGCCTCCCTATCACAACCACCTCCAATCGACCACGGATGATCACCACTGAACTCTTTCTTCCTAATTAAGCTCCAACATCCCAATAAATGAGCAGTTACATCTACTAATCTATATCTATACTATATTATAATAACCGGAATGGGGTATAATTTGGTATGCCTTTTTTTTGGTTGGTATGCCTTTTTTTGGTTAGTTTGGTTATCCTCATTTATGACCGTCAGATTTTTTATATTAAGTAATCAGAACCTTTAGATTCAAATATTAAAAGAGTATACACTACTCAAGCTCCCAGGTTCGAACCCCGCCAACAACAAATATTTATATTATTATTATTTATACACTACTAAAATTTCCAGGTTCGAACCTCACCAACATCAAATATTTATATTATTATTTATATACTACCCAAGATTCAGGTTTGAATTATGCCAAAAACAAACATTTGCATTATTATTTATAAATATCCTCATAACGCAATGATCCAAAAAGAAATTTATTATAAATATAAAAGAAATTTAGTATACATTTAAATAATATAAAAATATAATGAAGACCCGTGCATCGCACGGGTTGTAAAGCTAGTTTCTCTTAAATGGTGATTTGTATAGTTTAATTTGGTGATTTTGACGGAACAAATCACGAATTTAATCATAAAAATCCCTGATTTTAATTAAAAAAAGAAATCACCCTCGTAATTTAGTGATTTTTTTTAGTTGTAAGTGGTGATTGTGTGTGGGTAAGAAGTAAATTAGCTATGAGTCATAGTAGTAAGTGCTGATGTTGAATTAGTAATCGGGGGTGGACTTAGTTGAATAAAATGAGTAGAGTAGAGGTGAAGTTTTTGAATAAGATTAATAAAGCAGCAGTGAAGTTCGAGAAGAAGTAAAAGACGGCGGTGATGCCGTGAGAGACAAAGATGGCAATTGGAATGGATGAGATGCGGGGGAGATGGAAGAGATACACGAAGATGAAGATGTGATACTGTTGGAGATGGGACATGTATGACGGTAGTGGCGGTGGTGGTAGGGGAGTAGGACGATCTGGAATAGTTATCGATGGGGGGGAGAGGGTGTGCGTGTGGAAATGCGAGGGATAAATGTATAGATTTTTTGTATTTATATGAATAAACTGAGCGGTCTAGATTAAATACCACTTTAAAAAAGGTAGGGCTAATGTTAGCTTCTTCTTTATAGGATGAAAATGGTTTTTGTTTGAGCAATAACCTAGGCACTACTAAGGAAGATGACCGAGCAATTTTAGGCTTTCTGAAAAGGTCCGATCGTTCATGAGTTGCTAAATAAGATGGATTTGCAAAGCAAACTCCCCCCTTGCCAATTATGGGAATGTTTGGAGAGCACAGGGAAGTTACAAGTATAATAAGGTTTATAATCTCATATCTAGTTGAGCAAGTGACCACTTTTCAGTTCCAACTTCCAAGAGCAGAGTTTTAAACAAATTATTTTCTTTGCGGGTGAAAAATCTAGAGTTAGTGGTTCTTCTGTGGTTTGACTTGCGCTTTCGTTTTGTACACAGCTAAGAGTCTAAGAGTGATTGATGTAATACCAGCAGCCCTTTCTCCAACAAAGGTTATTCAGACTTTTTTCTGATAAGGCTCGCTCGCTTCCTTAAGTAAGGCATGCCTTTACTAAACTTGCTATTGCAAAAGGCCTAACTAAACTACCAGCAGATGAAATAGCACTATCATCTTTCCGAGAAAGATCTGCCGACCTACGCCCGGAGTCCCGGTGACTACTGGGTTCTGTGCGGTTCTACAAACACCTATGCTTTTTATTGTTTTCTTTATTGCATAGCATAAGGTGAACTAGATTCTGTGACCAGAACATTGATGTTAGGTTTTATCTTCACCGTTCTCCTACTTCTCTCCTCAATATCTTATAGTTCATCCCTTCTCGTGTTTTCTTAATGATATTAGAATGAAAATCCGTGGTAAAAGTAATAAAAAAAAGGGTAAGTTATTTTGGATTACTGACAAAAAAAAATCCACTAGCCTAAGTGACTCAACTGTAGACTTGCAAAGAACCACTAATCCTGAGATTGCTTTAATGTAGAAGAGAGGAATTATTTGGATCACAATCCATAACAAGGAAATAATCTTAATTTCTATGACAAAGTCTCAGATGAATATGAGGTTCCACTTCTTTATATAGAGTTAAAACTGAAAAACTTAGCCAATAAGTAAAATCATTAAATCCTATACAGAAAGCGCAGGAGACTTTTTTATCATCTTGGTGTCGTGTAAAAAAAATGGAATTCTAATCTTTCCTTAAAAATATGATAGTGCTGTATGTACTTTTTAGCAAAATAGGAACCACCAAGAAAGATAAGAATCTAAATCTGAAAACAAGTTGTTATCATGACTGGAAGACCAGGAATTTCAACCTGGCGCCTATATTTATAATGCAATAATTTTTTATTCAACCAAATCAGAATTACTTTACATTGTATTCTGTTATTTGATTCTAACCAATCAGAATTTAAGCAGAAAAAATAGTTAATTAAATTTAGTAAGGTCGTTTTCACCACAAATTTTAAAATCTTAGTAATTGATCGCTTGAGTAATTTGTTTATTCTTTGGTAGATGGAATTTTTTTGTTGCTATAGATTATTGGATATTAGTTACACGTAGCCTCAAATTTAGTAAAGCAGACAGTGCTTATTTGGAAGATTGTAACTCATTTTCTTTTCTACTTTTTCAACAGTCTTATCCAAACCCACTGAAGAAGAGCCCGGCTTATGCAATAGTCAAGTAAGTGAACCATGTGTTTCTGTAGACATTATTAAATTTTGGGCCCAAACCCCAAGAAGCATAAGTTTATCAAGTTGTTAAAAATTATGTTATTTCCATGTTTTCATACTAAAACCTATCCAAGATTTTCTCAACTCGGTCGGTCACTTGACTCTGTTTCAGGGAAACATTTGTCAGCCCTCAAGATGTGGTAGCACAGAAAGTATGAGAATTTCCTTTTCTTGTTGTGTTGCATTATTTTTTTTGACAATTTGTGGTCATGTCATAGTAAATTCATTGCATCTCTTTTTTCAGATTGTTCTCCAAAAAGACAGTCCTAGAGGGGTGCACTTTCCTCGTGCTGGGCCGCGAGAAAAGGTTTGTGTTCCACAAGTAGTCACGTTCTCTAAATAATGTTTTTCTAAGCAGCTTGTAACTTTAGGTTTATTTCAAGTCGGAGGAAGTACGAGCTTGTATAGTGACATGTGGCGGTTTATGCCCGGGGATCAATACAGTGATTAGGGAGATAGTTTGCGGCTTGAATTTTATGTATGGGGTTGATGATATACTTGGAATAGAGGTAAGTTCTGTAGATGAGGGTTTTCTATGCAAGAGAAATGTTGCCTAATATTTTTTTTTCTTTTTCGTTTTTTTTTTTGACAATTGCCGAATTTCTTTCAAAAAAAATGAACTGCACAATCACAGAGTTTTAGTCCATTTTTCAATATATAAAATTGAACATCTACTCTTTGTAATAGCCAAAATTTAGCCTATATTATATTGTGACAATTGTTCCATCATGTTATAGATCACACAAATAATGACTCTTGAATTTCTCAGGGGGGATACAGGGGCTTCTACTCAAAAAATACTAAGAAATTGACACCTAAAATTGTCGATGATATACATAAGCGTGGTGGCACGATACTTCAAACTTCACGAGGGGGGTCTGATACAAATAAAATAGTTGACAACATTCAGGACCGGGGCATAAATCAGGTTGACCCAAATATCCCTCCTTTATATGCATGATAAGATTTAGTAGTTGAGTAGTTAATAATAATTGAGATATTGTTTGGGTCCAAGGTTTACATAATTGGAGGCGATGGTACACAAAGAGGAGCGAATGCTATCTACAAGGTGAGATGATTAAATAACTGTAAACTCTTTGCAATAATTCATAACCAGCCAGCTGGGCCAATGTGGACATATCCAGGCATAAATATTTATCTGGTTATCAGTTGGGTACTAATATATCAAGTGTTTCATCAGTTCTGATCCGATGTAAAATAGTATTATAAGGGCCATTGAACTCAGTAATGGTATCGTATCACTTTGTTGAAGTCAAAAGGAAAATGAGTCAAATAATTTAAAATTAGAGAAATGTGTTAATGATGCAGCATGTACTATGGTGACTTGGCGATGATATGACATCTACATGGTTTTTGATGGTAGAATTTTTTTAAACATAATCTCTATATTGTGTGCATTTAATCACTGTTCAGATCATATACATACACATACTGTTATACCGAACCCTTTTTTAACGTGATGCTTCCGTTAGTACCTCCCGGGCTCATTATTTTTCCACTATAATGGTTCTTTCCTCTACAATTTAATTAATTGAGAATTCGGTCAGATTCAATCATCCTTCTGGTTTTAATCTACTGTCGAACTACTATCTTCTCTCCTGTTGGACAGAATCATGCAGTCATGACCATGGTGAAGACTCATTGTATTAGAATTGACAAAAGTTTCTGTATGTTGATATCACAGGCATATTTTTTAATTAGAACTCTAATATTATAGAAATGAAAGGTAATCATCACAAACTCAGCTATGTACATAAGTTTTGTTTTCTTTTTGTGCTAATGAGTCTTTGATGTGCTTAATTTTTGTTCGGAGAGACTAGGAGATGGTGGGTGAGTGATGAGGTGGAGAATTTTTTGACGAGGAAGGAGAAGAGAGATTCATTTGACAAAATATTATTCTCTGTATTGACAATTAAACAAATCCGTTTACTTCCTGTATCGTGCCGGCAGAAATGGCTGCTGGAGTCTCTATTCTTTCTTTTCGTTGCATATGCATGTTTGTATATATGTGTGGGCGTGTGTGTGTGTGTATTATAAGGGTGCTGAGTTTTTATTTCAGATGCCACCTATTTATCAATTATTAAAGTTTCCACATCACCTACTCTTTCTGCTAGTTCTGACGAGATAAGAACTGGAAGTTAATGGAGGAATAACTTACCTGAGTATAATGACCCTTTCAAGACCATTTTAACAACTGATGACCCACTTAATATTCTTGGTTCCAACTGATCACCAGATTGATATACAACCAAATTTATCTTATACT
Source organism: Apium graveolens (assembly GCF_009905375.1). Taxonomy (NCBI): domain Eukaryota; kingdom Viridiplantae; phylum Streptophyta; class Magnoliopsida; order Apiales; family Apiaceae; genus Apium; species Apium graveolens. Next base: position 307,641,023 of record NC_133648.1, on the reverse strand, counting down.
CATCTTTTTCTTGAAGGAAGTTGAGAAACGTGGTCTTCAAGTTGCTGTAGCTGGAATTCCAAAGACAATTGACAATGATATTGCAGTAAGTTGTTTAAGTAGTTGCACCTCAATTTGATTACATTTGCAAGATGTATAGCACATCAGTGTATACTATAATCAAGGATATGATCAGGATTCAAGGTCTTGAGTCTGACGAAAAATATTACAATTTAAATTGTTTCAGGACTTAATTATTCAGCTTTTATTATCTTTTAAATATTGTGTAAGGTTCTTACAAGCCTATTAGGAATGTTAGTATTTGCAAGGCATATATATAATCGGAGAACTTTTGACTTTTAATATAGTATATTGGTTATGAAATAGGGTTTTTATACGCGAAATTCTCTTTCAAACTCTTTACTCTGTGTCTTACATGGAGCTTGAATTTTGGACAACTGAAAGCTTTTGTCCGTGGTAGAGCATTTTTTGTGTTATCTGAAAAATTACTTGATTATAACTATAAGCTATGGAGGTTATTTTTCGTCTGCTTTTCCCAAAAAATTGTTTTTGATGTTTAATTTCGATGTTGATGCAAATTGTATGTTAACCTCGCTAAAAAACACATCCAGCAACGTTTTCAGGATATAATTATACTATCAATTGCATGTTAAGATCTATAATTCTTTTGATTTAGGTAATAGACAAGTCTTTCGGTTTCGATACTGCTGTTGAAGAAGCTCAGAGGGCCATTAATGCAGCACATGTTGAAGTTGAGAGTGTGGAAAATGGAGTTGGAATTGTGAAGCTTATGGGCCGGTACAGTGGTAAGTGTCTGTTGTAGACAGTTATGTATTATTTTGGGTTAGATCTTAACTTTTATGCTTTCTTATGTGTTTTTTCAATGTTGACTTTTTGATCACAGGGTTTATAGCTCTGTATGCAACATTGGCTAGTAGAGATGTGGTAAGATTCAAGACCGATTTAGCACATAACACATCACATATCTTTTCTTCATGGAACTGTGTCAATGCTTTCTGTAGTTTAAATTAGATTTATATTGGGTCCTTAACTTGATTAAAGCTTGTTCCTCTCTTTGACTACTATGACAATTACAAGATCTTATAATCGTTTAAATTGGCACAGGATTGTTGTTTGATACCAGAGTCTCCATTCTATCTTGAAGGTCCAGGTGGCCTTTTTGAATTTGTTGAACAAAGGCTCAAAGATAACAGCCATGTTGTGATTGTAGTGGCAGAAGGAGCAGGACAAGAATTTGTTGCTCAGACCATGCAATCAATTGACGAGAAAGATGCATCAGGAAATAGGCTGCTTCTAGATGTTGGCCAATGGCTAACTCAGAAGTTCAAGGTATGCGGTTATTTTATTAAGACATCATTTTTGAGGATAGTTGAATAAATAAAATAGCTGAAAAATGCTATTAGTACCTGTAAATACGTATCGTATCTGAAAACAAACAGAAGAGGGAAAAAATTATGTTTGATTTGGAAAGGCTATGTTGGCCTTTTATCTTGGGTTAAAAATTGTATTTATCTTCTACCTATCCCTTGCACATGTTTTCTTCTCAGGATACTATTATGTTAATCTTTGTTTTTTTAATAAATTCCTGTTTAAGATTTTAATGCATTTACATGTATGCGTTCTGTGTCACAGGATCACTTTACAAAGGTTCGGAAGATGACAATAAATCTAAAATACATAGGTAAATCTGTGAATTTGTCACTTAATTTTTCTGTCATGTTTCTTTTCTTTTAGGCTGTAGTGATTTTTAGAAATATATGCTGTCAGAAATGAAAGTTGTATGTGAAGAGCATTGTCATTATATCTAAGGAATCTGGCTAATTATCTAGGATATATTCTGAATATTGTAAGCATCGCTAACTTGGGTAAGACCTTGGGGTTTCAATTCATTATTGAAAATGGTTATCTCCAATTTCCCTTCCTTTCTCTTGTTTTAAGTTCTGTGATGTGTTTCCAGTTATATGCATTTAGTTTTATTTGCAAACAGTTAATTAGTCTAATTTTAATCATAACTATAGGCTGATCATATTGCAGATCCAACCTACATGATCCGAGCGATCCCCAGTAATGCATCTGACAATATCTACTGCACTCTTCTGGCTCAAAGTGCTGTTCACGGGGCCATGGCTGGATACACTGGCTTTACAGTTGGACCCGTCAATAGCAGACACGCATATATTCCGATATCTGTAAGTTCTTTATTGGCAATCCACTTGCAAGATTGCTGTTTATAATAATAAGTTCCCAGTTTATATTCATATTAGATCTTAGATAGTCTTTAATGCTATCTTTCACCTCGTTTCGGTGAAGCACTGCTGATTAACCTCGACCCATTAATCCCTTGGTTATAGAACCACATCAATCTACCACTGTAACAGAACCACTCTCTTTATTCTTGATGTCATGTTTTTTTTAATTAAATTTAGGGCTCCAAATCAGCAATAAACTCTTAAGCATTATATGACCAGATTATATTGTAGAAAGGTCTAGAAGGCCTTTATACCACACAGATCACACTGTCCTGAATGCACAATTTGCTAGTCATCACATTCTAGGTTAAAATCTGTAGTGTCTCGGCTCTCTGGACTTGCAAGTATTAAGACTTGTACCAGGAAAATCTGGAGGTTGTATCTTTTCCAATTCCCGAGTCTAGTCTAGATATAAATCCTGTATTCCATTTCTTACTTTTCCTAGTCCATAACGTTAATTAAGAAGTGAGTTTAGCCGTCCCACGTCAATGCTGACGGCCACAAAGTTTGACTAGATTTAAGAATTCTTGCTTGTTAGTCTGAGTTGTAAAATCCGGTCTTGCCTTTTCCTCTGTAACAAATATAATATTTGGTGGCACTGTTATTGTAGCGTGTGACTGAAACTCAAAACGTTGTGAAGTTGACGGATAGATCATGGGCTAGGCTTCTTGCATCCACCAATCAGCCCAGTTTTGTGCAACACAATATCGAACGAGAAAAGGTCGATAAAGATACTATTGATGCGATCAACGATATGAGAATTACCTCTATCTAGAAGATTTCCAGTATACAATGACCGAAAATTTCATTTATTCATGTTTACTGCAGATTGCAGTGCTTATTGGTTACAATGATAACAGTCTATGAATTGGATAGTGACTTATTACAGATTCATGTACATGTATCTGGTGTCTTTAGTATTCTCAGGGGATGAAGGTCGATTATTGCAGAACATTAAATTAGCAGTTACCTTGTAACAAGTAACTTTCTTACAAGGTCTAGTGCACCGATGGAATAAATTAGCCGGGTCACTTGGATAGAATAGTAGGATATGATAATTTATTATTTTTAAAGGATTGAGCAACATGAATGAGCAAATAAAATGAAACTTTAGATAAACAGATGACTCTCGAGAAGATTTATTTACGTACTTTTCAGCTAAATGGAATATATGTTGTATCTATATATTCATACTGTCGGACATCATTCTATTACAAGTCGTGTGTTCATTTCGAGCATATAAAAATTGAAAAGGACTAATTAGCAAAAATAAATAAAAAATTTATGCCAACTGTTTTTTTGCTAAGTTATTATGACAGAACTTCATTGGCCCTTTTGATAACAAAAATTTCCAGAACATTAGATCATATTATCAGAAGATTGCCATTTATGTTGATGATTTTGGTGTTTAAAAAATAGTGACCAAATAAAGTTACAGAAATGTTTACGGGGCCTTTCTGCTACACAGCTTACACCAGCCTGAATGCGCAATTAACCGGTCTTCACATTACAGGTTAACATCTGGAGATTTTACGGAATTTTAAGTATTAAGATACAAGACTTCTAATTTCCTCGTATCTAGTTTATTAGATATAAATCCCTTTATTCAGTTTTGTTCTTTTCCTAGAGGTGATTTAGGAAGTGTGATTGATCTTCTTATACTGATTTTTGCTTAAGAAGTGAGTTCAAACTTTTTATTATAGTGAATAAAGGGATTCTTGCTTCCTTGTCAAACTGACTTGTACAACATTTTAGCGTAGTAGAGTGCAACTGAAACTCAAAACATTTTGAAGTTACGTTTGGTCTGATAGAATTATTTTGATCAAGTGATCTTTCCTTGTGCTTGTAGGATGGGATGTAGTGTACTGATAGAATTAAACGCATATACATTGGTCATCAGCGCTTAATAGAACTAAAAGAAAATATTTCAAACTTTTTATTTACCGTTAACAGTTGGGATTGATGATGTTATCCTATAGATAAATATCAAAATATCACGTTTTTAAGGAGTTTTGGCCCAATCTACCCACCTAGTACGATAAATTGGGTAACGTATTTTTTTTAAATAGGTGATAAGCATATTCGTCTTGATATATATCATATATGTTCTATTAATGTATGTTAGAAGTTAATGCGCAACTCCAAAATATGTATAATGCCTAATGCGCCTACGGAACAGCGCAACACACATATATTGCAGATGAATTAGCATATTTAGCGGATATTTTAAATCAAATTTTAAAATATGGTAGACAGGTTCATGAAAATTGTAAACGTGGCATTTTGGTGACAAACCCATCTTATCTTACAAGTAGCTATGCCTATACTGCTGTTGAGTCAATATCTTAAAACTAGTTTGTTGATATTAGTTGCTGTATTCATACAATTTGTAAAATTTCCCCACACAACTTGCCAACTAGTGTACTAATTTCAATTTTCAAGCATTTAAATTTTTCATGTACACTTATTGTATACATGATGTTGTCGTCTGCCACCACATAACTGAACGATGAAGACTTTCGCTAATTGGCTGTATTTGTTTTGAAGATGTTTAATTTTCTCCCCCTTTTAATTGTTCTTTTGCGACGACTTATTTTTAATTATTAAAAACTGGGGCTTCATATGTACCCTATTGCATAAACTCTTATATATTTCAAGACCCGAAAGTGATTTATATTCTCTTTACATCACGTTGTCAAGCGTCAACCAGAACTATAGTTTTTTATTTGACAATGTCACAAGAACCATGGAACCTGACTAACGAATCATTTTCATATTAATCAAGAGATAAATAAATTCATTCATTTCAGATTACTTGCTTTATCGCTTTCATTATTGTTCAATGCTCTTCTGCGTTACGTGCACGGGGCTGTACATTTTGTAATAATATTACTATTAAATTATGAGTAGTGTAGTAGGTGTACAAAATTGTGTACACAAAATTTGTACAGAATGACATTATAATTGATGTGGTATGTTTTAATTGAGGTTGTTAATTTGATGCTGAGACCCATTCCAATTAAAACGTGATACATGACATTTTATACACAATTTTGTATCAAATATTGTATACCAATCATTTTTCTTAAATTATACAAACATAATAAGGCGGTAATTTGAGTCGTGTTGGTGCTCGAACTCAAAATAGTTTGATTGAGTTCCGTAAGAGCAAGTATAAGACCCGAATTTGAACTCAGAACTGAACTTGTTTAGTTAAATGAGTTGCACCATGTATGTACCGAACTCGATAGAGCTTGGCTCAAACTCAAACGGTGTAAAATAATGTAAAATTTACAAATGAATTATTTCAAAAGTTATTCTTATTATTTATAAATTAAATTTTAATTTTTTTAATAGTTGAGCTCGCAAGCCAACTCGAAACAATTTGTCGAAACTCGGCTCGTGTATTTAACAGATTGAGTTTGATCAATAATTTTAACTCATTTAATTTAAAATAGCGACTCGACTCGCTTAAAAATACTCAAACTCGTTTATTGAATAATCAGGTCTAGTCGTGCTCGAATTAGAACTCTAAACTCCGAAAGTCAATTCCTTTTACCAGTAATTGCATTTTGAACCATGAAACATTAAATCTTACTTTGTTGAATACAAGACTACAACTAACCATAATAATAAAATTCGGCAGAGCAAGTACAACTGAAATGTTCCAACACTTACAAGTACTGTAATTTCAACATAATTTACACACATTTCCTGACCTTTTATATGAAAAAGGGCCGATTACAACAGAACAATTGCGGATACAAGGCACTAACTGCATCATTGCAAGCAATTACTTCATTTTCATTTTCTTTCTGATACTAGTCCAACCTCCATTTTTTCTGTTAAGCTTAGCACCTTCTCATCTATTTCCTTTTGAAACTCGAACTTTCAACCTCTTGTGACATATTTGACCAGGGTTTAAAACTTTTCTGCCGCCTCCTTTCAATATATATTAATTCTGAACCTAAATTTTCATATCTAGACAATGTTTTTACAGTATTTGTGGGGAGCATGCACAATTTTTCCGGCTTCATTAGGGAAGTTTAAAACTGCTTTACATCCTCTTAGATTGAATGCAGCACAATCATAAGCTCTTGCTGCTTCTTTATCTGTTTCATATGTTCCTAGCCATATCCTCGACCCTTTTCGTTTCGGATCACGGATCTCCGCAGCAAATTTTCCCCACGGACGCTTTCGAACACCTCTGTAATGTTTCTTTTCAGCTTCCTGTTTCTTGCACTTCATTTCAGGCCGGTTTTGGACCATGTTTTGTTCACCAGGTGAATCTATGATGTACTCTTGTTCTTTTATTTCATAATCGACAAGTTCATCTTGTTTCGAATAACTTGTTTCGTGTTGCGGCCGTCGATTAGCATGCATGTTGATCGAGCTTATGGATCCACTTTCTAAATTTTCGGACTTGAAAACTAGTTGTTCGATGCTACAAGTACTGTTGTTAGAATATCCGGAGAAATCAAGGTGATTGTTGAGGCACTTTGTATCACTGGAAGTGATGAATTCCTCTCCCAGGAGATGTTTACTTATGAAATCTAGTATCAGAAGCTCTTTATCTGTCATATTTGTATCCATGTATGATGCTAGTAGTTTATATATGTGGATATGGGAAAGGTGGTATACTGGTATATATATAGAATGGAGATATTTTCACTGCATGGTATGGAAGAGGGATGGCTCGCCCAGGCATATATTTATACTATTATTATATATTATATTAAAGACGAAATATTAAAAATTTCAAATTTTCAGATTTTTTCCAGCCGAAGATGGATCAAATTTTGAATTTTAGGATTTTTGATATTTGTACGTGGATGGCATCAAGGGCTTATTTAAGTAGAGGCATAGGAGAACACGTTCACAAAGAAAATTTTTTGAATAATTTTTTTATTAATAATTTATCATGCAAATATGTATATAATTATCAAGTGTCAAAAAAAAATTTTAAGTCCCCTTATTTTGTTTTTATTTATGTGATCACTAGCATATATAAATCGTGCAACACAGTTGTTTTTATCTATGGTATGTTATTGGTAAAATTCGAACTAACACCCCTTGTAATAACAATTTTTAAGATAACATCTAACTATTATCATCAATTTGATATGGATTATTTAACGGGTGTGAATTTCGTGATCAAAATATCAAGATCCAAAATTTTAATGTTTCGTCTTAAATATAATAATATATAAATGTCTAAGCGGAGATAGAGTGGTCGGATAACCAAATTCTTAGTCCTTATTTACTAAAAATCTATAAATAAACATTAAAGTAGAAAAAATTAAATATTAGAAACCACCTCTTATACAAAATGTGACATTACTTGTTTGTATATGGGGTGTCTCTTCTGAATCCCATAGGTAGGTTCCCAGGGCGGCTGTGACCTGTGAGAAACGAAGCTACGTGATACAGTCGTATTATATAATTGTCTGCATGGCTCACCCTACTGATGAGGGACGAGTTACAATAACTTACAAGGTGATGCGAGTACATAATACGAAGGTGATGATCGAAATTTTACATTTAGCGGCGGCGCTCCTCATCAGTCTTTGCTTCCGCTTTAGTTTCCGGTGGTTGAGCATTTATTTCCTTGTGTTCACCTGATTTAGTAAAAATGATTTAATTATGTTTACAGTTAGGCTGCAAACAACCTACTATATCATTTCTATAATCACCATCGTAATAATTAGTTTTATACGTATCAGACAAGTGGTCGTACAATCAAGAAAAGAAAGATTGAAACATGAGAATCCAAGTCCATTCCACGTGTGTTGATTTTTTATCAACGGGTAAGACAAAAAATAACACATGCATCTTAAATGTTATCCCCTGTTTTGTTTTCTTATGTCAAATTGAAAGCCATGATTTTAAATTTAAGTTTAAGTGCGACGTAGACTAACCATGTTCTAAAAAGCAAAAATCGATATTGTTGGTAAAACATATTAATCGGATGATTGGTAATTAATCAGATAGATTAATTGAGATATTAATCGGATGTATTTAATAAATACAAAAATAATTAAACTAAATATATTAATTTAAATCAAATCGACACAACATATTGAAACGATTAATCGGATGATTAATTGATAGTAAAACTTATATAAAAAAATCAGGCTGAAATTCAAATATTGGACATTTTCAATATACAACATAAATGTGGACAAGATTCACAATGCTCGTTTGTTAATACTAAGTGTGTCTAGTTCGTAGAAGAGTTTTTTTTGTCAAGAAGTGAAGTAATATATTAAACCTCCAATTTTTTTATACAAGAATGAACTGAAAAGTTGATGAACATCTCCACAACTTCAATTAAGACTTCAATTACGATCAGCTATAGCTATAGACCTAGAGTGTTTTCTCTAACTTGTGAGGCATTTTATTCGCAAACCACTTAACAAAATGTAGCACCCCGTTGTGATGTTCAACTTGAGACATAAATTCTCTTGTACTCTTTTACCACTTTATCCAAGTAAAGTAGGATAAGGTGATGTTTGAGCATCGAATTGCCTGGACGACAACTAAACAATATGACTCCAGCACTACATTTTTCCTCTACTTTTCACCCAGCTTAGTGCCTCTCTAAGATCCATAGCCTCTGCGATTTACGGCTCCACTTGACCCTTCTTGCAGCTGGAGAAAGTTTCAATAACCATCCATGATCATCTCTAGTAAGGAATGAAAAATTGAAGTCGTTAGATACTGCAAAACATGCAGCATCAATATTGATCTTTAACCTTCCCTCATTTGGTTTGATCCATCGCTCGCTACCATCTGCTTGGGTCATGAACCCAAGGAATATATCAAATGACATATCCTGAGCGTCTCTTCATTGGTGAAAATATGCTTTGCTGATTTCATAATTTGTAGAGCCTCCTCACCACTTTGGTTCCATATATACTATTTGATTTCGGTTTCTCCAAATGGACCAATATATTGAAACTATAGTATGCAACTCCTCCTTTTTATGCACTCAATTACCATTTTAATCCATTTTCAGAAAGTCGTGCATTCATGAGAGTTGAGTATAACACCTGCGTATGCCAAACATGCCTTGGCTATCTGACAGTACGTTAGTAAGTGAACTACTGATTCTGACTCTGCATTGCACATTGGACACAACTCATTAACATTAACCTTTCTCTTTCTCAGCTTATCTTTTGTAGGTAATATATCAGACATTGCTCTCCACATGAAAGTTTTCATCTTTGCTGGCACTTTTAAGTTTTACATTCTCTTCCAAGTATTTTTTTATTAAGAAATTTGTATATCCTATATGGAAGTTACAGTAGTAATTAGGAAGGAGAAAATTTTGTCAATGTGTAGTCACTTACCATGAGAAGTATAAATTATTGAAATGAGCATTTCAAATTTTCCTAAAAGTTTAATTCCATTTATTATTGTCAACTAAATAAGTTAATAATACTTTTTAGGTATTTCAAGTTATTTAATATTTTCAGGCAATGCAGCAAACGTTGACAACATTATTATGGAGGCCAGGCAGAGGAGTTTACATCAAAGAGTTGGAGGTTAATTTGTTTCTATTCCAGTTTTATCATGAATTGGATGTAAATAGGGTAATGGAGGGGAGCCCCTGGTCTTTCAATAGAAAAGCACTCATAATGTCAAGGTTGAAGGACGGAGAGAATCCAAGGTGTGTAAATTTTAATTTTATGGATATATGAGTGCAAATACATGATCTAAAGGTGGGATTCATGACAAAAAAAATTGTAAAGGTAGTTGCAAACTACATCGGGAGTTTTGTGGAGTCTTGTTCTAGTAACTTCGTTGGTGTATGGCGAGAATACATGCGAGTGAGAGTAAAAATCGATCTTGCTAAAACATTGAAAAGAAAAATGAAGCTCAGAAAGGCAGGAGAGGAAGATTACTGGATAAATTTTAAATATGAAAATGTGCCAAGATTCTGCTTCATTTGTGGAATAGTAGGCCATTCAGAGAAGTTTTGTGAGAGGCTTTTTGATACCCCAGAACATGACATAATCAGACCTTATGGCCCCTAGATGCGAGCACCGTTTAAAAAAAAGGTAAAACAGATTGGTGCCAAATGGTTAAGAGGTTATGTAGATAAACATCAAATTCCGGTGCCGGAAAATAGTCGAGGAAATACTGCAATGGAGGCTAACAATCAAGATCCGCGATTTACTCCACAAGCGACGAAAATGGATGGCAACATCGAAAATGCAGGAAGGCGGGCTTTTCAAACAAAAGATAAAGGAGGGAGTCAAGGAGATAATTACTCACGTGATTTTGGCATGACAGATAAAGATAATTATCAAAAAGATTTTATTATTATAGAATCTAAAAAGCGTAGGACTGAGGATGGGCTGGACTCGACAAGTACCATGGACTTTAATCCAGTAGTTCAAATGATCACAGATGAGAATGAATAAGGTAGGATAGCAGAGACTAAGAAATATGGTGATTCAAAAAGTGGACCAGAGGCGAGTATTCAAGGGGATGCTCGCCTATTATAATGAGCATTCTTAGCTTGAACTGCCATGGGCTTGGGACCCGGTGGGCGTTTCAATTCCTTAAGGAGACATTACTCCAAAAGCGCCCAGATTTTGTGTTTTTGTGTGAAATTTTATGTAAACAAAACATTGTCGAATCGTTTGTGAGTTCAGTTAGTTTTGAAGGGATGATGGTAGTGGAAACCACTGGACATAGTGGTGGTCTGGCTTTCGTATGGCGTTATAAAAAAGAGGTGGAGCTTAAATCATTTAGTAAAAACCATGTGGATACAGTAGTAAAAACTAGAAAAGGCAAGCATTATCGTCTATCGGGAGTGTACGGGGAGCCAAAATGAAACCGTCGTAAAGAAACCTGGGACATGATTCGAAAATTGGCGCAGTATAACACTCTACCATGGTGCTTAATAGGTGATATGCACAATGTAGTTAACTAGAATGATAAAAGAGGAGGGCGTTTATACCCTCGATGACTTATACAGGGTTTTTGCAATGTCCTTGAAGATTGTGAGCTCGTAGACATGAATTTAACGGGATATCAGTACACTTGGGAAAGTGCGTATGGAACTGATCATTGTGTGGAAGTAAGGCTAGATAGAGCCCTTGTTACATCAAGTTTTTTAACTATGTTTCGAGATGCTCAGCTGCTAAATCTAGAGATCACTACTTCTGATCATTATCCAATTTTCCTTGACACACACCAGAAGAGCAGAACTAATCATACAAAGAAATTTTGATTCGAAAACGCATGGTTACGAGAACCAATGTGTAAAGAGATGGTGGAGGAGGTCTGGAGTGAATATAACTCAAGTTCTTTTCATGTTAAATTGAATCATTGTGTTGAATTATTGTCAATATGGGGGCAAAAAATAATAGGTAGTTTCAAGGCCCGTATTTCAGAGTGTAAAATGATAATGAAGATGCTAAAAAAAGACATGATATTGAGTCATGTAAGAGGATAACAGAAGAGAAGAAAAAGCTTGCAGAGATTTACACTCAGCAGGAGGTGTTCTGGCATTAAAGATCAAAACAAATGTGACTCAAAGAAGGGGATCAAAACTCTAAATACTTTCAAGCTGCAATGAGGAATAGACGAAAGACTAATCAGATTATAGCTCTTTACAACAGTGATAACGTTCATGTAGGATGGAATGATGGTCTTGAAGAAGTGATGGTTCAGTATTTTTCAGAATTGTTCAATGAAAATAGTACGGATTGGGAAGCTATCACAGATTGTATACAGAGTAAAATTACCTCAGATCAGAATGATATGCTGTTGGCCCCAATTGAGATAAAGGAAGTGAGGAAAGCTCTATTTTATATGTACCCGGACAAATCACCTGGCCCTGATGGAATGAGTCCGGATTTCTACCAGAAATTTTGGAGTATTACGGGAGATGACATTGTTTGTATGGTGAAAGAGTTCTTTGATTCTGGGAAGATTGATACAGATTTGGCATCTATGAACATTGCTTTCGTTCCAAAGAAGAAAAACCCTTCTTATATGACTGATCTCTGTCCAATTTCTTTGTGTAAAGTATTCTATAAAATCATATCTAAAGTTCTTGCTAATCGTCTTAAGCAGGTACTAGATTTGATTATTTCGGACACACAGAGTGCCTTCATTCCAGATCGTTTGATCACAGACAACATCATGGTGGCTTACGAGGTAATGCACTATCTTAAAAGGAAAACAAAAGGAAATGAAGGCTAGATGGCTATGAAGTTAGATATGAGTTAGGCCTACGACAAAGTCGAATGGAAATTTCTGGAAGCAGTCCTTCGAAAGCTGGGATTTCACGAGAAGGTGATCTCGCTATTCATGGCATGTGTTAACATAGTCAGCTATCAAATCGTTCATGCAGGTAGAACTTTTGAAAAAATAACTCATAGCAGAGGCATTCGTCAAGGTGATCCTTTGTCTTCATATTTATTTCTAATATATATGGAAGGCTTCACAACGATTATTAATGACTACATGAGGAGAGGTTTGATACAAGGAGTCAAAGTTGCGAGAACTGCACCATCAATTTCTCATATCTGAGGATCAGACCATGTATTTGGGTCTTTCTAGCAGTGTGGGTCAGAAGAAATCAGCCATGTTTGGTTTCCTTAAGAACAAGTTACAAGCTCATATTAAAGGGTGGGATAAGAAATGGTTATCAAAGGGTGGGAAAGAAATTATGTTGAAAACAGTTGCCGAGGCGCTCCCAAACTACTCGATGAGCGTGTTCCTTCTTCCAGTAGAAGTGTGCAAGGAGCTCGAACAACTGATGTGTAAGTATTGGTGGCAAACAACAGCTAACAAAGATAAATCTATTCATGGATGAGTTGGCAAAAAATGTGATATGCAAAGTCAACAAGGGGTTTAGGCTTTCGTAACTTAAGAGAGTTTAACTTAGCTCTCATTGGAAAACAGGGATGGAGATTATTGGTTTATCTAGAAAAACTCGTTAGCAAGGTTTACAAGGCTAGATACTTCCCTAGTAAGTCGTTTCTAAATGCAAATATTGGAGGTAGCCCTATTTACATTTGGAGAAGCATGATGGCAACTCAATCATTGTTGAAGCAGGGTTTATATTGTCGAGTAGGCGATGGTAAACAAATAAGCATAATAGGAGATATATAGCTTCCCTCTTCGGATGATCCTTATCTCCATTCTAACAGTGAGGCTATTCATGGTCAAAATGTAATTTCCTTAATACAAACTGATGCGCAGTAGTGGGATGTAGACATTCTAATAGATGTTATGGAGGACAGAGATCGCCAGTTGATACTGTTAATCCCTTTGGATACACAAACGAGGGATACTTGGTATTGGAGAAAAGAAAAACTAGGTTGCTATTCAGTGAAGATTGCCTATCATTTGATTCAAGAGGGGAAAGAAGGTAACTCAATGAGTAATAACTTTGGTTTCTAGAGACAACTTTTGGAACCTAAAAATACCAACGAAGGTGAAACATTTTCTTTGGAGAGCTTCAGTGCGATGTCTACCAACCAGAGATACCCTTATTATGAAAAAAGTGAATGTCAATCCCTTATGTCCATCTTGTAATACAGAAACAAAGACAGTTTTGCATACTCTTGTGACATGCAGTTTTGCAGAGGCATGTCTAGCTCACATAGTCTCAACACAGGTCAGTGGGACTTATAACTCTTTTACAGAATGGCTTAAGCTAGTGTTTAAACAACATAACATAAAAACGATCATGTTAATAGTTATGGTGTGCTGGATGGTATGGAAGAGTCGCAACGATCTTGTATGGAATCAACATAGCATTGCGGTAATAGAAGTGGTTCATTTAGCAAAAACTAGTCTCAATCAGTGGCAGAGTGTTCAGGACAACACCTTCGATCACTTCATGGGTCTTATGAGTCTTGATGATGGACATGAACACTGGAACCCTCCAAGTTGTAATAAAATTAAGATAAATGTTGATGCATCCATTTTTGAATCAACCAACCGCTATAGTTGGGCCATGGTGATTAGAAATCAATCCGGAAAGTTACTAAAAGCAAGATCAAGCTGTAAAGAAGGAACCATTGCACCAGATTTAGCAGAAGCAATTAGTATAAAAGAGGCATTGAGTTGGGTGCAGATCAACAAAATGCAGAACGTGGATACATAGTCCGATTGTTTGTAGGTTGTCCAGGCTATCCGTTGTTCTTTTTCAAGCATGTCTTATCTCGGAAGAGTCGTAGAGGATTGTTGTAAAAGACATGCCTGTACTTTAACAAGACTAAGACATTTTGTCAACCCTAAGTAAGTTGTATTGTTATCTTAATTTGTATTTTGTACTTGTAACATTTAAAGTCTGTAAAAATGTCAAAGAAGAAGACTAGAGACTTTTTCCATAAACAGTGTTAAGCCTAGGAATTCTATCTGGAAGAAGATTAAGAAGATCATGCCTCAGAAGAATTATGAAGAAGCTTGGAGTTGAATAAATCTTTTTTACGAAAAATACTCTAAGTCAAGATCTCTACAAGTCACAGATTTAATGTTATAGAGAATTCATTCGAAAACTCTAGAATGGCTTATCGAGAAGTCAGGAAAGCTACTAGAGAACTCAGAGATATCGACAAGCCAAATTGAAGAACTGAAGATTGGAGATATCGACAAGTCATTTCTTCACTAGAGAACTCAGAGTTATCGATAAGTCTACATTCATTAGAGAACTCTGAGTTATCGATAAGTCAAGTTCCACTAGAGAACTCAGAGATATCGATAAGTCAAAATTCACTAGAGAACTCAGAGATATCGACAAGATCACTAAAGAACTCTGAGATATCGACAAGTTAATTTTGCTAGAGAACTCTGAAATATTGACAAGTCAAGAAGCCACTAGAGAAATAAGAGTTATCGATAAGTTAAAGTGAAGATGTGAAGACTAGAGATCTCGACAAGCCTAAATTCTCTTATAGAGAACTGAAAACCTCTACAAGCCAAACCAAATATAGAGTACTAGAGATCTCGATAAGTCAATATACTTATCGAGATGTCAAGTGTTCTATAGACCTAAACTGGAGATCTCGAGGTACAATCTCAAAGTACAAAGTTGCAGATCAGTTCAATATCCAAGATAAACAATCAATAAACAATCCAAACAGCTGGATTGACAAGTCTACAAAAAGAAGCTTGAAGAATGTGCAAGATCAATGGTAAAGATTAACTGATAGAGGAAGATCAAAGTGAACACGGGATGCTAAGATATGCTAAGCCAGAAATGGAAGATCTACTTTTCTATAAATAGAAATGACAAGTGACAGTTTAGAAAAGCTAATAGCATGTCTTATTACACACTGTGTAAACCAACAGCTAACTAAGTTATAAAGTTAACAGTGGTCCTTCAGTTAGTTGTAACAATTTTTGAACAAATTTCTTGTAACACTCTAAAAAAGAAGCTAAGCTCTTTATCAACAAAGAGCCTAGAAATTTTGTATCAAAACAATCTTAATTTTAATATAAAATTAAGTGAGTTTTAAAGATCTGTGTTCTTTATTTTCTGCAAGCTTAAATTCTGTATGAACATATTTCACTACAAGAATTAATTTACTTTGTTCAACAAGGCCAAAAACATTCAAGAAAAGCCTAAAAACAGTAAAACACATTTACTCCCCCTTGTGTGTTATTCATTTCCTAACAAGGATTGTAAACAAATCCTTAATCATGTTACAGACCAAAATATGGTCCTTAGATTTGTTAAACGGTCTGCCAATAGGGTATCTCATTATATAACGAGTTACTCTTGTTTAGTTGCTGATCAGATTTGGACGGAGGGAAATGCCTATCCGAATTTATTATCAGTTTTGTTGGATGATTTAAGAAATCAATAAATTATCCCTTTCTTGGCAAAAAATATATTTTTATTTAGTGTCAATTAAACAATCACTAATACCGCAACTAAATGAACCGTTTGATATTATAATATACATAAGATTTGAATTCAATCGATAAACATCACAACCCCTGAGCATTGCGTTATTCGCAAGCTAACACAAAATATAGTAGAAAATGTTTCATGTAGGTAATTGGGTACATTTTTTTTCAAAAATGATAGGTATTAAGTTTTAAATGGAATGAGATTTGTGTATTCACATAAATGACTTAAATTAAAATATAAAAATGCTCCATACACAAAAACTGTGTAATTTTTCACAAAATCATGTGTGCTAAGTTATGATTGAAACATAATTGGACATGATTTGAAAGTATTTATTTTGACTGAAATAGAACATATCATGAGATACATTTGCATGAGTACAATATGGTAGTTCAAGGGATGATAATTTATTTATCATTGTCTAGGATTTCAAGTTTGATAATCATTCACCCCCATAATTTACTAGAACATAAACTCATTTACAAGGTATTTAAGCTTCAAAGTCCTAGACATATTAGTTTCTAATGGGTATAAAAAGCTTAATTTAACCTTATCAAAGGGGTATACAAAACCTGATTTAAACCTAGCTATTACATGACACATTAACAAGACCTAGCTATTGTTACGGAATCTGATTCACCTGCTGTCAAAGTGACCAAGTCAAAGTGAAAGAGTTTAAGCTGAAAAAAAATTCTCCAGATAAAAGTTTATATCTTGTTATATTGTGCATATCCAATAGATAAGCTGAATTTCTCAATGATATTAATGGTTTAAGAGCTGATTACCGTGACATATCATCCACAATCCGTACAAGAGAAAAATTCTTGACCTTTACTGAGCTCTATAATATTCTTTCTGCCCAAGAGCTCTATTTGGCAAAAATTGAATCAGACACAATGGTCAGACTCTTGTTGCAACAGGAAACAATGTTGTTCATTATGTACCAAATGTCAATCAGCAACGCTCATTCATCAATCAAAACCGCGGCTCACAGGTCACAGGGTATGGTGGTAGGAATGATGGGCGTAACTCCTTTTATTGTGGGCGTGGAAATCGTAACTGGATAAGGTATAACACTACTGCATCTAATTATAACTCTTAATCTAATGATTAGGTTATTTTCAAATATGTGCAAGTGTAGGTCACGCCACACCAAATTGTTACCGTCTTGCTCCTACGACAAGCAATTTTCATGGCACGCATATTTTAATGTGCTGCTTAATGGTCACAATCTAATGGGATACCTCAATGGTAATTATCCATGTCCACCATCGTCATCTCCCGCATATATCCTATGGTTCCAACTGGACCAGCTGATTCTTGCGACAATATTAGGTTCCCTTTCCCATGAAATTGTTCCTATGGTACAAATGGCCACCACCCAGGCTTTCACCCTACTCCGCGAAGCCTTTTCTAATCACTCTCGAGCAAGAGTGATGCAGTTGAAGGATTCTATGAATCGTACAACACGGGGATCTAGAACTATTATTGAATTTCTCAATAATATTAAGGGCAAAGTTGATGAATTAGCAATAAATGATATACCCATTTCCGATGATGATGTCACACTCTATATGCTCAATAGTTTGGGAGCTGATTACTTTGTCACAAGATTACAAGATGTCGGCCTATCTAGAAATCGTTAAAGAATTATGAGGCAAGTTCGACTCGTTCAGTATCCAACAAATACCCAGAGAACAGAATTCTCAGGCTGACGCCTTAGCGGGTTTGGGTGCTGTCCTCAAAAAGGAAAACGTACTCACAATCCCAGTAATTCACGTCCTAGAGCCCGCCACAATTAGAGCTAAGAAGGAAAGAGATGTCACAATAATGGACTCAGAAGTATAAAGATACATCACAAAGGGAAAATTACCAAAGGACAACAACGAGGCAAAATCATTAAAGATAAAGGCTACGAGATTCACGATCATTGATGACATATTGTTTAAAAAATCTGTTACGGGATTGCTTCAAAGGTGTCTTGAAGGATCAGAAGCCAACGATGTCTTACGGGATATACATGAAGGCGATTGTGGTAATCATTCGGGTGGAAGAAGCTTATCATGTAAAGTACTTCGTATGGGGAATTACTGGCCTACTCTGAAATAAGACGCAATTGATTATGTCAAAAAATGTGACGCATGTCAAAGGCACGACCCAATCATACATCTAGCTTCGGAAGTGTTACACCCGTCCATTCCTTCATGGCCATTCATGAAATGGGGAATGGACATCGTGGGAAAAATGCCTCCAGCCCCTGGACAAAAGGTGTTTATGCTAGCTATGACGGACTATTTCTCGAAGTGGATAAAAGCTGAAGCATTTCGACAACTCAAGTCCAAAGAAGTGATTTCATTTATAGAAAGGAACGTCATCTGTAAATTTGGAGTACCATCAGAGATTGTTTGTGACAATGGCTCACAATTTATAAGTGACAAGACAGAAGCCTTTTGTAGATGATGGAACATCACTTTGGTCAAATCTACTCCACGTTATCCACAAGCTAATGGACAAGCAGAATTCAGTAACAATATAATCATCAATAACTTAAATAAGAGGTTGACAATGCATAAAGGGAAATGGGCTGAACAACTACCTTAGGTTCTTTGGTCTGACAGGACAACACCAAAGATGTCAACTGGACAAACTCCTTTTGGTTTAGTCTATGGCACAGAAGCCATTCTGCCAACTGAGATCATTTCCCCAACTGCAAGGTATAGTCTAGCAACCATTGAAACAAATTCTATTGAATGAGCACATGATTTAGATATAATAGATGAGGTACGTGACATGGCAAAGCTACGAATGGCGTCACACCAACATGCAGTGGCTAGAAGTTACAACAAAAACGTGCATATTAGAACACTTGCCATAGGTGACCTAGTATTGAGAAAGGTGTTCCAAAACACTAAGGACACGACAGCTGGAAAGTTGGGTGACCATGGGAAGGACCTTATCTGATCGACGACATAGTTGGACGTGGAGCATACAAACTCTCCACCCTTGATGGAATCCAGGTCCCAAGAAGCTGGAACATATTGCACCTCAAAAAGTATCACATGTAATCATCTTACCTTTCATTAATTTTTAGGTTTGCTTTGAATAAGTCGATAGGACATTTGTTTTATTCCTAGTCAGTAAGCGTCCATTAGCAGTAAAGAACGTTTGTGTTCAATTTACAACTTGATTGCGTTTTTTTAATGCGAATAAAAGTTACATGTGGTATCAAATCTTAAGCCTATGCATTTTTTACATACATTTACTTCCACATGAGTATCTTACTATGATTATTAAAATTACACTATTAGTTCAACAAAATGCTTGACACAAATGACAAGAAATTATAATAGATGAGAGGCTTAGTTTCTCAACTCTATTACTATAAAGAGCTGATCACCCATCAACGCAACGACATGAACAAAGTTCAACTTTCACAATTACAAGAAAGTATAACTGACAAGACGGGAAAGGGACATAAAACCCACAACACCTGTCAACATAAAAATTCTACTTGATTATTTCTAGAGGGAAAGGCCTCTAATAATCAATCACTCACAATTAATTGTATACAACCTACAAGCAATGCAATAGTGATTGCTGACAAGTGATGCAAACAAAACATGTACGAACAATTCAAACTACGAGTTTAAATTCAATCACGACAATAACGATGTCCAAAACACATAAACACCCCGTCTTCATGAGACGAAACAGGAGTTTAGCCAACTACATTAGTCTTGATATTAAACATTTCAAACAACTAAGAAAATTAATAGTCAAAAATAGACTATTTGCCAATGACGTCCAAGTCCTTTGCAGATTTCTCACCTCCTTCTTTAACAGCGACATCAGCAGGTGGAAGGACAGGGAAAGCATCATCAGGATACTTATAATTATAAATTTTGACAGTCCCGATGACATCCCAATTCTTCCATTCCCCTCTGCTATACTCAAGCATCATTTCAACTCGAGTCTTCATGACATGTTGAGTGACGACTTTATCTGTTTCTCCCTTCATTTTAGTTTCCAGCGATTGAACATTTGTAGCAAACTCGTCAAACTTCTCTTGAATGTCAGTAGCAGTCTTTATATTCTCGGACGCCCGGTCTATAGCAGCCTTTAATTTGATAGGACACTCCTTATGCTCCTCCTCGAGCGCCTTAAACTTCTTGGCCTCAACAGTATACGCCTCATATGCAACCAATGCATTTTGAAGAGCCTAAGAAATTAAAAGACAAGAAAGAAAATGAGTTACAGACATAGAATGACACTAAAAATTAAGAAGAGTAAACAAACTATAGCTTACGTGAATGATATGTCCCTTCGTGTCATCCAGAATGCTCTCCAAAGGCTTGGAACTCTGCCCTTCCATGGACTAGGGCAACAACATATCTCCTAATAAGTGTGCAAATGAAGAAGGCTTGGCTTCCTGACTATAATAATGGGCTACCAAGGGCATGAAGTAGTTAATATCACCAAATGTAGACACACTGGAAGGTTCTGTCCTGATCTTTTTGGTCAAAGGGCTAGCAATAGGACTAACTATCACAGGGGCTTTCGAGTGTTCGGTTTCTGTGGACTTATCCTCACGAGCTCTTTTAAACAAGTCTTTACTAGATATTATCAATGGCTTGATTACTGGAGGCTTAAACTCTATAACAAGGAAAAACGGATCAATTGAACATAAGAGAATCAACACAGAACTAGTTAATAAAAGAAGACATATCAAGTTATAAAGCACGCGACCAATACCTCTAGCATATTTGCGTCCAGAGTTCATCTCAATATCATTCAAAGGTTTTGGACTCTCTCTAGATTCTGAGGAAATACTTTGAATGGACAAAGAAGGCTTAGGAGCGATAAACTTACTTCGGGTTCTAGAAGAAACACCCTTGGCTGCGGTCGTAGCCGATGGGGGAACGACATCTCCTTTGGAGGCAGTTTTCTTTATCGAAGCAGTAAGTTCACTCGTGTCAATTGCATAAGAATTCTTGATTAAACGATTAAGGCAATTTGGCCATACTCTATCGGCTACGGGGAGAGACATGATTTTCTCCGTATTTTCCTCGGCCCCTACGTCTTTTTTAGCCTCAAATTCAACGCCTGAGACATGAACGAAAAGGAAAATGTAAGGGAAGTGCATCGTGATAGTGCTTACTTTAAAAGAAATATATGACATATAGAATACGATCTATGAATTAAATACAAAAGACGCTATTCAACGAAACTTAACAAATAGAGTATTTACCATCCACGTTCCACTTCTCCAACAAGTAGTCCACGTCATCTCCCAAAGTCAATTTCTCCGCATAGAAATATTCACTTTTCCATCCACGGTCGTTCACCGTCTCATTATTCAGAATCAGGGGGTTGTTTTTGTCCTTATTAACAAGGCTAAAACGACAATTACTAAATTTCTTGAGGGAATATGAGTATTTTACCACATCCACATTGATGCCCAACCTGTGTTTTGCTTTAATTGCATCAAGACAGGCTAGGGTTCTCCAAGCAGACGGCATCAATTGCCCTGGTGAAACATGCAAAGCTGTAATAACACCCTTAATCAAATCGGAATATGGTAGCGAAAGCCCGATGCTGAAAGGATAGAAATAGAAACAGATCCATCCCTCTCGATACCAGTCAGCAAGCTCGTCGGAAGAAGGAAGCACCAGGTTAAATTTGTCCTTGAACAAGGTCACGGCTTCAGCAATTCGATCATCTTTCCAGTTTTGCTTACCATTGTCTCGAGGGTCAAGTATGTTGGTAGGAGCCCATTCGCTTTTTTCACTTGAATCAGCCATGGTTTTGGTGATTTTGAGAGAAGTTACTCTCGGTTTCTTTTTGGGCATGAATGAATAAAGAAAGAGGGTTGAGTGAAGGGTTAAGTATGGATTTGGGAGGATAAGTATTAATGAACCGGTTTACGAGGATCATAAATCTAGAGGTAGAGTGTTGGAAGGAGTGTGTCTTATCGTTTCATTACTGAAGTTGAGCTCTACACACTACAGATGAATTAAAATGATATTTTTATCATTTTAATTGGGGCAATTGTTATGACCAGGATTTTGTAGACACGACGACAACTAGAAGGCTTGACGACAACCTTCTAAGACGTAAAGACCTGACGACAGTTAGGCAAGACAAGAAGATTTAGACAGGAACAAGCTGGGAAGTCGTCAACACCGCAGAAATAAGGATAAGGATTAAGAAAGGGTCAAATAACAAACATATTTGAAGAAGGAGTCCAACCCGAAGAAGTAGGAGAGCATGCAGTTGGAATTTGAACGTGGAGCATAGAGTAAAAATAGGGATTTTAGTTGTGGATATGTATTATAAATACAACTTAAGTGTTGGACACGAAAAACAACACATCTACTCTGAAAAATATAGAAAATACATTTTTGTACTCATAATTTTTACACAGTGAAACTTTACCTTTGGTTGGGGAAAATCCCACCCGCGGTTTTTACTTCTTAACGGAGGTTTTCCGCGTCAACAATTCTCGTGTCCTCAATCATTTATATTTTTACCATATTGTTAATCGTTTAATTTATTCTTAGGATTAAAACCTACTATTTTCTAGCAAAACATCCACCGTCCCTACTGAGGCTTTCACCCTCCTCCGCTAAGCCTTTACTAATCGCTCTCGAGCAAGAGTGATGCAATTGAAGGATTTCTTGAATCGTACAACTCTGGAATCTAAAATTATTGTTAAATTTCTCAATGATATTAAGGCCAAAGTTGACGAATTAGCAATGATTGATACACCCAATTCTGAAGACGATGTCACACTCTACCTCTCAAAGTGCATATAAGTTTTTAGATTTAATAACAAATTGGCTTTATATCACTCATCATGTTCATTTTGTGAGCGAGAGTTTCCAGACATAGTATAAACATCCACACCACTTCCATAAACAGACCCATCTACATTCACTTTCTCACAAATCACACCATAAAATGCACACAATTTACCACCATTAAGGAAATCTATGATGCTGAATTCTCCCTAAAACCCACATCCCATAAATGCCTCTTATGACATCCAAAATAGCATCCTAAATGTTCCATCCTCTGTACCTTTTTCAAACACAGAACTAAGATTAGCCTCATCTCCGCCATCTCCATTTATACAATAAGAGTTCAAATTCTTAAATCAGTTGTTGTCAAATCCACCTAACTATTCTCAGGTGCCATCATCCCAACTGATAGTCTATCATCCTAATCATAATCCATTACGTACACATCCAATGGAAACCAAATCAATGCATAACATTTACAAACCAAAGTGTGTTAATGCATCCACCAAACATCCAATTACTCCTTCTCTTGAACCCACTTGCGTCACCGCTGTTCTCAAGGATTGTAATTGGTGTATGGCTATGTCTGATGAGTTTAATGCACTTATGAAACATGGAACTCGGGATCTTGTACCGAGAAATATGGCATCAAATATGGTAGGGTGCAAATGGGTTTTCCGGTTGAAACGAAAACCAAATGGTTCCAATGAAAAGTATAAAGCGACACTAGTTGCGAAAGGATTTCATCAAAGACCGGGTTGGATTATGTTGAAACTTTTAGTCCTATGGTGAATCCAGTTACTATCCGTACAATCCTATCACTTACATTTATGAATGATTGGCAATTCAACAATTGGATGTTAATAATGCATTTTTGCACGGTTCGTTGTCAAAAATAGTTTACATGCAGCAACCACCGGGTTTCATTGATCTAAATTATCCATTTCATGTGTGTCATCTTCGCAAGATGATATACATCCTCAAAAAATCACCGCGAGAGTGGTTTCTTGCGCTGAAAACACCTCATATATCATTGGGATTTATAAACTCATGATCAAATCCGTCTTTGTTTTTATATCACTATGAAGGTGCTCATCTATACTTATTAGTATATGTTGATGATATTATCTTTACTGGAAGTGATAATGCTCTTATTGCATCAAATATTCACAAGTTAAATGTTAAATTTTCCTTAAAGGATCTTGGTTCTATATCATATTTCTTGGGTATTGAAGCAATTCCCTGCAAAGAAAGGCTTTTATTATCTGAACACAATTATATTCATGAGATCCTTGTCCGCCATCACATGGATGGAGCAAAACCAGTTAACACTCTGATGGAACTGCATGAGTCAATTTTATGCCCATACTTTAAACTTTATGATCAACAAATATACCGACAAGTAATAGGTGAATTATAATATCTTGCTCTTACATACCCAGACATTGCTTTTGTTCTCAAATATCTAGTTCAATACATATCCAAACCAACTGTTGATCAATGGAGTGTAGTAAAGCGGGTACTCCGATACTTAAAGGAAATAATTTTTCATGGAATCTTGTTGCGCAAATCTTCCTCTTTTGTTCTTCGTGCATTTTCAGATGCCGATTGAGTCGAAAATCCTGTTGCTCATTCATCTACAACTGCATTTGTTATCTCTTTAGGTGATAATCCTATCTCCCGGAGTTCACGCGATCAAAGAGATATGTCCAAATCAATGACGGGGGCCGAATACCGTGCTTTAGAAATAACTACTTCTGAGGTACGTTGGATCCAGAACCTACCCGAAGAGCTTCAAGATTAATAACCTGAAATTTTGGACTAAATGAAATTTTTTTAATAGTGATTTTGCTTTGAAACCCTGATGAATAGTAACTTTGCTGATTGTGGAATATTATTAGACCACCTTATATAAGAGTTCTTTTATGAAAATTCGGAGTCCGTATTAGTGTTCGTTGATGAAAATAAGTGTATGTAAAAGTCGTCAGAAATCAAAGACGGGCACTTATAATTTTCCCGAGATTTCACCAGACACTGAAGGAATTAAGTAGAAAATATTAAGATTGAAGGATTTAAAGCCAAGGATTATAGGATAGGATTAATCAAGGAATAAAAGATACCAAGGAGGTTCTAGTAAACCCCTAGCAATAAAATCACGAATATATTCCCTCAAACGATCAACGATATTGAGCGATAAATGAGCCGTAAAATAATTTAACGATCAAGGACGAATGCATGCAAGTAGTATGGGGAGAAAGCTTCCAAGAGAAGCTAAAATAAGTGGTTAAGAGCTTAAGATACCATCCACCATAATTAGCCAACACTTGGCAAGGGAATGATGTCACTAAGATGATGTAATCACTTTAAACAAGTGGATTAGTATAGATATTATCAAACCACACATTTGGACACATTATTCAAAATCAACCAAGCAAGCCAAAGACTACTTCATCCTTTTTTTTCATGAAAAAACCGAGAGGAAAAGAGAGTAAAAATGAAGGAGAAAGAAAAGCTTGTATCTTGAGTTTCCCTTAGTCGATACGCGTGTTCTACCAGTCAAATCGCAACCCTCGAGAAGCTCTACGCATATAGGGTAACCAATCTCCTCACCTCCTTGATTTTCATACTTGTTTTTTATGATTTACAGTTAGGTAGAATAGTAACCATGTTGTGTTCTTGGTTTTGTATTGAAGTTTATAGCATATTAAGGTTGTTTAAGGATCATCCAAGGGTACCTAGGCCTTTTTAAGAGTATTACAAGCTCCAAGGAAGGTATAAGCACCTCTCCCTCTTAGTTTACTTTGATTTTTATGATTGGGTTTGATGATATTTATGTTTTAGTACATGTATGCTTAGGACTATTACCTTGAACCATGATTAAGCATGTTTTAATGGTGGAAACCTTGAGTTGATGAAAATTGAGTATTAGATGATGTTCTTGAGATTGTTTTGAGGATAAAGTAAAGTTGTTGATTCTTAGGTTGATTATTGAATGGATGTCAAAGATTGAAACTCTTGGAATCATAGTAAACATAAAGTTATAATATCCAATTTTTCAATTCCCTGTTTTGTGTGTAACATTCGGACTCAAAACGCCCACTGGTTATACTCACTACTGCCACGTTAAGATAGAACATATTCTAAGCTTCGTTTTGGTATATGAATCGCTTAAATCGGATTTACGGTTTAGGAGAAACGATCGTTTTAGAAAATGGTGTTTCTTGACGCCACCCTTACCAAACGCCCAACTTTAAAACTGTTTTCGAAAACCGTATATTAGGTCACACAACACTGTAGAAGGGGGTTGAATATAGTGTTTATACAATCAAATCAATTTAACACAAGTATGTAACAAAGATCAAGTATATTGAATAAACTCTGTTATAATAAGAACTGTTGTTACGTGTTTGTGCTATTGATTTCAAAGGAAGTTGGGATGAACATTTACCTCTGGTAGAGTTTGCTTATAACAACAGTTATCATGCCAGCATTGGAATGCCACCCTATGAAGCCTTTTTTGGACGTAAATGTAGATCTCCAGTATATTGGGACGAAGTAGGAGAACGCAAGATACTTGGACCTGAACTGGTATAGCAGACAAAGGAAATTGTTGAAATTATCCAGAAAAGATTGATAGCCGCACAAGATCGTCAGAAGAAATACGCAGACCAATCAAGGAAAGACATGGAATTTGAAGAAGGAAGCTTGGTATTATTGAAAGTATCACCGTGGAAAGGACTAACGAGGTTTGGAAAGAAAGGGAAGCTAAGCCCAAGATATGTCGGACCTTTTGAAATCCTAAAGCGCGTTGGCAAAGTAGCTTACGAATTGGCGTTACCTCCGCACATGGAGCACATTCACAATGTTTTTCACATATCTATGCTCAAGAAATATAATCCAGACTCCAGGCATGTAATAGAATATGAGCCAATAGAGCTTCAGGCAGATTTATCATATGCAGAGAGTCCGATAGAGATTCTAGAGGAAAGAGAGAAAGTATTGAGAAATAAAGTGATAAAGTTAGTAAGAGTATTGTGGAGAAACCCAAAGGTTGAAGAGTCAACCTGGAAATTAGAAAGTGATATGAGAGAAAAGTACCCTCATTTATTTTCTTAGGAGATTCTGAGGACAGAATCCTTTTAAGGGGGGAAGGATGTAATATCCGGGATATATCGTATAATTATTTTTGATATTAAATAATTATTATGTGTGTTCAGTATCTATTCTGTGAGTTAATTGTTAAGTGTTATCTGTACTTGGATGTTCAAAAATAATATTAATTGAGTATTTTAATTTTTATATGTCCAAAATAAAATATAGATAATTGTCATATCTTCCTAATTATTTTTATGTTGATTTATGGATTTATAAGAATCATATGAAATTTCTAAAATCTTTTTCCGGGTATTTAAAATCTATTTTATAAAAACGGGAACCAACCGACGTCACCCGTTGTTACGTTTTTGGAACCCGAAACTCTTCCGAGAACTCCTTCCTAACCTAATTGTAATATTCCGAGCATATTCCATGTTTCGACTTTTTCGATCCGGCGTACGGTTTGTTCTGCGCGGGTCCCGGCGCAACATTTTCGATACACTATTCGTTTCGGTAAATCAATAAAACCCGTATTTTCGATAAACGGGAGCTTTTTATTAAACTATCCCAATTATCACTTCGTAGTACGTGTAACCAGGCGCTGAGTCCAAGACCGCAGTATAAATTGTACTGATTTGGATAATTATCCCGAAAACCGATACCGTTTGGATCAGTTTTTATAAATAAACGTACCGTTTTATATCCGGAATGATCCAACGGGATACTAATTTTCCGTAAATATAAATAGCCTTTTACCGTATTTATTTCGTATCAAAATCATTTGCAGACAGATAATTATATAATTTTACAGAGAAAAATCATATATTCATAAACTGTTCCAAGAATCAAACCAACTTTTGAAGGTGTTAGTGATTTTTGTTTGAAAAACTCTAGTACTGGATTTGAAGGTCTTGAAAAGCTCTATCAGAATATGTAATCCATATACCTGCAGAATCAAAGGTTTATTTTCTGAAAATTTATTTATTTTCGAATTTATTTTATTAAAAATATGAATTTTTGTTCGGAAGATTGTTTGTATGATTTGATGATTGCATGTTGTAGAGCTTGTTTTCCTGATGATTTTGATATATTATATGTCTGATTTGGAGTTCAATAACATGTTCAAATTTGAGTTTGATTTTCGAATTTTAAATTTAGGGTTTATAACCCGTATGAATGTTCTTAATTGAAATTTAGGGGTTTCTTATTCTGAAATAGATTGATGTTGTGGTATAGTGTATTGTATTCTCTGTGAAATTTGCAATCTAGTCGTACAAGTTTCATGAATCAACGAGGTATGTAGAGAAGGGAGTTGTGTTTTGAAGTTTACGTCGAACCCGCCGGAAACCGGCGAGTTTCTTGATCAAATTCCGGCCAAGTCTGGGGTTATTGATGAATTTTGATTGCAGATATAGGTTCCTGGTGTTGTGTAGTTCAATTCTGGAGGTAATGGTGGTGGGAGGATGCCGGAGGTGAGTTCTCCGGCCACCCCCGATTTTCCGGCGACTGGAACTGCAAAATTGCAGTTTAGTCCCTGTATTTTTGAAGATGGTGAAGTTTAGTCCCTGTAGTTTGCAAAATTTTCAAAAATAGGATTCCTGTTTATAAAATGTTTAAAAATCATATTTCCTATTTATTTTTATTATAAAAATTCGTTTTTAATTTCTGAAAATTCTAAAAATTATTATTTTAATTCCGAAAATTATTTTTAATTCACAAATAAATCTGAATTAATTAGTTAATTAATTTCAGTTAATTTTTAATTGATTAATTGGTCAATTAATTCAAAAATTAATTGATTAATTGATTTAATTAATTAATAATTAATTTTAATTAATTATTTAATTAGATTTAATTATTTAAAAATGATTTAAAAATTCCGAAAAATAGTTTCGAGCTTTAAAATATTATTCTAAATTATTTCCAAGGCTCGGTAATTATTCTAAAATTATTTCGGAGCCAGAATTGGCCAACCGAACCCTGTTTATTAATCCGAAATTGATCCAACGACCCGTTTTAATTCCGAAAAATGTTTTAAAAATCATTTTAAATACTAGAAAGCCTATTTATGACCCGAAATGTCTTTATAAATGATATGTCATTGATTATGTGACATATTATGTGTTATATGTGATATGTTGGTTGACTGTCGGTTTGTATATTCGATGTTTACTGTTTATTGCGTAACTTTCAATCCGTTAATCGGATTTGGGTAAAACGAAGGGTAGATAGAAGTATGTGTTGAATAGAATTCTATGAGTCGATTATTGATAGATGCTTATGATATGTGAGCAGAAGAGGCAAGACGTAGGAAAGGGAAACATATAGATGAGGAGTAAGACGGTTGTGATTGGAAGCGAGTGTTGTGTAGTAAGCTAATACCAGGCAAGTGTTCTGAACTTTCTCGAGATATTGTAGTACTTGATAGTCTTGTTGATATTGCAAGTGCTTTGAAGCACTGAAACCTAAACCTTGATTCCAGTTGTTGATCTTGAGCCGTAACCTGATTCTTTCTAGACCATTGATTGTTGTATACCCAAACACGAACCTCAAGTATACGATACTACTCCACAAATACATGCAAACAAAATCCCAAACACTAAACTGAATTACTTGTATACTCAACCATTGTATCCTATGCTTTGAAAGCCCAAATCTTTGAAACCCTGAAATGTTGATTTCCTTGTTATCCAATTCTTTCATTACCCAGCATCCAAGCTTTTAAATTACCTTATTGATCCTTACAAAGATTGAAACCCTTTCATTGTTAAACACTCATTGTTGTTAATGATTCTGGTTATTGTTTATTATTGCATATTCTGTTATTATGTTAGAATTGGATTGTTTTTATAAAATTGTGGACCAGATTCGTGGTCAGACCATATAATGGTCAAGTTAGGCCAATGTGTGCCTTGGATCCCGTAGTTAGAGCAATGCTGTGTGCCTTGCTCGGGGTTTGTGCGTGACTGATCAGCAGCCTAACCTTGGTTTTTAAATTAAAAGTATAATATCCAATTCTAAATCATAATCCATTGTTCACTTGATATCATAATCATGTTCACCTGATGATCATTATTCTCAGTTTTGTCATTGTGACTTGCTGAGCTAGTTAGCTCATTTGTGCGATGTTGTTTATATTCTTTCCAGTTAAAAAGGAACCAGTTGGTAACGAGGATCCCCAGTCCAGCGCGAGAACTAGGGGTTCAGGTTGAGGAAGCTGAGCTAGTAGGCTTCTTTTGGGAATAATTTAAGTTTGTAAAAATTGTAATAATATTTAATACTCAGTTTGAGTTTGGAATAGTAGGGATTTAAACGGTTTGTAATATATTAGTGTGTTTGGCTTGTGTGCTTACTTTAACCTGTTGCGGTCCGTGGTGGTTGGTAAGTAAGGTCACTGCATATATTATTATTATCTTTATTATTGTTATAAGCATGTTATAAATAAGGTGTGAGTGTGGACCCCAAACTTCTGACCCAGGTTTGGAGGGCGCCGCAGGTTTGGTATCAGAGCTACAGGTTATAAGTCACTGACACAAGCCTAGGTTGACGGGAATGGGTAGAGGGTTAGGATTAGAAGTAAGGAATAGAAAGATAGAACGTCGAGAGGATTGAGTGCTTCGGTATATCAGGTATTAGTGTAATTCGTGTTATGGTACGAGATTCTTATATTGCGATATGATTTCAGATAGCAGCGATGGCCGACTCTTTTATCCCCGTATCAGCTGATCACTCAGAGCCTTCAGTTGGAGTGCCGTCTTCGGATCCACGTCCTGTTGTTCCACCAGTGTTGGCTATACTACCTCCACCTGTGTTGCAGCCCGTACCATTGCAGGCTATTCCACCTCCAGGCATGAGGCCACCTATCAGAGGACCCCCACCTGCTGATTCAGGTTTTACCGGTCATTCAGTCACAGGAGTACCTTTCCAGTTCTCTTCCTATCCTGTCCCATATCATCAGTTTGAGGCTTGCCTTATGGAGCAACGATTCCTTCAGGGTCAGATTCAGGAGTTACTACATATTATGCGTACCAGAGAGGTGGGGAGTGGTGAGAGGCGACTTAGAGAGAGGCTCCAGGCGTTTCGTAGAGCAGCTGCTGTGAGGATTGCTGAGGCTACACATGAGGACATCACCACTGATTTCCTAGTGGAGTGGGCTAAGTGGGTTCTAGAGGAGCTTGAGGAGATAGGAGGTCCAGATTTGCCATGAGCCAGAGATTCAGAGATGGAGATGCTGAGCAGTGCTGTTATAGTTATGTAGTATGTACAGTAGTGTGTAGTGTGTATTAGTAGACTTTTGAGTAGGTTGTTGTACCCTTTTTGCTTTTACTTCCGAAGCGTCTTTACGCTTGTACTACCTAAAACTTTTGATCTATATATATCAGTACCTTTTTCCTTTCCAGCACTGTCATTTACTTTATTACACCTGTTTTACCTTATCTTATTTATTGCACCAGTTATACCCCTGTGATACCATGTACCCTGTTTTCCATATCTGTTTATATTCTGTAAAGAAGCATGCAATTTATTTAGTTACAACTGTTTTCAAAAAGAAATATTTCTGTTTTGCAAAACTATTCTTTTATGCAAAAGATTGATTCAAAAGCTAAAT
Organism: Apium graveolens; assembly: GCF_009905375.1. Lineage (NCBI taxonomy): Eukaryota > Viridiplantae > Streptophyta > Magnoliopsida > Apiales > Apiaceae > Apium > Apium graveolens. The sequence goes on along the minus strand of NC_133648.1, from coordinate 307,609,361 downwards.
AAGTTGATTGATTCTTTACAGAAAATGCCTCCCAGAAGAAATACTCGCACCAACACCCAGAATGAAGAAACCAACAACAATAACAACCAAGATGATACCAACCCGAATGTGAACCCATGGACCCAGCAATAGCCCAGATTCTTCAAATCTTGGCCCAACAAACAGTTCACCTGGCACAACAACAACAAAGACAGACCAACCCCCAAGTAACTTTTAAAACTTTTCAGGCAGTAAACCCACCAGAATTCAAGGGTTCCTTAGAGCCAATTGAAGCAAATGTTTGGTTAAAGGAAATAGAGAAGGCATTTGCCTTAGTGAAAGTAAAGGAAGAACAGAAGGTTGAGTTTGCAAGTTACTATTTGAAGAATGAGGCCACCTATTGGTGGGAAATGGTGGAGACATTGGAAGGCACAGATGTTATTACTTGGGAAAGGTTTAAGGAATTGTTTTTAGAAAAGTATTTTCCTCAGTTTGTTCAGGATCAAATGGAGCTGAAGTTTTTAAAATTAAAGCAAGGGGACATGTCGGTAACAGATTATGTGGGTAAGTTTGAGGAATTGTCAAGGTATGTACCGTCGTATGTGGATACTGACAGGACGAAAGCTAAAAGATTTCAGCAAGGTTTGAAACCATGGATAAGAGGGAAGGTAGCCATTTTTGAATTGGATACCTATGCAGGAGTAGTACAGAAAGCTATGATCGCAGAGACAGAGAGTGAGATGTTCCAGAAGGAAAAGGAAAGCAAGAAAAGGAAAGTTGAGGGAAGTGAGGGTCAGTCACAAACAGGGAAGTTTCCAAATTTTAAGAAGGGTAAGTTTCAGCCAGGGAGAAATTTTAATTTCAGGAGACAGAATGCAGGAGACGGAGGCCAGAGCAACCGTCCAGTTAATACAAATCAGTCAAATCAGTTGAGACTAACTTTTCCAGATTGTCAAGTATATGGAAAGAAGCACGGAGGAGTTTGTAACAAGTTGAATGTGGTATGTTTTAAATGCAACCAGAAAGGGCACTATTCGAGGGAGTGCCGAAATCAGCCAGCAAGAGAGCCAGCAAATAAGGATCAACCTATCAGGAATCCAGCAGTGAAGGTTCCAGCCATTGGATTTACATGCTTTAAATGTGGGAAGCCAGGACATATGGCTAGGGATTGTAAGACACCAGCCCCAGTCAGTAATGCATTGAGGATTATGGGATCTATCCCAACAGTGAATGAGACTCCAAGGGCTAGAGTTTTTGACATGTCGGTGAAGGATGCGATCCAGGATACGGATGTCGTGGCAGGTACGCTTAATGTGAATTCTTTATGTGCCAAAGTGTTAATAGATTCGGGAGCAACTCGATCGTTTGTTTCACAAGATTTTGTTAGTAAGTTAAATTGTCCAGTTGAGTGTTTAAATGAAATAATGACTGTGGAATTAGCAAATCAAGAACGTGTAACTGTTAACCAAGTTTGTGGGAATTGTGAGATTGAGATCTCTGGTAGTAAATTTTGTGTAGATTTGATACCATTTAAGTTAGGAGAATTTGATGTTATATTAGGGATGGATTGGTTATCTAAGCATGATGCTCAGATAGATTGTCGAAATAAGAAAGTAATGGTAAAAACGCTAGACGAAAGAATAGTAACGTTCAAAGGTCAGAAACAAGTAAAGAAGTTCTTAACGATGATTCAAGCCAAGAAGTTACTACGACAAGGATGTGAGCATTTCGTAGCATATGTGATCGACAGAAGTCAGCAAAACTTGAAGATATTCCAGTTGTAAATGAATTTCCAGACGTATTTCCCGATGAATTACCAGGACTTCCTCCAGATAGAGAAATTGAATTTGCGATCGACTTAGCACCAGGAACAGAACCAGTATCCAAGGCCCCGTACAGAATGGCGCCTGTTGAGATGAAAGAGCTAGCGAAGCAATTACAGGAATTGTTAGAAAAAGGAGTAATCAGACCCAGCGTATCCCCGTGGGGAGCCCCGGTATTATTTGTCAAGAAGAAAGATGGAAGCATGAGACTGTGTATCGACTATAGGGAGCTAACAAGCTTACAATCAAGAATAAGTATCCATTACCCAGAATTGACGATCTGTTCGACCAGTTGAAGGGAGCTAAGTACTTCTCCAAAATTGATTTAAGATTAGGATATCATCAACTAATGATCAAGCCAGAAGATATACCAAAGACAGCTTTCAGAACAAGGTATGGACATTACAAGTTTTTAGTGATGTCTTTTGGATTGACCAATGCCCCGGCAGCGTTTATGGACCTGATGAACAGAATTTTCAAGGAGTATTTGGATAAGTTTGTTATTGTGTTTATAGACGATATTTTAATCTATTCAAAGACGGAAGAGGATCATGCGGAAGATGTGAGAACGACTTTGGAGATTTTAAGGAAAAAGAAGTTATACGCTAAATTCTCGAAGTGTGAGTTTTGGCTACAGGAAGTTCAATTCTTAGGACACATAGTCAGTAACGAAGGGATCAAAGTGGACCCGGCAAAGATCGAAGCAATTACGAATTGGGAGAGACCGAGAACACCCACCGAGGTAAGAAGTTTCTTGGGATTGGCAGGATATTATCGACGATTCGTTCAGAATTTCTCAAGGATTGCAACACCATTGACAAAGCTTACACGAAAGAATGAAAAGTTTATATTGAACGACAAGTGCGGAGAAAGTTTTCAGGAGTTGAAGCGGAGATTAATCACGACACCTGTTTTGTCACTTCCAGACGATCAAGGGAATTTCGTAATTTATAACGATGCTTCTCACAAAGGACTAGGATGTGTTTTAATGCAGCACGAAAAGGTGATTGCATATGCGTCAAGGCAATTGAAACCACATGAACAGAAGTATCCTACTCATGATTTGGAGCTAGCAGCTATAGTTTTCGCTTTGAAGATTTGGAGACATTATTTGTATGGAGAAAAGTGCGAGATGTTCACGGATCACAAAAGCTTAAAGTACATATTCACATAAAAGGAACTTAATATGAGGCAAAGGAGATGGTTAGAGTTGATCAAAGACTATGATTGCTCGATTAATTATCATCCCGGTAAGGCGAACGTGGTGGCAGACGTATTAAGTCGGAAGGAAAGGTTTAATGAGTTATCAGTACCTGAAGATATATGTAAGGAATTTCAGAAATTGGAATTGGAAATTAAAGTTTGCAAACCTGAGGAAGCGAAAGTGTACAGTATGACTTTCCAGCCGGAGTTGTTGGAGAAAATAAAGAAAGGACAAGAAGATGTAATGGATCAGGATATAAATCGTTTGGTAGGTGAAGAATTATGCACACAAAAGGATGATCAAGGTATTCTGAGATTTTCATCTAGAATTTGGATTCCACCAGTGACGGAGCTGAAAAATGAAATTTTACAAGAGGCACATAGTTCAAGATATTCCATCCATCCAGGGAGTACCAAAATGTACAGAGATTTAAAGAAGAATTATTGGTGGCCAGACATGAAGAGGGAAATTACGGAATGGATTAGCAAATGTTATACCTGTCAAAGAGTTAAAGCAGAGCATCAGAGACCAAGTGGATTGTTACAACCATTGGAGATTCAAGAGTGGAAGTGGGAACATATTACCATGGATTTCATAGTTGGATTACCAAGGACAAGGGCTAATCATGATGCCATTTGGGTTATAGTGAATATAGTGTTTATACAATCAAATCGATTTAACACAAGTATGTAACAAAGATCAAGTATATTGAATAAACTCTGTTATAATAAGAACTGTTGTTACATGTTTGTGCTATTGATTTCAAAGGAAGTTGGGACGAACATTTACCTCTGGTAGAGTTTGCTTACAACAACAGTTATCATGCCAGCATTGGAATGCCACCCTATGAAGCCCTTTATGGACGTAAATGTAGATCTCCGGTATATTGGGACGAAGTAGGATAACGCAAGATACTTGGACCTGAACTGGTACAGCATACAAAGGAAATTGTTGAAATTATCCAGAAAAGATTGATATCCGCACAAGATCGTCATAAGAAATACGCAGACCAGTCAAGGAAAGACATGGAATTTGAAGAAGGAAGCTTGTTATTATTGAAAGTATCACCTTGGAAAGGACTAACGAGGTTTGGAAAGAAAGGGAAGCTAAGCCCAAGATATGTCGGACCTTTTGAAATCCTAAAGCGCGTTGACAAAGTAGCTTACGAATTGGCGTTACCTCCGCACATGGAGCACATTCACAATGTTTTTCACGTATCTATGCTCAAGAATATAATCCAGACTCCAGGCATGTAATAGAATATGAGCCAATAGAGTTTCAGGCAGATTTATCATATGCAGAGAGTCCGATAGAGATTCTAGAGGAAAGAGAGAAACCCAAAGGTTGAAGAGTCAACCTGGGAATTAGAAAGTGATATGAGAGAAAAGTACCCTCATTTGTTTTCTTAGGAGATTCTGAGGACAGAATCCTTTTAAGGGGGAAGGATGTAATATCCGGGATATATCATGTAATTATTTTTGATATTAAATAATTATTATGTGTGTTCGGTATCTTTTTCTGTGAGTTAATTGTTAAGTGTTATCTGTACTTGGATATTCAAAAATAATATTAATTGAGTATTTTAATTTTTATATATCCAAAATAAAATATAGATAATTGTCATATCTTCCTAATTATTTTTATGTTGATTTATGGATTTATAAGAATCATATGAAATTTCTAAAATCTTTTTCCGGGTATTTAAAATCTATTTTATAAAAACGGGAACCAACCGACGTCACCCGTTGTTACGTTTTTGGAACCCGAAACTCTTCTGAGAACTCCTTCCTAACCCAATTATAATATTCCGAGCATATTCCATGTTTCGACTTTTTCGATCCGGCGTACGGTTTGTTCTGCGCGGGTCCCGGCGCAACATTTTCGATACAATATTCGTTTCGGTAAATCAATAAAACCCGTATTTTCGATAACCGGGAGCTTTTTATTAAACTATCCCAATTATCACTTCGTAGCACGTGTAACCAGGCGCTGAGACCAAGACCGCAGTACAAATTGTACTGATTTGGATAATTATCCCGAAAACCGATACCGTTTGGATCAGTTTTTATAAATAAACGTACCGTTTTATATCCGGAATGATCCAACGGGATACTAATTTTCCGTAAATATAAATAGCCTTTTACCGTATTTATTTCGTATCAAAATCATTTGCAGACAGATAATTATATAATTTTACAGAGAAAAATCATATATTCATAAACTGTTCCAAGAATCAAACCAACTTTTGAAGGTGTTAGTGATCTTTGTTTGAAAAGCTCGAGTACTGGATTTGAAGGTCTTGAAAAGCTCTATCAGAATCTGTAATCCACATACCTGCAGAATCAAAGGTTTATTTTCTGAAAATTTATTTATTTTCGAATTTATTTTATTAAAAATATGAATTTTTGTTCGGAAGATTGTTTGTATGATTTTATGATTGCATTTTGTAGAGCTTGTTTTCCTGATGATTTTGATATATTATACGTTTGATTTGGAGTTCAATAACATGTTCAAATTTGAGTTTGATTTTCGAATTTTAAATTTAGGGTTTATAACCCGTATGAATGTTCTTAATTGAAATTTAGGGGTTTCTTATTCTGAAATAGATTGATGTTGTGGTATAGTGTATTGTATTCTCTGTGAAATTTGCAATATAGTCGTACAAGTTTCATGAATCAACGAGGTATGTAGAGAAGGGAGTTGTGTTTTGAAGTTTACGTCGAACCCGCCGGAAACCGGCGAGTTTCTTGATCAAATTCCGGCCAAGTCTGGGGTTATTGATGAATTTTGATTGCAGATATAGGTTCCCGGTGTTGTGTAGTTTAATTCTGGAGGTGATGGTGGTGGGAGGATGCCAGAGGTGAGTTCTCCGGCCACCCCCGATTTTCCGGCGACTGGAACTGCAAAATTGCAGTTTAGTCCCTGTATTTTTTAAGATTGTGAAGTTTAGTCCCTGTAGTTTGCAAAATTTTCAAAAATAGGATTACTGTTTATAAAATGTTTAAAAATCATATTTCCTATTTATTTTTATTATAAAAATTCATTTTTAATTTCTGAAAATTCTAAAAATTATTATTTTAATTCCGAAAATTATTTTTAATTCACAAATAAATCTGAATTAATTAGTTAATTAATTTCAGTTAATTTTTAATTGATTAATTGATTTAATTAATTATTAATTGATTTTAATTAATTATTTAATTAGATTTAATTATTTAAAAATGATTTAAAAATTCTGAAAAATAGTTTCGAGCTTTAAAATATTATTCTAAATTATTTCCAAGGCTCGACAATTATTCTAAAATTATTTCGGAGCCAGAATTGGCCAACCGAACCCTGTTTATTAATCCGAAATTGATCCAACGACCCGTTTTAATTCCGAAAAATGTTTTAAAAATCATTTTAAATACCGGAAAGCCAATTTATGACCCGAAATGTCTTTATAAATGATATGTCATTGATTATGTGACGTATTATGTGTTATATGCGATATGTTGGTTGACTGTCGGTTTGTATATTCGATGTTTACTGTTTATTGCGTAACTTTCAATCTGTTAATCAGATTTGGGTAAAACGAAGGGTAGATAGAAGTATGTGTTGAATAGAATTCTATGAGTCAATTATTGATAGATGCTTATGATATGTGAGCAGAAGAGGCAAGACGTAGGAAAGGGAAACAGATAGTTGAGGAGTAAGACGGTTGTGATTGGAAGCGAGTGCTGTGTAGTAAAGCTAATACCAGGTAAGTTTTCTAAACTTTCTCGAAATATTATAGTACTTGATAGTCTTGTTGATATTGCAAGTGCTTTGAAGTACTGAAACCTAAACCTTGATTCCAGTTGTTGATCTTGAGCCGTAACCTGATTCTTTCTAGACCATTGATTGTTGTATACCCAAACACGAACCTCAAGTATACGATACTACTCCACAAATACATGCAAACAAAATCCCAAACACTGAACTGAATTACGTGTATACTCAACCATTGTATCCTATGCTTTGAAAGCCCAAATCTTTAAAACCCTGAAATGTTGATTTCCTTGTTATCCAATTCTTTCATTACCCAACATCCAAGCTTTTAAATTACCTTATTGATCCTTACAAAGATTGAAACCCTTTCATTGTTAAACACTCATTGTTGTTAATGATTCTGGTTATTGTTTATTATTGCATATTCTGTTATTATGTTAGAATTGGATTGTTTTTATAAAATTGTGGACCAGATTCCTGGTCAGACCATATAATGGTCAAGTTAGGCCAATGTGTGCCTTGGATCCAGTAGTTAGAGTAATGTTGTGTGCCTTGCTCGGGGTTAGTGCGTGACTGATCAGCAGCCTAACCTTAGTTTTTAAATTAAAAGTATAATATACAATTCTAAATCATAATCCATTGTTCACTTGATATCATAATCATGTTCACCTGATGATCATTATTCTCAGTTTTGTCATTGTGACTTGCTGAGCTAGTTAGCTCATTTGTGCGATGTTGTTTATATTCTTTCCAGTTAAAAAGGAACCAGCTGGTAACGAGGATCCCCAGTCCAGCGCGAGAGCTAGGGGTTCAGGTTGAGGAAGCTGAGCTAGTAGGCTTCTTTTGGGAATAATTTAAGTTTGTAAAAATTGTAATAATGTTTAATACTCAGTTTGAGTTTGGAATAGTTGGGATTTAAACGGTTTATAATATATTAGTGTGTTTGCCTTGTGTGCATACTTTAACCTGTTGTGGTCCGTGGTGGTTGGTAAGTAGGGTCACTGCATATATTATTATTATCTTTATTATTGTTATAAGCATGTTATAAATAAGGTGTGAGTGTGGACCCCAAACTTCTGACCCAGGTTTGGAGGGCGCCGCAAGATATATTCTAATTGATATGGAATACAATTTTGTCTCCTAAAATATATCAATCAGATATCTTCTACAAATCTTCCAGTCTTCTAACTCTTTCGATGCATATCTTCTTTTATTTTAGTCTCGATCTTCTCCTGTAAATCAGCTTCCTTCCTTAACTGTATGTCTTCCCGCACTTAAGTTCTGATATTAAGTTATGACTTCCAGTAAGTCTTGATTTCAGTAAGTCTTGATATGTCCTATTTGTTAAGATCTGAAAACTAAACATGAATCATATTAGACATGACATCTCAAATATATCTAACAATCTCCCCCAACTTGTAAATTATGCAAAATATACAAGTTAATAGATTTGATGATGTCAAAAACATTTAAGTACAAATGCAAATAAGAGTTTAACTAGATAATAACTACAACTTACAATCCTTGTAGCTTTTACCAATCTCACTCAGTCAATCTGAATCCATAATGATTCTTGACAAAGCTTGATATCAGTTTTTCATCTTTAATCCTCAGGACTTGAGCCATTGTAGTCTTGACTTGCTTCATCTCTTCATTCTGACTCCCAATCTGATAGATTGCAGTCCTTAAAGCAGAGATATGGTTTTTTTTTCTAAACCATCATTCAGTCTTATTACCCTTGGATGAGAAGAATCTCCATTGTAGCACAAACATTTCTCATTCAGTAACACTTCAAGTTTAGCAGAATCCTTCCTTATTAGAGTTTCACTTCCATCATCTTCAACAATACTAGGAATGAATTTTTTAACTCTTGAACCAGAAATTCTTGCTTTATCTCTTATGGTCTTCAATATGAAATTTGACCATCTCCTGGTAATATCAGACTTTACCTCTAAAAGGTAATGAAAGAATTGAAGTTCTTTCAGTGATTTGTTTAGCACATCTGATTCTGACATCTGATATGTCCTTCCATCTTCTAGAAATAGAATCAGATTTTCCTTCACATTATGCTTATAATGAGCATCCAGTACCACTTGAACAGAGATAACCTTATCAAGGTATTTCTATGTAACATCTTCAAGAGGTCTGTCAGTCAAAAGAAATGAATCTCTAGTAGCAACTTCAACTCCTATCTTGATTTTTGCTTCATCAGAACCTAGTCCAGCCCTGTCTCTTGGTTCTATAGCATTTAACCCAATAGTCATGAAGGTAGACAACAATTGGCTTTTCTTTGGATCTGATGGTTTGACATTTTTCCACAGAAGTTTCTTTTTATCAGCTACTTCCATTTTGTCTAAATCAACTTGAGCACTATCAGAGGTTGATTTCTTGATGACTCTATCAGAACTTGCTGTTTCTGTTGTAGCTTGCAATTCTTCACTCTGAACAACTTGAGCTTTGTCAGAGGTTGTCTTTGATTCTTCAGAAATCTTTTTTGTTTTCAGAGTTTGAACATCTTCATCTTCAGCAAGAATATCATCAGTAACTTGAATCAGTTTGCACACAGGTTTTATCAGAATTTGAGGAATTTTCATCTCCTGTGGCTCGATTGGTTTATCAACTTTTCCCTTTCCTTTATCTTTGGGATCAATCTCAGATTGTGATCTTGTTTTGGGCTTTGATGCCTCAGTATGTGACTTCTTCTTGATCACAATGCCTTTTACCTTAGGCCTTGGAGGTTTCTTTATAACAGAAGCTTTTGGCATTAGATTTGTCTTTTCAGCTTTAAATCTAGCTTCTTCCTCCTTGAGATTTTCTAAATCCATTCCAAGATTATGTTTCAAAAACAATCTTCTAGAAATTTCCTCATCAAGTGTCTGAATCTTGGGATCCTTGTAGTAGACAGTAGTCTGCTTTCCCTTGAGCTTCAGAGTTTGCATAAACTTTTGAGAATCTTGACTTCCACCTTGTATAAGAACATCAGGCTTTGTCATCAGAACTTGATATCAGATTTTGAATTTCAGTACTTGCTATCAGATTTTGAGTTTGAGCAGCTTCAGAACTTGTCTTCTTTTGAATAGAAGATTTGCTTGCATCAGTAATTAGTTTCCTTGAAGAAACCTTGCTGCTCTGCACTTTACTTTGAACTTGACCTCTATCCTTGCTAGGGTTTCCCTGGTCATCAGCTTCTTCATCTTTCTTCTTCAGTATTTGATCATTAGAGCATTTGGACTTAACTATATTCTCCCCCTTTTTGGCATCATCTGATAGTAGGAGTGAGAGAAAAAGTTCCACTGAAGATTGAATATCATTCAATTGAGCCTGTTGAGAAGCTTGATTAGCCAGGACCTCAGAGATTTAGGCCTATTGCTCTCTTGAGCTTTCTCAATTGCTTCAACTTTCTCAAGTGTAGGTCTGATAATCCTTGTCTTGTCAAGCTTGATCTGCATATCTAGCTTATTAGCTGATTCTTGTAGTTTATCAACCTTTTCTTGAGTTTCATAATGTAGACCTTGAAGGCTTTTGGTAGTTAGAGCTGTGATTTTTAGGTTGAGTCTTGAAATCAGTACTAGTCATCAACTCATCAGCCTTAGCAATGTGCTCTGTCAGAACTTTAGAGCTTGGAATGAAATCAGAATCATTCCACTTCTTGGTCCACTCCACTCCTCTATTAGTTTCATCCCAAGGTACAAGAGCATCCTGTTCAACAAATTTCTTGACCAATGCTTCCTTTCCAAGTACAGGAGCTGGAGTATGAACAGAAACACTGTCTCCAGATCTTGAAGAAGACTCTTTATCCTCTAATAACACAACAATGTGTGAGGCTATAGAAGTTTCTGATTCAACTTCATCTAAATTCTGATCTTCAAGTTCTTGATCCAGAATTGCTGTAGATGGTATTTCAGCATCAGCATTTAAGATTGAAGAATTATCAGTAGATGGATGAGCTGCTGTAGGAGCTTCCAAATAAAAAATAGTAGGAATGTGCAGCCTATTGATGTCAATTTTAGGACTTAAGCCTGAATCTTCAACTGTAACATTTTCATGAAGAGGAGAGACAGGAGGTGTAACCACTGTATCCTAAATAGTGTCTTTTGGTTCTGGAAGGGCTTCAATGATAATTGGCTCTTTTGAGATCAGAGATTCCTAATCCCCTTCCTTAGCTTCTTCAATATCTTCTGATGGAGGCTTAGCCAAATGCCTCTTAGCCCTCATTTTCTTCAATCTCCTTGCTAGTGAAGGAGTTGATTGAGCATCAGAACTAGCAGTTCTCTTTCTCTTCAAAGTATCAGAACTTTAAACTGCAACATTTATCTGTGGGGTTGACCCTGCAGCTTCTGTTTCTTTCTGAAAAACCAGATTTTCAGCTTCAACTGTCACAGGTTCTGATGCATGAACCTGTGCTTCCTCCTCAATATCAGTTTCATCCCTGAGAATCATCTTCCTTCTCTTTTTTGGAGGTTGAGGAACAGACTTTGCCCTTTTTGGCCTAGAGGATGAAGGTCTGATGGTATGTGTTGATGGTTGTTGTTGTTGGGATTGAGCTGATGGTTGGAAGTAAGTTCTGATGGTAGGTTGAGTTGGTTGAGGTATAGAGGTGGTTGGTTGTGTAGGTGCTGATGGAGGTTGGGATGGTTGGACATCAGGATATATGGTAGAATATGTGGCTGGAGCAGAGTTTACCAAAAATTGTTTGACAAAAGTAGGAATTTGGAGGGGTCTCAAAACAGTTTTCTTATTATCAGTAGATAATAAGTCAGTAAAAGCTCTCTTAGCAAGCTTAAATGGTTCAATTAACTCACTTGCTAATTGAGGTGCATCAGAACAACAAAAACTATAAATAAGATGACAGAATCTAGCAAAGTAAACTGTATTTCTATCTTCTGTCATCATATCCCAATAAAGCCTAAAATGGCACTTGTATAATCAAAATGAGTTTGATTAATGAGAGCATACCCGATTTGTTGACTGAGAATAGGGATTGCAACAAAATTAGAACATTTGTTGGCGAAGGCCTTTGTGATGCAGTCAAAAAAGAAACTCCATTCCCTTCTTATATGAGGTCTCTTCAATTGACCCAGCTTTGCCAATATCTTTTCATACCCCAAACTAGCCATCATCTGCTAAAGGACTGGCTCCTCAACAGTTGAACTGTAGACACAGTTTTCTGGCAAATGTAAAGCCTGTCGAACTGTAGCCAGAGTCACTACATGATCATCCTCCCCTATTGAAAAGATGATACTTGGGGACCCATGAGCACCACCATCATCATACATGCCACTTCTCCAAAACTCCAGCACTTGAGTTCCAGAGATGGCTTCTGGTTGGGTCAAAACATACCCAATCTCAAAGTTAGCAAGGAAATCCTGAATAATGTGAAGTTCTAACGGAGCTTCACCCTTACTAAGAATAGTCAAGTAATTGTTGGGAACAAACTTAGCTCCATTAAAAATAATATCTTTTGGTGCCATTTCTGTCAAAAATCAAGTGAGAAAAAGACTGTTTGATAAAATTCTTGTATGAAAAAGAGCTTCAGAGAATATTAGTGGGTGAGAGAAAATAAGAGAGATAAGAGAATGAGAGAAGTAGGTAAAAGATTGTAAAATCTTTTAACTTTCTTATTTATACAACCCACGTGAAGTATGGCAGACAGTTTAAACCTGGAAATATGTGAACAGTCAATAGTTAAAGCAGGAGTTAGTGGGCACGAGAAATAAGTAATAATTACCGTGCACATGCAGTTTTTCAAGACAAACACGTTTACCACTAACCCAAATGATTATGACTATTTTTATCTCACCGAATTATATTCTGATTAAATATGACCGTTACAGTATTTACCACAAATAAGTGAAGTAAAAAATAATGCCACGTAAGCATCAGAGTTTCCATCAGAATTTAATGTCAGAACTTGACTATTATCAGATTTTAACAGTCATCAGAACATGGCTTCTTAACTCAAAAAGTGAATGTTTATATCTGTGATTCTTCATACAAATACTGACTTGTTTCTTCAGAGTTTAATCATCAGAACTTCCATCAGAACTTGTCCTCAGAATTTATGCAAACGACACTTAACTGTTTGTCAAAAATAACTTAATCACCACAGTAATTTTCATCATTCATATGGAGTGAAAGTGTGTGCATTTAGCAAAATATCAGATAAAGATTAAAGTCTGATAAACTTCAGTACATCTTAGAAATAAGGCATAACTAAGAAAAATGCTTAAAATCTGTCATTAATTTTGAAGTCTATTATAGGATAAATTTGTGCATGAGTCCACCTCAACAGTTTGTACTCATTTTATGCATCTTTTAGAATTCTTTCTCACAGTGGCTCCTCAGTGTAAATCAGTCACAACTGCTTATCAGAATTTATGCTATTATCAGAGTATTTCTCCAGTAATCAGAGAATGTGAAAAGTCACCAAGAAAAATTTATTTGCTTTTCTAATGTATATAACTTAATACCACCAATGCACTTGGGTCTTTCCTTCCACATATTTACTCTAGATCTCAAAGCAGTACCTGACTTTAATTTTCTTTTCTTTAGATAAGTGATGCTTATCAGCATTTAGTTCATCCTTAAGATTTACTAACATCAGAATTTGACAGATAAGAAACAAGAATCTAGTTTGTGACTTAGTAATAAGATACACAAAGTAAATTTGACTAAGCTCAGTATCAGAATTTGATTATGTTAATGAATTTCCACATAAACAACTAATTCAAACATGGGATTTCTAGTATGGTAAAGACTACTAGGTCAACATCTAGCATTGGATTGAATAGTCACAGAACATTCAAAACACTATCAGAGTTTATAGAATCACATCAGATAACAATCAGTATTTAATATATTAACAGTTTAAGCACATATTACATGAAGATAAGACAATCTGTAAACACTGATCATAAAGTCTAATGCATGAGAACAAAAACTAAGCAGATTTAGAGAAAGAACCTGAAACCATTCCAAGTTCATTTACCAGTCTTGTAAAAGTAACTTCACATAGTGGTTTTGTGAAGATATCTGCTAGTTGTTGATCTGTTGGAACAAAATGCAATTTCACTGTACCTTCCATCACATGTTCCTTTATGAAATGGTACCTAATGCTGATGTGCTTTGTCATTGAGTGTTGAACTAAATTACCTGTCATAGCAATAACACTTTGATTATCACAGTAAATAGGTATTTTAGAATATTCTAACCCATAATCCAGTAACTGATTCTTCATCCAAAGAATCTGTGCACAAAAGCTTCCTGCAGCAATATATTCTGCTTCTGCAGTTGATGTGAAAATTGATTTCCGTTTCTTGCTAAACCAAGAAACTAATCTGCCTCCAAGAAATTGGCAGCTTACACTAGTGCTTTTCCTGTCTATTTTGCATCCTGCAAAATCTGCATATGAGTAACCTATTAGCTTAAAATCTAATTCTCTAGAATACCACAATCCTAGATCAGCTGTACCCTTGAGGTACTTGAAAATTCCTTTCACATCTATTAGATGAGGTACTCTTGGATCACCTTGAAATCTTGCACAAAGACAGGTAGCATACATGATATCAGGTCTACATACAGTTAAATAGAGTAAAGAGGCAATCATACCTCTGTAGTTAGTAATATCTAATGATGAACCATTATCTTTATCGAACTTCGTTGCAGTG